>NC_142063.1:346347881-346656631 GCF_059756535.1 Pantherophis guttatus
GGATTGAACTGATTTAATTTTTTTAAAAAATTAATTTTAATGTTTCCTTTTTTAAAAAAATGATCCATTTTCTCTCTCCCCCGCCCCATCCCCAGGTGGTGGGCAGCTCGGGAAAACTCTACACTTGCTACGCCTCCTGTCACTTCTGCAACTGTCCAGCTTTTGCCTTCTCCGTCTTGCGGAAAGGAGACAACGTCGTGGTGAGTGGGCAGGAAAGGGAGGGGCAGGGCAGGGCAGAGCCCGTGGGGGGTGGGGGGGTCTCTGTCTCGGGAGCAAGCTGGCTTGTTAGATGGGTGGGGTGGGGGGAAGAGAGCACATGCTAGATGTTGTCCGATGACTCACTCTTTCCATTGTGTGTCTTTCGCTTAAGTTTGTGCAAGGGAGGAAACAGTTGTGTGTTGAAAGAAGGTGACGTGGGTACAGCAGGGTGAGCGAAACGGGGGGTGGGCGGGTGGGGGGGTCTGGTTACCTGCGGGCAGAGCTTTTTCTCATGTCCCAGGGACGATTCACATCCTGGTCAGCCTTTTATTTCTTTATTCTCCTTCCATCGGGAAGGAAATACAGAAGCGTAGGCAGCCGCACAAATAGGCCGAGAAGGACAATTTTTATCCGTGGGCTGTCAGGCTCCCGGTGCAATAGGATCGGGTGATTGTTAGCAAGATTTACTAGGATAGGGATATTTGGAGGGGGGGTATTTCACTGTGAGTTGTGTTGATGGGGGGGTGGGTGCACGATGGGAGTCTCAGCCAATCTCATAGTACACAGGTTGTACTCTGACAATAAAGGCTTGGATTGGATTGGATTGGATTGGATTGGATTGGATTGGATTGGATTGGATTGGATTGGATTGGATTGAATTGAATTGAATTTCAATTTCAATTTCAATTTCAATTTCAATTCAGACTAGAGCTGAATGGGACTTGGAGGTCTTGTAGTCCAACCCCCTGTTCAAGCAGGAGACCCCATGCCAGTGATGGCGAACCCCTTTTCGCGACCTTCTGAGCAGCAAAGTCCATGGGGAAGCCGGATTCGCTTAACGACCTTGCTACTTTACCTTAACAACCGTGACAAAAAGGTCGTGAAATGGAGCACAACTCGCTTTAAGCAACCTTTAACTTTGCTTAACGGTGGAAATTTGGGGCTCAGTTATGGCCGTTAAGTCGAGGACTAACCTGTATAAGAAATCCGATTTTGCTTACAGGGACGGGAAAGGGTTGCGTTCATCGCAGACGACCGAAGCTCCCGTGAAATTTCCTCTTAAAGACAATGGAAGTCTGGAGCTCATCCTGTGCATAGGAATCCGTGGGGAACTATAGGGCAGGCTCTCTCCGAGGGGTGTCAGGATGTAGCCCCTTGGAGGACGAGATTCCCACGCTCCCTCCCAGCCTCTCCCCACCTCCCCCAGGGAAGGAAAATGAACAGGGTGGACAAGGCCTCTGTAGCTGCGGGAGAAGAACCCGCTGCTAGGACAGCTGTGGCCCTTTTATGACATTTAGACTTCAACTCCCAGAATTCCTGAGCTAGCATCGGGAACTGGCCCTTTATGACTTGCGGACTTCAACTCCCAGAATTCCTAAGGCAGCATGGGGAGCGACGGCCCTTTTTAAGACTTGTGGACTTCAAGTCCCAGAATTCCTGAGCCAGGATGTAGGACGATGGCCCTTTTATGACTTGTGGACTTCAACTCCCAGAATTCCTGAGCCAGGATGTAGGACGATGGCCCTTTTATGACTTGTGGACTTCAATTCCCAGAATTCCTGAGCCAGGATGTAGGACGATGGCCCTTTTTAAGACTTGTGGACTTCAATTCCCAGAATTCCTGAGCCAGCATGGGAAACGGTGGCCCTTTTAAGACTTGTGGACTTCAATTCCCAGAATTCCTGAGCCAGGATGTAGGACGATGGCCCTTTTTAAGACTTGTGGACTTCAACTCCCAGAATTCCTGAGCCAGGATGTAGGACGATGGCCCTTTTTAAGACTTGTGGACTTCAACTCCCAGAATTCCTAAGGCAGCATGGGGAACGATGGCCCTATTAAGACTTATGGACTTCAATTCCCAGAATTCCTGGGCCAGCATGGGGTGCGATGGTCCTTTTAAGACCTGTGAACTTCAACTCCCAGAATTCCTGGGTCAGCATGGGAAACGGTGGCCCTTTTAAGACTTGTGGACTTCAAGAATTCCTGAGCCACATTGATCTAAATACATAAATGCCATTTGAATAGCTTTTATTCTGTTAAAGAATAAACGTTAAATAATTTTTATTCTATTCTGTTATTCTGTTAAACGGTATATAGAGTTTTCTGCTCCAGCAGGAGGTTAGACTGGAAGACCTCTTCCAACTCTTATTATTCCGTTCAGCAAATTTTATTTACGGTAAATAAGTATTTTTTTTTTAAATTGAAATTCAGTTTCAATTATTCGAATTTTATTTAAAATAAATTTGACTCCCGTAAAAAATTAGCTGGTTGCAAAAGAGGCTTGCTCTTCTCCTAATTATTATTATTTTATTTTTTTTGCTGAATTGGCGATGCTCGTGGTCTTCTCCTGCGCCAAACCGGGCGACTTTTCCACACCCTGCCACTAATGTGGTTTCTCTCTTTTGTTGTATGTGTTTTTGTGTGTGTGTGTAGTGTAAGCACATCCTCGCCATCTATCTGAGCCGAGCGATCGGGGCTTGCCAGGAGCAAAGCATCTCCGACCAGCAACTGACTGCCTTGCTACTCCCCGAGGAAAAATGAGGACAGAAAAATAAGGCGAAAACATGAGCGGTAACCATGGGTGGCTAGAAGCTCTGAGCTGGGTGTGCGTCCTTTCGCTCTGCCCCGCCGAGTCCGGAGAGTCCTGCTCCTGTTTTCTGCTCAGAAATGACTGATGCCTGTCATTTGCGGGTCCCGTTGGGAACGATTTTATGCAGCTCTGGACTTTGTAAGCCAAAAGACAGGACGTCGCGTTCGGAAACGATTAACTCTAAAAGTGGATTGCAGCAAAACATCTTTAAAACATCTTTCCGCAAGCATTAAAAACGACACTGGTAAATTGGGAGGTCAGGTTTGATTTTGCCAAGTATTTTATTAAAAAAGGAAGGGAGAAAGAAGGAAAGGAAAGGAAAGGAAAGGAAAGGAAAGGAAAGGAAAGGAAAGGAAAGGAAAGGAAAGGAGGCAGAAGGGAAGGGAAAGGAAGGGAATGGAAGGAAGGAAGGAAGGAAGGAAGGAAAGGAAGGAAGGAAGGACCGCTTAGAGAGGGCTGTAAAGCACTGTGAAGCAGTATATAAGTCTAAGTGCTATTGCTTGGGAAGAAAGGAAGGAAGGATGGAAAGAAACAAGAAGAGGGAGGGAGAAAAGGGATGTAGGGAGGGAGGAAGGAAGGAATGGAGAAGAAGAAAGGGAGGAAGAAAAGGGAGGAAGGAAGGAAGGATGGAAGGAAAGAAGAAAAGGGAGGGAGAAAAGGGATGTAGGAAGGAAGGAAGGAATGGAGAAGAAGAAGGAAGAAGAGGGAGGGAGGACAAAAGGAAGGAAGAGAAGGAAAGAAAAGAAAGAAAAAAACAAAGAAAAAAACAATTGTTTAAATCTGGCTTCCCCTTTGCCAATTTAAACCAATAATTTAGTTCAGAATAAAACAAAAAAGACCCCTCCCCCTTAAAACTCTCTCCTTTGCATTCACAACATTTTAATAATAATTAAAAAAAACACATCCGTTATGCCATTACTGGCCTACTTAAAAAGGATTTCCCATACGAGAATACCAGCAGCATCAAATAACTGATGACAAACTTAAATTAATCTTTAAAAAAAAAGCAAGAGTTGAGTGGATAAAGTTAACAGCTTCATACAAAACACCAAATTATCACGTGTATTAAAGTTCAATTCCATTGCTCTCGTGGTTTTATTTTTGGAGCAAGGCAAGGCCCACAAGACATTTAACAGATGACACCCTCCCACCCACACAGGCAGACTAACACACCAAGAGCAGCATGGTTTCGAAAGCCTGCCCTTCTAATGGAGGCAAAGATTAAAAGGAATTAAACATAAATTAAATTCCCCATCATACAAAGGGCTCAGGCAGCAGGTAGAAGCCCTTTAATTGTACACTAGTATTTTCCAACCTCAGCGATATGAAATTGTGTGGACTTCAACTCCCAGAATTCCCCAGCCAGCATGGTTTAAGATGGGTGGATTCCACTCCCAGAATCCCCCAGCCAGCATGGTTTAAGAGGGGTGGACTTCCACTCCCAGAATTCCCCAGCCAGCATGGTTTAAGATGGGTGGATTCCACTCCCAGAATCCCCCAGCCAGCATGGTTTAAGATGGGTGGACTTCCACTCCCAGAATTCCCCAGCCTGCATGCTTTAAGAGGGGTGGACTTCAGCTCCCAGAATCCCCCAGCCAGCATGCTTTAAGAGGGGTGGATTTCCACTCCCAGAATTCCCCAGCCAGCCATGCTTTAAGAGGGGAGGACTTCAACTCCCAGAATTCCCCAGCCAGCATGGTTTAAGATGGGTGGATTTCCACTCCCAGAATTCCCCAGCCAGCCATGCTTTAAGAGGGGTGGACTTCAACTCCCAGAATTCCCCAGCCAGCCTGTTTTAAGATGAGTGGACTTCCATTCCCAGAATTCCCCAGCCAGCATGGTTTAAGATGGGTGGACTTCCACTCCCAGAATTCCCTAGCCAGCATGCTTTAAGATGGGTGGACTTCCACTCCCAGAATTCCCTAGCCAGCATGGTTTAAGATGGGTGGACTTCCACTCCCAGAATTCCCTAGCCAGCATGCTTTAAGAGGGGTGGACTTCCACTCCCAGAATCCCCCAGCCAGCCTGCTTTAATATGGGTGGACTTCCATTCCCAGAATTCCCCAGACAGCATGTTTTAAGAGGGGTGGACTTCCACTCCCAGAATTCCCCTGCCAGTCTGCTTTAATATGGGTGGACTTCCAGAATTTCCCAGCTGGTATGTTTTAACATCAGTGGACTTCCACTCCCAGAATCCCCCAGTCAGCATGGATAGAAGTTCACCCCTCTTAAAGCCTGGGGAATTCTGGGAGCTGCAGTCCACACCGCATCCCATTGCTGAGGTCGAGGAATACTATTGTACTCAAAACAAAGCCGAGCACTTGCAGAGCCCTTCTTGTTCCAACACTCCTGCATATCGCAGGAAGTCACACAGATAGTCCTTGACTTACGACCAATCAAAATTACAACAAACCTCCTCAGGGTTACCAAAGACCCAGTTCCGAAGTCACAACGTCCGGTCCCCCAACATAGTCATTTTCGATGCTTGTCCACTGGCTCGCACTTACGGCCCTTTGCAGCGTCTCTCGGCGACACGACTGGTGTTACGACGTTTCTACCCAAACCCCAAAAATTTACTTCTGGTTTTTGGCAAAACCAGCCCTTAACGAACAATTGCTTCGCTGAATGACTGCTTCAAAAAAAAAAAGTCGTAAAAGCAGGCCGACCACGTGGGGTGTCCCGCTTTCTAACCGTCACAACTTACAACCGTAACGGACAGCCGTAAGCCGAGGACTACCTGATTGTGAGCCTCCTGGCAGCTTGTTTCCCATTGAACGGTGCGCTGTGCATCCTGCCACGATTAAGGGGACAGATAAAAGCCTTACTGGCTGTCCCGCTGACCTCAAACGTAGGTTGGCGATGTACTCAGGTTATTCACCGCCAGGTGACGGCTGCTCCCGCCACTGTTGCTCCCTTTGGGGTACTTGGGAAAATCCTCATCCTTGCACAGGACGTACCGCGAGAGGATCTTCCGGAAAGTGTACCGGAAATCCTGGATGCGATAGGCGTAAATAATGGGGTTGACCACCGAGTTGGTGTGGGAGAGGATGATGGTTAAATACATGATCCAGTCACGCTTGCTCTTCGCGAACGTGGGGTAGAAGAGAGTCAGGCAGTTGATGATGTGCAGCGGCAGCCAGCAGAGGGCGAAGAGGCCCACAATGATGGCTAGCGACTTGGCGGCGCTGACCTCCTTCTGCAGCGTCATCCGGCAGTTGCCCACCAGCTCGATCTGCCGCAGCTGTTTGCAGGCGACGGCGAAGATCTTGATGTAGATGCAAAGCATGATGAAGAGCGGCAGGAGGACGCAGCCGAAGAAGTTGAAGTAGACCATGTAGCTCATGGGCACCACGTTCTCGAAGAGGCAGGTCACCAGGCAGTTCCCGCTGGGGGTCCGTGTTTCATTGGTGCAGTTCTTCATCACTTCCATCCTGTTCCAACCCATCAGCGGTGTCAGGCCGATGATGAACGAGAGCAACCAGAGAACGGCGATGAGTCCGCGGGCTCGCTTCCCCGTCACCAGGCTCTTGTATCTACAAACAAAAAAAAAGGACAAGAAGGATAGGATCACAAAAAGGGGGACGAGGCTCACTTTTGTCCCTCGGGGTATGATGGTTGGGTACAAGCAGTCCCCGACTTACGACCACAATGAAGCCCAACATTTCTCTTGTTAAGGCAGACATTTGTTAAGGGAGTTTTGCTCCCACGTTACAACTTTTCTTGCGACAGTTGTGAAGTGAGTCACTGCTGTTGTTAAGTTAGTAACCCGGCTGTTAAGTGAACCCGGCTTCCCCATTGACTTTAATTGTCAGAAAGAAGAACAGAATAGAATAGAATTTGAAAATCTCTCTCTATATAAAAGCGAAATACCACTCACGCATCATCACAAAATCTCCAGAACCGTAAAGCCTACAAACTTGAAATTTGCCACGTATGTTCCTCTTGGCTTCTAGGTGCTCACTAAGAAAGGATTTTTCGAAATGACCATCACAGCATTAGTATTTCCTATATTATGATTAACACGCTCTGATGCTAAGGAGTTCTACTCCCCCTCCTCACCTGAAAAGAAATCTGTTCCAAATGCAAAACACAAGCAGAGGAGAGGAGTTTCAGTTTCAGTTTTACTTTCACAGCAGCAAGCAGCTTTACTACAGAACAGTTGACCTTAGCCACGGCCAGGCTCCTTCCTGTCTCCTTCTTGCTCACACAGCAAATACTGTTTCACTTTCCAAACAGCTCTCTGATGCTAAGGAGTTCTACTCCCCCTTCCCACCTGAAAAAAAAATCTGTTCCAAATGCAAAACACAAGCAGAGGAGAGGAGTTTCAGTTTTACTGTCACAGCAGCAAGCAGGGGATAGTATAGGGGAGGCTTCTGGGCGGCAAGCCTGAAAGAGAGAAGGGGATAGGAGAGGAGAGGCTTCTGTGGGGCACGTCTGAGGGAGAGAAGGGGATAGGATAGACGTTTCTGTGGGGCAAGATTGAGGGAGAGAAGGAGAGAGGAAAAGCAGATTGTAACCACTCATTAATTTTCAAGCTGTAAGTGTCGATTTATCAAGCCCCATCACATAATTTTGTAGGGGAGCACAGGTATTCAGCTAGGAATATCATCAGCATCCTTCAGTCTTAAGAGACTATGGCAGTGATGGCAAACCCACTGGTGGCACATGGAGCCATGTTGGTAGGCACGCGAGCTCAGCTCCGGCGCACATGCGCGTGCCAGCCAGCTGATTTCCAGGCCTTCTGGGCCCACCGGAATTTGGGAAACAGGCTATTTCCAGCCTCTGGAGGGCCTCTAGGGGGGTGGGGTAGGCCTATTTTTCACTCTCTCCAGGCTCATAGAAAGGCTCTGGAGCCTGGGGAGAGTGAAAAACGGGGCTTCTGGTCCCACAGGAAGTTGGCAAATGGGCCGTTTCCGGCCTCCGGAGGGCCTCAGGGGGAGTGGGAAAGGCTCTTTTTGCCCTCCCCAGGCTCCTAGAAAGCCTCTGGAGCCTGAGGAGGGTGAAAAACAGGCCTACTGGGCCCACTGTGCCATTGTGTGCCAAAAGCAGGAGGGTGCAGGGGGGTTACACGCAAATGTGCGGAAGGTGGGGGGCATAGAATTATGGGTATGGGCACGCGCACGTGTGACTTCCCCCCGCTTTTGGCACGCGATGGCAAAAAGGTTAGCCGTCACTGGACTATGATATCGTGCTCTGGAAACAAATCCTAAAACAGCATCTGGTGTGACTAAAAAGGCCAATTCGAGAGTGGCCATCCCTTCCACACTGAGGGAATCCGTGAGGGAATCAGCTCCCAGATTTCGCTGGTTCCGGGACTCCCTCTTTGCCTGCCGGACAAGCGTCTCTTCGAATCGGAGAAGGCCACGCTGAGTCTTTAGCCTCCAAGCTGAACAATCAGAGGTCAAGGTTTCCCAGTCGTTAATGTCCATTCCCAGGGCCTTTAGGTCCCTCTTGCAGATATCTTTATACCGCAGCTGTGGTCTCCCTCTGAGGCGCTTTCTCTGCACTGATTCTCCGTCCAGGAGATCTTTCGGAATCTGACCGTCAGCCATTCTCACGACGTGCCCCAGCCAGCGTAGACGACGCTGTTTCAATAGTGTATACATGCTAGAACAGTGATGGCTAACCTTTTTGCTGTCACGTGCCAAAAGTGGGGATCATGCAGGAGGGTCGCGCATGCGTGTGCCTATACCCATAATTCAATGCACCCCACCCCTCGCACATGCGTGCATGACCTCCCTGCGCTACCCCCACTTTTGGCACGCGGTGGGCCCAGTAGGCCCATTTTCTGCCCTCCCCAGGCTCCAGAAGCTTTCTTGGAGCCTGGGGAGGGTGAAAACGGCCTTCCGTCCCCCACCCAGGAGGCCCTCCGCAGGCCGGAAACAGCCCATTTCCTGACTTCAGGTGGGCCCAGAAGGCCCGAAAATTAGCTGGCCGGCACGCATATGCGCGCTGGAGCTGAGTAGGGCAATGCTCGCGTGCCCACAGATATGGCTCCGCGTGCCACCTGTGGCACCCATGCCATAGGTTCGCCATCACGGTGCTAGAAATTCCAGCACGTTTTCCAAGACTGCGCTATTTGGAACTTTGTCCTGCCAGGTGACGCCGAGAATTCGTCGGAGACAAGCGCATACGAAAGGTGTTCAAATTTCTCTCCTGCCGTGCGTAGAGGGTCCAAGACTCACTGCAGTTCAAGAGTGCGCTCAGGACGCAGGCTCTGTAGACCTGGATCTTCGTCTGTTCCGTCAGCTTCTTCTTAAGCCATACTCTCTTTGTAAGTCTGGAAAATGTGGTGGCTGCTTTGCCAATACGTTTATTCAGCTCAGTATCTAAAGAGAGAAAGAGCTAGGAATAGAATGGAATAGAATAGGATAGGATAGGATAAGATAGGATAGGATAGGATAGGATAGGATAGAATAGAATAGAATTAGAATTAGAATAGAATAGAATAGAATAGAATAGAATAGAATAGAATAGAATAGAATAGAATAGAATAGAATAGAATAGAATAATAGAATAGAATAGAATTAGAATTAGAATAATTAGAATTAAAATAGAACGGAACGGAACGGAACGGAACGGAACAGAACAGAATAGAATAGAATAGGAATTAGAATTAGAATTAGAATAGAATTAAATAGAATAATAGAATAGACATTCCCAGTTCCTCCAACTATTCTTCATATGTTTTAGCCTTAATCAGAATAGAATAGAATAGAATAGAATTAGAATTAGAATTAGAATTAGAATAGAATAGAATAATAGAATAGAATAGAATTAGAATTAGAATAATTAGAATTAAAATAGAACAGAACAGAACAGAATAGAATAGAATAGAATAAGAATAAGAATTAGAATAGACTAGGAATTAGAATTAGAATTAGAATAGAATTAAATAGAATAATAGAATAGACTCTCCCAGTTCCTCCAACTATTCTTCAGATGTTTTAGCCTTAATCAGAATCGAATCGAAGTAGAATTAGAATTAGAATTAGAATAATTAGAATTAAAATAGAATAGAATAGAATAATAGGATAGGATAGAATAGAATATGGGGATAAGATAGAATAGAATAGAATAGAATACAATAAGAATTAGAATAGACTAGGAATTAGAATTAGAATTAGAATAGAATTAAATAGAATAATAGAATAGACATTCCCAGTTCCTCCAACTATTTTTCATATGTTTTAGCCTTAATCAGAATAGAATCGAATAGAATTAGAATTAGAATTAGAATTAGAATAAAATAGAATAGTTGGAAGGGAACTTGGAGGTCATCTAGTCCAACGCCCTTCTCAAGCAGGAGAACCTATCTGTTTGAGATAAGTGACTGATAAGTTCAGTTTGAAAAACGATTGTTGTTCACTTTTTTTTCCGGCGACGTTCTAACTTCGGACAGTCACTAAATGAACTTTCGTAAGTCGAGGACCACCTGTATTCTTTTCTACACGTAATCCTCGATTTACAACAGTTCATTGGAAAAAGTGACTTATGACCGTTTCTCACACTTACGACTGTTGCAGCATCCCCATGGCCAAACGATCAAATTCAGATGCTTGGCAACGGACTCACATTTATGACGGTCTCACGTGATTTCCCCTTTTGTGACCTTTTTGACAGGCGAAGTCCATAGGGGAAGCCGGATTCACTTAACAACCGGAGTGGTATTAACTGAAGAACTGCAGTGCTTCACTTAACAACCGTGGCGAGAAAGGTCGTAAAATGGGGGCGAACTCGCTTAACGGATTCCTCACTTAGCAGCATAAATTTGGGGCTCAATTGTGGTCGTAAGTCGAGGACTACCTGTAGTCTTTTTCTCGCGGGGACAACAAAAGAGGACGCGCTTGGATGCAGGACAAGAACAATGAGGCGATATGAGAAAACAGCAGGACAGGGAAGGGTCCCAGCAGGACGTTGGGCCTTGACCGGAACGCTGCTTCCCCCTCCCAAAAATTCCACAAATTCCAAAATGCAATGGAAAAAGAACAAGAGTTGGAAGTCGGCTTGAACCAGGGTGGATAAAAATCAATGATTTTTTTTAAAATATCAGATTTTTTTTTTATTTTTATCGAATTTATTTTAATAAAAAACTTTTGGGGTAAAATTTTTTCGTAAGATAGTTTTCTATTTAAGATACACAAATAATTTAGTTTATTCAGCATGAAATGGAGCTTAGTTACGTAGCAGGAGGCTGTATATTCTGCAACACTGGGACTATCGGTGAGTCAACGGTGGGTCAAAGGAGGAGCAGAGATGACAGTTGCTCTTTAACAATTATGATTTAAATCGAGTTGATTTAAATCAAGTCTTTTTACTAGGGATTTAAATCGTGATTTAAATTGTGATTTAAATCAACTCGATTTAAATCAAATCCACCCTGGCCTGAGCAACTCCTCACAACATCCCTATGAGGTATAAGCAGCATATAAATCTAAATTCTATTGGAGTTGCTAATGCAAGTAACCCTTGACTTCTGTAAGTTCAGTGACTTACAACAGTCCATTTAGTGACCGTTTGAAGTTACAGCACCGCTTAAAAAAAAAAGAGACTTGGGACGGTTTTTCACACTTACTGGCCGTTGCAGCAACCCCCTAAGTCACGTGATCAAAATTCAGATGCTTGGCAACTGACTTGTATTTATGACAGTTGCATAAATACAAGTGACAGCAAGCAAAGTCAATGGGGAAGCTAGATTCACTTAACAATCCTGTGACTAAGTTAACAACTTAAAGCACGCTGGATGGGGGATTCTGGGAGTGGAAGTCCACCCCTCTTAAAGCATTGCTGGCTAGGGGATTCTGGGAGTGGAAGTCCACCCATCTTAAAGCAGGCTGGCTGGGGGATTCTGGGAGTGGAAGTCCACCCCTCTTAAAGCATTGCTGGCTGGGGGATTCTGGGAGTGGAAGTCCACCCTTCTTAAAGCAGGCTGGCTGGGGGATTCTGGGAGTGGAAGTCCACCCATCTTAAAGCATTGCTGGCTGGAGGATTCTGGGAGTGGAAGTCCACCCATCTTAAAGCATGCTGGCTGGGGGATTCTGGGAGTGGAAGTCCATCCACCTTAAAGCATGCCGGCTGGGGGATTCTGGGAGCTGAAGTCCACCCCTCTTAAAGCATGGCTGGCTGGGGGATTCTGGGAGTTGAAGTCATCACAGCTTAGCTGTCCAGGTCGAGAAATCCTGGTGTACAGAGATGCAAAAAAAAAATCAAATCAGCTGCCTGCAATTACTGCAAGTTCGAATCTCACCAGGCTCAAGGTTGACTCAGCCTTCCATCCTTTCTAATGTAGGTAAAATGAGGACCCGGATTATGGGGGCAATAAGCTGACTTTGTATAAATATACAAAAGTATGAAGGCTATTGCTTAACACATTGTAAGCCGCCCAGAGTCTCCAGAGAAGGGCGGCATATAAATCAAATCAAAAAATAAATAAATTTGGAGATGGAGCCTTACAATTGGTTGATGGGGAACCCCGTGTATTTCAATGAAGTCACAACTAGTACCAACTTCTTTTTTTAAAAAAATAAAATAAAATAAAGAACTATTCAACTACGGATGGAGTCGTGCCAGCAAAACATCATTAGAGAGAAAAACAACTTGCGAGAGACAAGAAAACTCAAAAGGCCATTTGCCGCGGCCCGAAGGCGCCTGGAAAAGGCTGTGTGCTTGATGGATAGAGTGAGGAAGAAAGAGGAAGAAGAATAAAAGAGTCACCTAAGGAAAGGGCGTTATTGCCCAGCTGCTACTGGGGTTCCCACATTTGGTTCAATGGCACTTAAGATGGGATGGGGTAGGGCAGACCTTCCTTCGAGAGAAAGCAACTTCTGAATTACATTACATTTTCATTTCGTGGGGTGGAAAAAAAAAGTCATACTTCTTTGCTTGTTCAAGGAAGCTCGGTCGACCCTATTGAAGGACCGCAGGGTGCTTCCTCTACACCCCGAATTTCCATGGAAACCGGCCCCCACTATTTCCACAAATTCGCTTGCAGCCAAACTCAGAACCAGCTTTGAAAAGAAAGATTTAAAATCCGCCTCTCTCTCTCTCTCTCTCTTGTTCAATTCATTCTGTTGCTTTTCCACTCCGATTCAAATTGAAGGCAGGGTCCTTTATCGGCTTGCAAATGGGGTACAAGGAGGGGGGGCTCCTAGCTTGTATTAAACCCACCCCCCCAGGAATTTAAACCTTTGCCACCCCCCTACGCCCGAGCCACCCTGGAAATGTCAGGCCAGCTTTGCAAACCCCGAGCAGCCTGTCAAAGCAGCCGAGCTGAAAAAGAATTTGCTCTATTTAGAATAATATTTTCCAACCGCACCGATCGAGTTATCGCTGACCGAGTAGGGGGAAAAAAACAACATGCATTAATAATCAGGGGGCATCCTCGCTTTTTTGAAGTTTGCTTTCACGGCAGCAGGAAAGAAAAAATAGGCTTTACATTAAAATAATAATAATGATAATAATAGGAAGAGAAGAAGAAGAAGAGGAGGAGGAGGAGGAGGAGGAGGAGGAAGAAAAAAGAAGAGGAAGAAAGGAGGAGGAGGTGAAGAAGGGAGGTGAAGAAGAGGAGGAGGAGAAGAAGAGGGAAGAAGAAAAAAGAGGAAGAAAAGAGGAGGAGGAGGTGAAGAAGAGGAGGAAGAGGAGAAGAAGAAGAGGGAAGAGAAGAGGAGGAAGAAAAAAGGAAGAAAGGAGGAGAAGAGAAAGAAGAGGAAGAAGATGCAGAAGAAGAAGAAGAGGAGGAGGAGGAAGAAGAAAAGAAGAAGGAGGAGGAGGAGGAGGAAAAAAGAAGAGGCAGAAGAAAGGAGGAGGAGGAGGTGAAGAAGAGGAGGAGGAGAAGAAGAAGAGGGAAGAAGAGAAGAAGAGGAGGAGGAAGAAAAAAGGAAGAAAGGAGGAGAAGAGGAAGAAGATGCAGAGGAAGAAGAGGAGGAGGAAGAGGAGGAGGAGGAGGACACCCAAAGAGCTAAGTCCTTGGTGCTCTCTGAGAGTGGTTGTTTTCTTGCAGACGTTTCATTACCCAACTAGGTAACATCATCAGTGCCAGTAAGGAATGGAGTTTGCTGTAAGTTAGCAGAAAACAGCACTCCTTACTAGCCCTGATGATGTTACCTAGTTGGGGTAATGAAACATCTGCAAGAAAACAACCCAGCTCAGAGAGCAACAGAAATTCTTCATTTTCCTGGGCAAGAGGCAGAAACAAAAAAAAAAAAAAAAAGGAGAATATTTATTTATTTATTTATTTTATTTATTTGTTTCCATTTCTATACCGCCCTTCTCCAATAGGACTCAGGGTGGTGAACAGCCGAAATAAAAACAGAACATACAAAATTTAAAAGCAGTTTAAAATGATTAAATATTTTTTGGCCGTAATTTAAAACAACCCAATTTAAAATCAATTAAAATTAACTCAAAACTGTGGGATCAAGCCAGCCCGGCTAGTTGAAATAAATAAGTTTTCAGGGCCCGACGAAAAATCCGGAGGTCTGTTATTATACGTAACTCCGGGGGAAGGTTATTCCAGAGGGTGGGCGCCGTCACAGAGAAGGCTCTCCCCCTGGGGGTCGCCAGCCGACATTGTCTGGCGGACGGCACCCTGAGGAGACCCTCTCTGTGGGAGCGCACTGGCTGGTGAGAGGCTATTGGTGGCAGAAGGCGGTCCCGTAAGTACCCAGGCCCTAAGCCATGGAGCGCTTTAAAGGTGGTCACCAACACCTTGAAGCGCACCCGGAAGACCACCGGGAGCCAGTGCAGCTCGCACAGGAGAGGTGTCACATGGGAGTGCCCCGTCGCTCCCATAATCCCCCGCGCGGCCGCGTTCTGGACCAGCTGGAGCCTCCGGGTGCACCCCAGGGGGAGCCCCATGTAGAGAGCGTTGCAGTAGTCCAGGCGGGAAGTGACGAGGGCGTGAGTGACTGTGCGTAAGGAGTCCCGATCCAGAAAGGGGCGCAACTGGCAAATCAGGCGAACCTGATAAAAAGCCCCCCTGGCCACAGCCGTCAAATGATCTTCTAAAGACAGCCGTGCGTCCAGGAGGACGCCCAAGTTACGAGCCCTCTCCGTGGGGGCGAGTGATTCGCCCCCAATAGCCAGCGATGGCGCCAGCTGACTATATCGGGACGTCGGAAACCACAGCCACTCGGTCTTGGAGGGGTTGAGTCGGAGCCTGTTTCTCCCCATCCAGGCCTGCCTCTTGAGGAGTCCTTGGTGCTCTCTGGGCTGGGTTGTTTTCTTGCAGACGTTTCATTACCCAACTAGGTAACATCCTCAGTGCTAGGATGAACACGGATGATGGTACCTAGTTTGGGCAAGAAAACAACCACGCCCAGAGGGCACCAAGGACTCCTCAAGAGGCAGAAAAACAGAAGCCACATTTCTAGGAAAACAACCCGCTGGCAAAACGCAAGAGAAACTCTACAACCTTCCTGAGGGAGAGGTGGAAAAACAGAAGCCTCATTTCCAAGGAAATCAAGCCACTGGCAAAATGCAACAGAAACTCTACAACCTTCCTGAGTATGAGATAGAAAAACGGAAGCTGCATTTTTTTTTTTAAATTTGATTTATATGCCGCCCTTCTCTGGAGACTCAGGGCGGCTCACAATGCGTTAAGCAATAGCCTTCATCCTTTTGTATATTTATACAAAGTCAGCTTATTGCCCCCCACAAACTGGGTCCTCAATTTACCCACCTTAGAAAGGATGGAAGGCTGAGTCAACCTTGAGCCTTGGCGAGATTCGAACCTGCAGTAATTGCAGGCAGCTGGTCACAATTAATCACAGTAATTGCAGACAGCAATTTTTTAGTCTGCTGAGCCACCAGGCCCGGTGGCTCAGCAGTTTTCAGGAAAAAACCCCACTGGATAAAATGCAATAGAAAAAATTTCAATCTTTCTGAGATTGAAGGCAGAAAAAATGGAAGCCACGTGTTCTGGCACCCGCAGGCGCTTTTTCAGGAGGCAACTGGACTTTCTTGTTTTTTTCCTTTTGAAGACATTTCGCTTCTCATCCAAGAAGCTTCTTCAGCTCTAACTTCAGCGGCCTTCTAAAAAGGACGCAAATGACCAGCTGCCTGCAAGGAATATAAATCCTTCCATTCCCCACCGTCCAGTCAGATGCTGAAGAAGCTCCTGGGATGAGAAGCGAAACGGCTTCGAAAGAAAAAAAAACAACAAGAAAATTCAGTTGCCGCTTGAAAAAAAGCACTTTTGGGATTCTGGAATAATAATAATAATAAACCTCCATCCATTTGGCTTTAAAGACACCAAGAGCAGAGGCCAAGGGATGGAGAATCTCTACAGACTCTTAATTTTTGGGGGGACACACGGGCTAGAGAGATTTGGGCATTCGTAACCGGTTCCTTCGGAGGGAACGAGCCAGGATCCGGGGGTTTTTTTTAATTAAAATTTTATACTTTTATTAAAACACAACATACGACATATAAATTACCTTATTCTTTTTAAGCATTGTTTCATAGTGGTCTTCCATCTATTACTTTATTCTTCTTCCCTATTTCTTAGTCTATTACTCCTTCTTTTCCCCCTCCTTTTCCTTTCCTTTTCTTTTTTCCCCCTCTTCCTTTCCTCCTGTAGAGATCTATATATTTTGATTATCTTTACTATTTTACATTTCTACATTCCTATTATATACATAATTATACCACTCGGTGCATATGATATATATAGATATAGATATATAGATATTAAGAATTGTCCTAAAGATGCGAGTTCCAGGTATAGTTATAGAAGAGGCGATAGACATCACGATCTGCGGAACGTTTAAAAGTTTAAAATTTTGGGGGATTTTATACTCTGACGAAGTCGGTAGGGGCCGACGAAAGTTTAGCACAAGTTTTAAAATAAATTTTTTTTAAACTTTTAAACGTTCCGGAGATCGTGATGTCTATCACGTCTTCTATATATATAGATATAGATATATATATGCAAAAAATTTAAGAGGATATATATATTGTATTTCTGATCTTCTCTCCTTGTATTTATTGTTCTTTATTGATAGTGTTGAGCCAATTTGTTCCATATTCTGTAGTAATCTGTCTCTTCCTTTTCTTTAATTTCTTTTGTTAATCTGTCCATCTCAGCGCATTCTAAGATCTTATCTATCAGTTCTTCCTCTGTCGGGATTTTTTCCTGTTTCCAATTTTTTGCATGTGTAATTCGTGCTGCTGTTAAGATGTGAAGCATCAACTATTTTATTTCTTTGGGGTACAGGATCCGTTTTTACAAGGGAATAATCCGACGTGTGCGAAGGAGACACTGAGGCGAAGCCCAGAAAAGAAACAACAAACACACATCTGGGAAGACTGCAAATTCCCAGGATCTCAGGAGCTTGGAGTCGGGTGCGGGAAGATAAAGACAATACACAATTCCCTTTTCGTAAGTTTTTCATCTTGTTTTCCTGTAGTCGCTACAGCTGGGCAGAACACAATCACAACAATTATTTCCCAGCCAAACCCTTCCCAAGCACTTTACTGTGTACACACTTAAATTATTAATCCTCCTCCTTTATCTAATTTGCCTTGGCATCAATTAATTGATCAATTATTGATCTGGGCGTTAATGCACAAATGCATCTACACACATACACGTACACAAATATCGGCTTTGGGCAGGGCAGGCCGCTGATGTGTGAAGGAGGCCTCCTTTTTTTACAAGGTTTCCTTCCGCCCTACAAGTGTTAACCTGGAGGGTGGAGGAGGAGCTGGACCCGAACTCGAGTCCCGAATTTCCAGAGGGCCGGCGAAGGAAAACGGAACGTGCCCTCTTCTCCTTACATAGTTACGTTTTTCTGAGAGAGACTTTGGGTTGTCTGCGTCACGTTTTAGAATAATAGCGTCCCAGCATTGGGAAGTTAGATGGTTAGCTTCCTTAGATAGCTATCGAATTGTAGCATCTGTCCCGGTGTTTCTGAACCTTCTGAAGATGGGTGGACTTCATCTCCCAGAATTCCTCAGCCAGTACAGCAGGTTCAGGCTCACTAAAAGAATGGCTTTAAGTGGAGGAATACCCGTATATTGTATTGACAACACGTTTGAGAGAGAGAGAGAGAGAGAGAGAGAGATGATGATGGACGGACAGACAGACAGATAGATGACAGGATGGATGGATTGATGGATATATAGATAGATGAGAGTGAGATGATGGATGGAAGGAAGGACAGACAGATAGATAGATGACAGATGGATGGATATATAGACAGATAGAGAGATGAAAGTGAGAGATGATGGATGGAAGAACAGACAGATAGATAGATGACAGATGGATTGATGGATATATAGATAGATATAGATAGATGAGAGAGAAAGAGATGATGGACGGAAGGAAGGACAGACAGATAGAGATATAGATGACAGATGGATGGATTGATGGATATATAGATAGATATAGATAGATGAGAGAGAGAGAGAGATGATGGATGGACGGACAGACAGACAGATAGATGACAGATAGATGGATTGATGGATAGAGATAGATAGATAGATAGATAGATAGATAGATAGATAGATAGATAGATAGATAGATAGATGACAGATGGATGTATTGATGGATAGAGATAGATAGATAGATAGATAGATAGATAGATAGATAGATAGATAGATAGATAGATAGATAGATGATAGATAGATAGATATAGATATAGATAGATAGATGAGAAAGAGATGATGGATGGAAGGACAGAGAGAGAGATAGAGAGAGAGATGACATGGATGGATTGATGGATATATAGATAGATAGATGAGAGAGAAAGAGATGATGGATGGAAGGACAGACAGATAGAGGGAGATAGAGAGATAGATGACAGATGAATGGATTGATGGAGATATAGATAGATGAGAGAGAGAGAGATGATGGATGGATGGACAGACAGACAGATAGATGACAGATAGATGGATTGATGGATAGAGATAGATAGATAGATAGATAATAGATAGATAGATAGATAGATAGATAGATAGATAGATAGATAGATAGATAGATAGATAGATAGATAGATAGATGACGGATGGATTGATGGATAGAGATAGATAGATAGATAGATAGATAGATAGATAGATAGATAGATAGATAGATAGATAGATAGATAGATGAGAAAGAGATGATGGATGGAAGGACAGACAGAGAGAGATAGAGAGATAGATGACAGATGAATGGATTGATGGAGATATAGATAGATATAGATAGATGAGAGAGAGATGATGGATGGACGGACAGACAGACAGACAGATAGATGACAGATAGATGGATTGATGGATAGAGATAGATAGATAGATAGATAGATAGATAGATAGATAGATAGATGATAGATAGATAGATAGATAGATAGATAGATAGATAGATAGATAGATAGATAGATGACGGATGGATTGATGGATATATGATAGATATAGATAGATGAGAGAGAGGTGATAGATGGATGGACAGACAGACAGATAGATGACAGATGGATGGATTGATGGATAGATAGATATAGATAGATGAGAGAGAGATGATGGATGGACGGACAGACAGACAGACAGATAGATGACAGATAGATGGATTGATGGATAGAGATAGATAGATAGATAGATAGATAGATAGATAGATAGATAGATGATAGATAGATAGATAGATAGATAGATAGATAGATAGATAGATAGATAGATGACGGATGGATTGATGGATATATGATAGATATAGATAGATGAGAAAGAGGTGATAGATGGATGGACAGACAGACAGATAGATGACAGATGGATGGATTGATGGATAGATAGATGATAGATAGATAGATAGATAGATAGATAGATAGATAGATAGATAGACAGACAGATAAATAGATACGGATGGATAGATATGGATAGATAGAGATGACAAGTAGATAATAAGATAGGCAGAGATAGATAAAATGATATAGATAGTATGTGTGAACATACTTGTTTTTGTGACTATAATGTGTTTTATTAGTGTTGCAGATCAGTGATTGCATGACCTCTGTAGATGCCATACACTAAATAAATAAAATACATAAGGCCTTGGAAGGGTCCTGTGAGGTCATCTAACCCAACCCCTTCTCCTGGCCGATTTTCCAAAGAGCTCTGCAGACCTCCTTCGCCGGCCAACGGTGGGAATGAAAAAACCTGCAGAGCGTTTGACATATTTGGTCTTCCCACGAGTCGTTCACAGGTGACTCTTTCAACTCTGGCTAAGAGATAAAGCTTAGCTTATCCCAAACTTGCTTATTTTTTGAGTCTCAAGCATCAGGGGTCAAAAAAAAAAATTAAATCAAAATAACAGTTGCACCGACTGGGTTAGCATTGGGCTTGGTGTGTCGGTGACTTAGTGTATAACACACAGTGTGGTTATCTCCGCTCTAAACATATTGAAATCAGAAAGGAAGAAGGGGAACAGAGAAGGGCCACAGTCGATATTAAACAGGTGCTAGCTTTGCCAATTTTTGGGACCCCTGTATACGGTAGAATTCTTTTTATTTATTTATTTAATGTTTTTAACTCAGGAGCCGCCCAGAGTCAGGGGACCTGGACGGCATACAAATGAAATAAATACATAAATAAACGAAGGAGTTTGATATTTTTTTTCTCGTAATCTTGGCTTAATAATAGGTTAAAAGAATTAATCTAGGGAGGTACAATATAGATTCGATGTAATGGGTCTTAGAAATGAGGAATATATATGAAATATTGATTGTTAAAATGACAAAGATTTGGAATGAGGTCTATTTGGAAATAATTGTCTAGAATTTAGGGTGACATAGTAGAATGATAAATGTTTAGAATAAGATTTTTCTTTTCTTTTTTTTTTCTTTTTTTTAAAAGATGTAAATGGATGAAATTTGGAACAAAATTGGTTGAGGGAATGTGAGTAATTGTATTTACTTTATACCAGATCAAATCCTTGCTCTAAAAAGATGTGTTTTATGTTTAAAAAAAATTAAAAAAAACTTTTCAAAAAAAAGAAAGAATTAATCTAGGTCTGAAGATGTGTTTTTCAACCTTAGCAGGGTTAAGATGCGTGGACTTCAACTCCCAGAATTCCCCAGCCAGCATGCTTTAAGAGGGATAGACTCCAACTCCCAGAATCCCACACCTGGCATGCTATAAGATGCATGGACTTCAAGTCCCAGAATTCCCTTTTAAAGCCATGCTGGATGCGGAATTCTGGGAGTTGAAGTCCATCCCTCTTAAAGTTGAGAAACATTCCTTTACAGTCATACTAGAAGGATGAATTTCCTCTTTACTTTTCACTTTTAGCTCATTCTTATCTCAAGTTATAAATCTTTTTATTGCATCACTGCTATTGGACCGCACTCATTTTTGTCTGTTAAATTTCTTTCCTAGAAGAATAAAAAGAAAGGGAGGGAGGAAATGGTTTCCTGCGATTGCAGCCAGCAGAATCTTCCCTGACCCTTTTCCATGGCATTCGCTTAGCATCTCGAGATCAACCGCTCTCTATCAGGAAAAGCCTCCGCTCAATTTTCTTCCCCTCCCCGCCTTCTCCTCTCTCAGGAAACCATCTGGCTGAACTCGTCCGACTGCTGAGCTGCACCCCAAATGAGCCTTGGCACAGTTGCAGAATCGGCTGCAGAATTCAGCATCCCTGTTGGGGTTTCGGAATTCCAACCTTGCCTTTCTATCCTTCAGTACAGGAGAGGCCCTCGCTATAAATTCAGAAATTCCAGAGTCGTTTGCTGACGGTTGGGAAAGGAAGGAAGGAAGGGAGAAAGAAAGAAAGTTGGAAGGAAGGAAATGAAGGAAGAAAGAAAAAGGAAGGAAGGGAAGAGAAGAAAGGAAAGAAGAAAGACACAGAAAGAGAGAAAAAGAAAGAAAGGAAGAGGAAAGGAAGGAAGAGAAGAAAGAAAGGAAAGAAGAAAGACAAACACAGAAAGAGAGAGAGAAAAAGAAAGAAAGAAAAAGAAAAAAGAGGAAGAGGAAGGAAGGGAAGAGAAGAGAAGAAAGAAAGGAAAGAAGAAAGAGACACAGAAAGAGAGAGAGAGAAAGGAAGGAAGGAAGAGGAAAGAAAGGAAGAGAAGAAAGAAAGGAAAGAAGAAAGACAGAAACAGAAAAAGAGAGAGAAAAAGAAAGAAAGAGAAAAAAGAAAGAAAGAAAAAAGAAAGAAAAAAGAGGAAGAGGAAGGAAGGGAAGAGAAGAAAGGAAAGAAGAAAGAGACACAGAAAGAGAGAAAAAGAAAGAAAGGAAGAGGAAAGGAAGGAAGAGAAGAAAGAAAGGAAAGAAGAAAGACAGACACAGAAAGAGAGAGAGAAAGAAAGAAAAAAGAAAGAAAAAAGAGGAAGAGGGAGGAAAGAAAAGAAGAGAAGAAAGACAGACACAGAAAGAGAGAGGGAGAAAGAAAGAAAGAAAGAAAGAAAGAAAAAGAGGAAGAGGAAGGAAGGAAGGAGAAAGAAAGTTGGAAGGAAGAAGGGAAGGAAGGAAGAAAAAGGAAGGGAAGGGAAGAAAGAAAGGAAAGAAGCCAGCAGACAGAGAAAAAAAGGAAGGAAGGAAGAAAAAGAAGGAGGGAAGGGAAGGAAAGAAAGAAAGAAGAAAGAAAGAGAAAGAAAAAAGAAAAAGAGAAGGAAGAAAGGGAGGGAGGGAGGAAGGAAGGAAGGAAGAAAGGACGGACGGACAGCAACACAGGTAGTCCTTGACTTTCAACCTTTCATTTAGTGACAGTTTGGAAGTCACAATGGCATTGAAAAAAAGTGTCACGTCATCCAAATTCCGACACTTGGGCAACTGGCTTGTACTTACGACGATTGCAGCCTCCAGCCGTCCACGAAATCCGCCCCCTTCACCGCTGACTTCTGACAAGCAAAGTCAACGAGGGAGAAAGCCAGATTTGCTTAACGGCCACGTGCTTCATTTAACAACTGCAGTGATTCGCTTAAGAACGGTGGCAAGACAGATCGGTGGCAAAACCAGCCAAACCCAACTTCCTTGCTTAGCAACTAGAAACGTTGGGCTCCGACGTGGCCATAATTTGAGGACTTCTATAATTGCAGATTTGAATGGGTGGGATCTCGTTCATATCTCAATATATATATATATTTTTTAAAAAGTTTATTTTTAAAGGCAAGTCGCAGGATGTGGTCTTTTTAAAGCTTCTGGTTTCCCCCCCCCTCAAAGCCCTCGTTTTGGGTGTAACCCAATTATTTTTTTTTTTAATTTTAACGATGTTCAGAAATTAGGAGGAAAAGCAGGGTGTTTGCTTATACGGCTGATTTTGCGGGAGGGGGGGTGAGAAACAGAGACTTTGGAAAATATGACTTTGAGCGTTGTGGAGCTTTGCAAGTGTGTTGTGCATTTGTGCGGTTTTGTTCCGCTTGCACTTATAACCCCGACGGTGAACTTGTGTAAGAAAGGCAAACTTTGAAGGAAGAGAAACGACGACATTCGGAAAGAGGATTGAGTTGGAAACACAACCCGAATTGGGGGTCGAAGAAATACGCGATGGAAAACCGAGTCTGTAGCGCTTTGTAAGAGCTTAGGAAGGCCACACCTGAAAACCTGCATCCAGTTTTGGTCCCCATGTTAACGAAAAAGATGTTGAGACTTTGGAAAAAGTGCAAAAAAAAAAAAAAAAAAGAGGAACTAGGATGATTGAAGGCCTGGAGATCAGGGTGGATAAAAATCAATGATTTTTTTAAAAAAATTAAAAAAAATCAGATTTTTTTTATTTAAATCGGATTTTTTTTATTTTTATCGAATTTATTTTAATAAAAAACTTTTGGGGTAAAAAATCATTTAAGATACATAAATAATTTAGTTTATTCAGCATGAAATGGAGCTCAGTTACGTAGCAGGAGGCTGTATATTCTGCAACACAGGGACGATCGGTGAGTCAACGGTGGGTCAAAGGAGGAGCAGAGATGACAGCTGCTCTTTAACAATTATGATTTAAATCGCGTTGATTTAAATCAAGGCTTTTTACTAGGGATTTAAATCATGATTTAAATTGTGATTTAAATCGACTCGATTTAAATCAAATCCACCCTGCTGGAGATTAAAACATATGAAGAACATTTGCAGGAACTGGGTATGTCTAGTTTAATGAAAAGAAGGACCAGGGGAGACATGATAGCAGTCTTCCAGTATCTCAGGGGCTGCCCCAAAGAAGAGGGAGTCAAGCTCTTCTCCAAAGCACCTGAAGGCAGGACAAGAAGCAATGGATGGAAACTAATCAAGGAGAGAAGCAACTTAGAACTAAGGAGGAATTCCCAGACAGTGAGGACAATTAATCAGTGGAACAACTTGCCACTAGAAGTTGTGAATGCTCCAACACTGGAAGTTTTTAAGAAGATGTTGGATAACCATTGGTCTGAAGTGGTGTAGGGTTTCCTGCTTAAGCAGGGGGTTGGACTAGAAGACCTCCAAGGTCCCTTCCAACTCTATTCTGATTGGTTGATTGGAAAGCTGTGCTGTAAAAAAACAGATTAGGAATACACGTTAAAATAGGGAAGAAAATGGGAAGTGAACCCCTGTCTACTCTGATTCAAGTCAAATCACCCAAGTTCAAATCACCAGGACCGGATGGATTACATCCCAAGGTTCTGAAGGAACTGGCAGACAAGATCTCAGAACCACTGAAGCAGGGGTGAAATGCTCCCGGTTCGGACCGGATCGCCCGATCCGGTAGCAATGGAGGTGGGTGGTTCGGAGAACCGGTAGCAAAAATCCCTGCCCCCCCATGCCCAGCTGAGCCACACAATCATCAGAGGCTTTTTTTTTTTACTTTTAAAAGCATTTTTTCTATAACCTCTTCGGCCGAAAAAATGCTTTTAAAAGTAAAAAAAAAAAAAAAGCCTCTGATGATCACGCAGCTCAGCTGGGATCGTCAAAAGCTATTAAAAGAAAAAAAGCCTCTGCCGATCAGGCAACTCAGCTGGGATCGTCAGAGGCTTTTGAAAGCATTTTTTTACAACCTCTTCGCCCGAAAAATGAAAATGGTTTTAAAAGTTAAAAAAAAAATGGCCACGCCCACCCAATCACATTATCCCCCCCCACCAAGCCACGCCCACAGAACCAGTCAGGATGAATAAAAATCAATGATTTTTTTAAAAAAAATCAAAAAAAATTAGATTTTTTTTTATTTAAATCAGATTTTTTTTTTTATTGAATTTATTTTAATAAAAAACTTTTGGGGTAAAAAATCTATCGTAAGATAGTTTTCTATTTAAGATACATAAATAATTTAGTTTATTCAGCATGAAATGGAGCTTAGTTATGTAGCAGGAGGCTGTATATTCTGCAACACTGGGACTATCGGTGAGTCAACGGTGGGTCAAAGGAGGAGCAGAGATGACAGTTGCTCTTTAAAAGTTATGATTTAAATCGAGTTGATTTAAATCAAGCCTTTTTACTAGGGATCTAAATCATGATTTAAATTGTGATTTAAAACAACTCGATTTAAATCAAATCCACCCTGGAACCAGTAGTAACAAATTTTAGATTTCAACACTGAAATTTTAGATTTTGCACTGAAGTATATCTTTCAAAGACCCTGGAGCACAGGGGGAACTGCCAGAGGATTGAAAAAGAGCTGATGTAGTTCCCATCTTCAAAAAAGGGGGAAAAAAACCAGATCCAGGAAACTTCAGACCTATCAGCCTGACCTCAATACCAGGGAAGATTCTGGAAAAGATAATCAAGCAACGAATCGCCGAACACCTAGAAGCAAACCTAGGAATAACCAAAATAACCAACATGGGTTTGGTAAAAAACAGATCATGCCAGACCAAATCTCATTGCATTCTTTGACAAAGTGACAAAATTAGTGGACCAGAGGAAGGCTGTGGATATAATTTACTTGGACTTCAGTAAGGCATTTGATAAAGTAGACCATAACCTACTACTAGGAGCCTTGGTGGAGGAGCAGACTAAAGCGCTGTTAAGTAGCACTTAGCTGCCAGCTGCCTGCAATTACTGCGAGTTCAAATCTTACCAGGCTCAAGATTGACTCAACCTTCCATCCTTCCGAGGTAGGTAAAATGAGGATTGTAGGGGCAATAAGCTGACTTTGTATACAAAAGAACACCGCTTAGGGGGGGGCCAAAAGCCCTACTAAGCAGGTATATACAAAAGTATGAAGGCTGTTGCTTAACGCATTGTAAGCCACCCTGAGTCTCCGGAGAAGGGCGGCATATAAATCAAATCAATCAGAAAGAAAGAAAGAAAGAAAGAGAGAGAAAGGAAGGAAGGAAGGAAGGAAGGAAGGAAGGAAGGAAGGAAGAAAGAAAAAGAAAGAAAGAAAGAAAGAAAGAAAGAAAGAAAGAAAGAAAGAAAGAAAGAAAGAAAGAAAGAAAGAAAGAGAAAGAAGAAAAATCTGGGTTAGACAGCATCACCACCAGATGGATTCGTAACTGGCTGACCAATCGCACTCAACGTGTAGTCCTCAATGGAACGGCATCTACATGGAGGGAGGTATGCAGTGGGGTACCCCAAGGCTCTGTTTTAGGCCCAGGACTCTTCAACATCTTCATCAATGACTTGGACGAGGGGATAGATGGGGAACTCTTCAAATTTGCAGATGACACCAAGCTGGCAGGAATAGCCAACACTCCAGAAGATAGGCTCAAGATACAGAAGGATCTGGACAGACTTAAACATTGGGCGCTATCTAACAAAATGAAATTAAATAGTGAAAAAAGCAAGGTTCTACATTTAGGCAGGAAAAATCGAATGCACAGGTACAGTATAGGTGGTACCTGGCTCAATAGTAGTAACTGCCAAAAAAAGCCAACACTGTTCTAGGCTGCGTTAAAATTAATCCAGTATGCAGCTTGGCTTATTTTCTTGAGCCATCTGAAATTCTAGATCTCAGTTATCCAAAGAAATCACTGAGTGGCCAGGAAGGGGTGAGGGTAAGAGCTGGGTGGGATTTTTAAGGTCATCAATCTCATCCACTCTATACCCCTCTATAAAGCCTTAGTAAGGCCACACCTAGAGTACTGCATCCAGTTTTGGTCCCCACACTATAAAAAAGATGTGGAGAGTCTAGAAAGAGTGCAGAGAAGAGCAACCAGGATGATGAGGGGACTGGAGGCTAAAATATACGATGAACGGTTGCAGGAACTGGGCATGGCTGGCCTAGTGAAGAGAAGGACCAGGGGAGACAGGATAGCAGCCTTCCAATATTTGAGGGGCTGCCCCAGAGAGGAGGAAGGGGGTCAAGCTATTTTCCAAAGCAAAAGGAAGGAAGGAAGAAAGGAGAGAGGGAGGGAGGGAGGGAGGGAGGGAAGGTGGAAGGGAGGGAAAGAGAGAGAGAGAGAGAGAGAGAAAGAAAGAAAGAAAGAAAGAAAGAAAGAAAGAAAGAAAGAAAGAAAGAAAGAAAGAAAGAAAGAAAGAAAGAAAGAAAGACAGACATCTGAATGAATCATAGATGGACAGAAGACATGGCTAGTCTAGTGAAGAGAAGGACCAGGGGAGACAGGAGAGCATCTTCCAATATTTGAGGGAGGGGCTGCCCCAGAGAGGAGGAAGGGGGTCAAGCTATTCTCCCAAAGCACCTGAAGGCCAGACAAGATATATTGGATGGAAACTGACCAAGGAAAGATTCAACTTGGAAAATAAGGAGAAATTTTCTGATAGTGAGAAGAACCAACCAGTGGAACAGAAGTTGCCTTCGGAAGTTGTGGGAGCTTCATCTCTGGAGGCTTTCTAGAAGAGACTGGACTGCCATCGGTCAGAAATGGTGTAGGGTCTCCTTGCTTGGGCGGGGGGTTGGACTAAATGACCTCCAAGGTCCCTTCCCCCTCTGTTAATCTGTAAATCCCTTACTTAATACTGCAATATCCTAATTTAAATCGGTATGTGGCTTGGCTTATTTTCTCGAGTCATCTGAAATTCCAGATCTCAGTTATCCTAAGAAACAGCTGAACGTCCAGGAAGGGGAGGGTAGAGAGGGATCCTCCTAATAAAATATACAAGTCAGTGGGGGGGGGATCTCCAACATCAATCCGACAAATGCCAACAATCCAGCTCCCATTTGAGAACCTCCAGCCTCCATCCCTTTCTTCGAATTCCGCACTATTGTTCCCCGTCCTGCCCTCCGCTTCAAAACAGAACATGCTTCCTCCGGCACGTAACAGATATTTACAGCCTGTCCTCCTGTCTCCATCACCCTTCCCACTGACAAGTGAAACGTGATCGGTCTCTTGAGCTGCTCCTCTCTGGACGGTTTCCAGATCTCTGAACTCTGGTCGGAGTCCCTTGTAAAGAGGAAGGTTCAGATCTGGTGAACTTTGAAGAAGTCGGATAGAAGCTTTGGTGCTGAGGAAGGAAGGAAGGAAGGAAGGAAGGAAGGAAGGAAGGAAGGAAGGAAGGAAGGAAGGAAAGAAAGATGCAAAGATGGAAGAAAAGAAAGAAAAGGAGAGAAAGAAAGACGGAAAAAGAAAAAAGATGCAAAGATGGAAGGAAAGAAAGACAGACACAAAGAAGAGATAAGAAAGGGAGAGAAACAAGAAAGAAAGATGCAAAGATGGAAGAAAAGAAAGAAAAGGAGAGAAAGAAAGATGGAAGAAGAAAAAAGATGCAAAGATGGAAGGAAAGAAAGACAGAAAGAAGAGATAAGAAAGAGAGATAAACAAGAAAGAAAGATGGAAAGATGGAAGAAAAGAAAGAAAAGGAGAGAAAGAAAGAAAGATGGAAAAAGAAAAAAGATGCAAGGATGGAAGGAAAGAAGGACAGACACAAAGAAGAGATAAGAAAGAGAGAGAAACAAGAAAGAGAAAGATGCAAAGATCGAAGAAAAGAAAGAAAAGGAGAGAAAGAAAGAAATGGAAAAAGAAAAAAAGATGTAAAGATGGAAGGAAAGAAAGACAGACAGAAAGAAGAGATAAGAAGAGAGAGAGAAAGAAAGAAAGATGCAAAGATAGAAGGAAAGAAAAAAGAAAGAAAAGGAGAGAAAGTTGGAAAGAAAGAAAAGAAAAAAGAAAGATGCAAAGATAGAAGGAAAGAAAGAAAGAAAGAGAAAGAAAGAAAGAAAAAGATGCAAAGATGGAAGGAAAGAAAGAAAAGGAGAGAAAAAGAAAGAAAGATGGAAAAAGAAGAAGAAAGGAAGATGCAAAGATGGAAGGAAAGACAGACAGAAAGAAGAGATATGAAAGAGAGAGAGAGAAAGAAAAAAGAAAGATGCAAAGATAGAAGGAAAGAAAGAAAAGGAAAGATGAAAGGAAAGAAAGACAGAAAGAGATGAAAGAGAGAGAGAGAGAGAAAAAAAAGAAAGATGCAAAGATAGAAGGAAAGAAAGAAAGAAAAGGAGAGAAAGATGGAAAGAAAAAAAAGAAAAAAGAAAGATGCAAAGATAGATAGAAAGAAAGAAAAGGAGAGAAAGATGGAAGGAAAGAAAGGCAGAAAGAAAGAAAGAAAGAAAGAAGAAAGAAAGAAAGAAGAAAGAAAGAAAGAAAGAAAGAAAGAAAGAAAGAAAGAAAGAAAGAAAGAAAGAAAGAAAGAAAGAAAAAACCTGGAATACCACATCTAGTTTTGGTCATCACATTACAAAAAAGATGTTGGTGCAAAGAAGAGCAACTAAGATGATCAAAGGCCTGGAGACCAGGATTTGGGCTTGGCCAGTCTAGACTAGAGAAAAGAAGGACCAGATGCATTCCAGCATTTGAGGGGCTGCCCCAAAGAAGAGTTGGGGGTCAACCTATTTTCCAAAGCACCCGAAGGTAAGACAAGAAACAATGGATGGAAACTAACCAAGGAGAGAAGCAACCTGGAATTAAGGAGAAACTTCCTCACAGTGAGGACAATTAACCAGTGGAACAGCTTGCCACCAGAAGTTATGGGTGCTTCATCACTGGAGGTTTTCAAGAAAAGCCTGGACAGCCACCTGTCTGAAATGGTGTAGGGTCTCCTGCTTGGGCAGGGGGCTGGACTAGATGACCTCCAAGGTCCCTTCCAACCCTTATTCTATTCTGTTACCATTGGGGCTGACCAAAACTAGATGCACTGTTCTAACCGTGGAACCTGGAGAAACAGACATCCAGGTCTTGGACACTGAACGCCAAGTCCTTCTAATCTAACTGATCAGGAGAAGTAAGCTTACTCGCTGGTGTGTCTGCGGGAAGAGTGTTAACAAAGATGACAACCACACGGACACAATGGAAACTCTGCCCCTTTTTTGTGTGCGCTTTGTGAGAAAGAGTCAGCTTTCCGTTGTGCAACCCCGTGCAGATTTTTTGCAATTTCCAACTCGGAAGGATTCAATTCGAGAGCCGTTTCAGGTTGAAATATATATGTATGTATGTATGTATGTATGTATGTATGTATGTATGTATGTATGTATGTATAGGTCTTTGGTTATTCGGGTTTTCTCCCGCGTAAAATTGGAGGTGTCTTGGCAACGTTTCGACGAAGTCTCATTCGTCATCTTCAGGCTGGTGTTTTTGGCTTCGTGCTTCTAGGAGCAATGTGTGTGATCGCAACTGTTTCTTCCTTTTAACCTCCAGTGGGGGTGTGAACTGATTGGGTGGGAGCTTGGCTGTGTTCTGATTGGGTGGAGGTGTGTTCTGATTGGTTGGGGGGTTTGGCTGTGCTCTGATTGGATGGGGGGTTGGCTGTGCTCTGATTGGCTGCGTGTGTGTTCTGTTTAGGTGGGGGCTTGGTTGTGCTCGGGTTAGTCTGAGTAGCAGGGGGATTTGAGCTGGTGAGCTGTGAGCTCCTAGAAGCACGAAGCCGAAAACACCAGCCTGAAGGTGACGAATGAGACTTCGTCAAAACGTCGCCAAGACACTTCCAATTTTACGCGGGAGAAAACCCGAATAACCAAAGACCTACATACAAACACCCGCGAAAACCTCAGAAAACAAATATATATATATATATAAAATTAACAACAACCCACTGTACTGTTATATCTTTAAAATATTTCAAATGCTGTTTTCCCTCCAGCTGCGACTATCGAAAGCATAATATTATGCTAAGAAATGACATTCATACTTTAGGTTCCAAGCCTGAATAGATTTGAGGAGGGAATATAAACGATATACGTGCCAGCAACGCATGGATGGATTTAACTCCGACTTCTAAAATAGGTGGGAAGAGATGTGCTCTCCGTTAAAAAAAAGAAGAAAAAAAACAACGAAAATGCAGAACAAGGTGGGTTCCTCGACTTACGACCACAACAACGGAGCCCAAAATTTCTGTTCCTGAGCCAGATGTCGGTTAAGTGCGTTTCACCCCGTTTTACGACCATTCTTGTTAAGTGAATCGCCGCACTTGTGAAGTTAGTAACCCCGTTGTTAAGTGAATCCGGTTTCCCCATTGTCTTTGCTCGTCCGACGGTCGCAAAAGGGGGAAACCTTGACTCTGAGACAATGCCACCGTCATAAATGTGAGTCGGTTGCCAAGCGGCCAATTTTTTGATCACGTGACCGCGGGGAGGCTGCAACGGTCGTAAGTGTGAAAAACGGCCATACGTCATTTTTTTTCAGTGCTGAAAACGGTCACTAAATGAACGGTTGTAAATCAAGGACTACCTGTATCTTGGATTCGGGGAAAAAATATCAAGTAGAGTTAGTCCTTGACTTGTAACCATTCACTTAGAGACCGTTTGAAGTGACAACAGGACTGGAAAAAAAAGTGATTTACGACCGTTTTTCACACTTACGACCACGGCAGCGTCCCCGTGGTCAAAATTCAAGCGCTTGGGAACTGATTCATACTTACGACGGATGCACCGTCCTGGGGTTACGTGATTGCTATTTGCGGCTTTCCCAACCAGATTCCAACAAGCCAAGTCAAGGGGGGGAGAGGGAGGAAACTGGATTTGATTAATGACCAAGTGGTGCATTTTAATAACTGCAGTGATTCGTTTAACGGCCGTGGCAAGGAAGGTCGTAGAATGGGGTGCAAGAGCCGCTTTGCTTAGCCGTGCGAAATTTTGGTCCCTGTTTTGTTCATAAGCCAGGCCGGGCTATCAACATAACGATTTTAAATTGGGGTATTTTAAATTTTTGGGATTTTAATTGGAGCCTAATTATTTAATGATTTTAAATTTTAATCGTTGTTTTGTTCTGTGTTTTTAAATAGGCTGTACACCGCCCTGAGTCCTTCGGGAGAAGGGCGGTATAGAAATAAAAGTATTATTATTATTATTATTATTATTATTATTATTATTATTATTATTATTATTATTATTATTATTTTATTTTTTTATTATAAATGGAGGAGTTATTTCCGTGAAGCTGAGCAACATGCATTGCATTAGGTATTACAATAACGATATAAAATAATTCACATTTTTGACAGGACGTTTCCAGCTGCTCTGGAGCAGGAAACATTCTTGGGGGGGGGGGGGACAATTTCCGGAAAACCATCTCTTCCATTCCATTCCAGCAAGATCTCCCGACCATTAGAAGGGCAGGCAAGAGGCAATGGCCCTTAAGTTCTTAGCCATGAATCATAGCTTGTTTAGGGACATGGGATTTTTTTTCCCCCTGCAAAGTTCAAAACAGGAAATAAAAATAATGGCTCAGATCCTAAACAAAGAGACCTCTCAATGTTTTCTCTCACTCTTCACCCCCAGCAAAGGCCTTTCCGAAAAATGATAAAGTCCATTGCCCCCAGACCCAGAAGAAACGAGGGGAGGGAGGAATCCCCATGGATAGCAAGGGAGGGAGGGAGGGAGGGAAGAAGGAAGGAAGGAAGGAAGGAAAGCAATAAAGGGAAGGAAGATAAAAAAGGGAAGGAAAGAAAACAAGAAAGGGAAAGGGAACGAAGGAAGGAAAACGATGAAGTTAAAAAAGAGGATAGGAAGGAAAACAAGGAAGTGTAAAAGGGAAGGAAGGAAGGAAAGAAAATAAAAAGGACGGCAGGAAGACAAGGTAAAAGAGGGAAGGAAGGAGAACAAGAAAGTTAAAAAAAGAAAGGGAAGGAAGGAAAACAAGAAAATATAAAAGGGAAGGAAGGAAGGAAAGAAAATGAAAAGGACGGCAGGAAAACAAGGTAAAAAAGAAAAGAAGGAGAACAAGAACAGGAAGGAGGGAAGGAAGAAGGAAGACAAGGTAAAAGAGGGAAGGAAGGAGAACAAGAAAGTTAAAAAAGAAAGGGAAGGAAGGAAAATAAAGTATAAAAGGAAAGGAAAGAAAGAAAACAAAAAGGATGGCAGGAAAACAAGGTGAAAAAGGGAAGGAAGGAAAGCAAGAAAAGGAAGGAGGGAAGGAAGGAAGACAAGAAGGTGAAAGAGGGAAGGAAGGAGAACAAGAAAGTTAAAAAAGAAAGGGAAGAAAGAAAAACAAGGAAGTGTAAAAGGGAAGGAAGGAAGGAAAGAAAATAAAAAGGATGGCAGGAAAACAAGGTAAAAAAGAAAGGAAGGAAAACAAGAACAGGAAGGAGGGAAGGAAGAAGGAAGACAAGGTAAAAGAGGGAAGGAAGGAGAACAAGAAAATTAAAAAAAGAAAGGGAAGGAAGGAAAACAAGAAAGTATAAAAGGGAAGGAAGGAAAGAAAGAAAACAAAAAGGACAGCAGGAAAACAAGGTAAAAAGGGAAGGAAGGAAAACAAGAACAGGAAGGAGGGAAGGAAGGAAGAAGGAGGACAAGGTAAAAGAGGGAAGGAAGGAGAACAAGAAAGTTAAAAAAAGAGGGAAGGAAGGAAAACAAGAAAGTATAAAAGGGAAGGAAGGAAAGAAAGAAAACAAAAAGGACGGCAGGAAAACAAGGTGAGAAAGGGAAGGAAGGAAAGCAGGAAAAGGAAGGAGGGAAGGAAGGAAGACAAGGTGAAAGAGGGAAGGAAGGAGAACAAGAAAGTTAAAAAAGAAAGGGAAGAAAGAAAAACAAGGAAGTGTAAAAGGGAAGGAAGGAAGGAAAGAAAATAAAAAGGATGGCAGGAAAACAAGGTAAAAAAGAAAGGAAGGAAAACAAGAACAGGAAGGAGGGAAGGAAGAAGGAAGACAAGGTAAAAGAGGGAAGGAAGGAGAACAAGAAAATTAAAAAAAGAAAGGGAAGGAAGGAAAACAAGGAAGTATAAAAGGGAAGGAAGGAAAGAAAGAAAACAAAAAGGACAGCAGGAAAACAAGGTGAAAAAGGGAAGGAAGGAAAGCAAGAAAAGGAAGGAGGGAAGGAAGGAAGACAAGAAGGTGAAAGAGGGAAGGAAGGAGAACAAGAAAGTATAAAAGGAAAGGAAGGAAAGAAAGAAAACAAAAAGAACAGCAGGAAAACAAGGTGAAAAAGGGAAGGAAGGAAAGCAAGAAAGTATAAAGGGGAAGGAAAGAAAGAAAACAAAAAGAACAGCAGGAAAACAAGGTGAAAAAGGGAAGGAAGGAAAGTATGAAAAGGAAAGAGGGAAGGAAAGGAAGACAAGGTGAAAGAGGGAAGGAAGGAGAACAAGTATAAAAGGGAAGGAAAGAAAGAAAACAAAAAGGTCGGCAGGAAAACAAGGTGAAAAAGGGAAGGAAGGAAAGCAAGAAAAGGAAGGAGAGAAGGAAGGAAGACAAGAAGTTGAAAGAGGGAAGGAAAAAAGGAAGCACAGAAAACATGGAAGTTAAAGAAAGGGAAGGAAGGAAAAGTGAAAAAATGGAAGGGAGGAAGGGAAGAAACACAAAAAGCAAGAAAGTGAAAAAGAGAAGGAAGGAAAGAAAACAGGAAAGTGAAAAAGAAAAATACCCATCAGCCTTCAACTTTTCTACCTACATGAGGATTAACAGGAGCCACAACAACGTCACAGGCTCACAACATCCTTGTGGAGTTGCACAATGGCACTGCGATGCACACAATATTGTCACAACTCTCACCGCACTCCTGTAGTTTCAAACCCCACCTAAATTCAATACCTGGATTATTATTATTTTTTCCTTGCGTTTATAAAGCTGTAACGTCCCATCTTGGCTTTGTCTTACTTTTTACTTCTTAAAAATAAATCTTTTTTTCTCCCCGCTTGCTGCCCCCTAACCCCCCCAAGGAAATCACTAATTTTATTCGGGAGTGGGGTGGGGGGGGCGTTGGTGGAAGTAATAAAAACTCATTTCCCATTTTAGGGCATCGGGGAACAGCTGGAGTAACAACAGCCCAAGTTCCTGTCTAATAATAATAAGCGAAAACATCTGTTCATTCGATTGAAGCTCGCCAATTTCTCAGCATATAAATTCATACGAGTTTTGACTTCATAAGCTCAAGGAGAGATCCGATCTAGAAATAAGTAGAAATTTCCCAGGCAGTGAAAACAATTAATCAGCGGAACTGCTTGCCACCAGACGTGGTGGGAGCTTCATCACTGGAGGTTTTTAAGAGGAGGCTGGAGAGCCACTTGTCTGGAATGGTAGAGAGTCTTCTTCTGTTTGAAGAAGGGGGTTGGACTAGATGACCTCCAGGGTCCCTTCCAACTCTGTTATGCACTGTATTCTGAGATTCATACTCAAAATGAGGAGGAATTTCCTAACGGTGAGAACAATGAACCGGTGGGACAGCTTGCCACCAGAAGTTGTGAGTGCTCCATCAGTGAAGGTTTTCCAGAAGAAATCGGACAGCCCTTTGTCGGAAATGGTACAGGTAGACCTCGACTTACAACAGTTACACTTAGTGACCATTCAAAGTTTCAACGGCCCTGCGACGTATTTCTTTTCTAATCCTCGACTTAACAACGGTTCATTGGGAAAAGCGACTTACGACCGTTTTTCACGCTTACGACTGTCGCAGCATCCCTCCCCATGGCCACACGATCAAATTCAGATGCTCACATTTACGACGGTCGCAGTGTCTCGGGGGGGGGGTCACGTGATTTCCCCTTTTGCGACCTTTTTGACAAGCAAAGTCCATGGGGGCAGCCAGACTCATTTAACAACCGGGTTACTAACTGAACAACTGCAGTGATCCACTTAACAACAGTGGCAGGAAAAGTCGTAAAATGGGGCAAAGGTCAGTTTAAAAATGTTTCACTTAGCGACATCAATGTCGGGCTCAATTGCAGTCGTAAGATTGAGGACTACCTGTAATATTTGCCACTATTGCAAAGGACCTGTATATGATCTCTTCCATGAGCAGAGGGCTAGTCTAGAGGACCTCCAAGGACCCTTCCAACTGTATTATTCACATTAACTTGCCGTGTTCCCTGCAGCCAGGGAGCCGAGCAAATTCCTTTCTCCTGCTTTTGAGAGACCAGGCGACCTACCCCCCCACCCCCCCAATACCACTCCTCAGAATTACAGCTAGTCCTCGACTTACGACCATCCGTTTAACTAGGTTCGGAGTTACGGCAGGCTTGGGAAAAGTGAATTACGGCCTGTCCTTGAAATTGTTCCCGCGGTCACATAATTGCAATTCGGATGCTGGACAAGAGTTGCAAGGGTCTTGCAATTCCGTGATTCCAATTTGTGACCAACATGGTAGAGCATCTCTTTCTGCAACGGGGGGGTGGACTAGAAGACCTCCTTGGTCCCTTCTAACTCGGTGATTCGGTTATTCGGGACTGGCTACCGAGGTGTTAGCCCAACCAACTTTTCCTGCAGGATTTGAGCCGTCCAAGAAAGTTCTCCTAGAAAATGTGAGTTGTGACCCCCCCACATTCTGGTCAGGAGTGGGGAGAGAGCCAATTGTAGAAAGCACCAGTCCCTCTTGGCACCACATTATGGGAAAGCCCCCCCCCTCTTCAAATTAACCCCCCCTTATTAGGAATGTCCTCCAGAAGCTTTTAAAAACCACTTTTTTTTGCAAGAGAGTGAGGCTCCGTGAGGAAAACATATTCGATATTAAATCATTACTCTTCCGGTATATTGCATTCTCTTTATTTATTTATTTTTGCTGAAGTTATTGATGGGCTGATTATGAGGCCATCGAGTTGTTTTCGATGCGGAGATACCATGTGATTCAGGGAGGGAGGGAAAAGGAAGGAAGGAAGGAAGAGAAAGAAAGAAAAAGAAAGAAAGAAAGAAAGAAAGAAAGAAAGAAAGAAAGAAAGAAAGAAAGAAAGAAAGAAAGAGAAAGATGGAGGAAGGAAGAAAGGGAGTGAGGGAGAAAGAAAGAAAGAAAAAGAAAAAAGAGAAAGAAAGAAAGAAAGGGAGGAAGGAAGGAAGGAAGAAAGAAAGAGGGAGAAAGAAAGAAGGATGGAGAAAGGAAGGAAGGAAAGAAGGAAAGAAAAAAGAGTGAGGGAGTGAAAAAGGGAGAAAGAAAGAAAGAGAAAAAAGAAAGAAAAAGAAAAAGAAAGGGTGGGAGAAAGGAAGAGAGAAAGAAAGAAAGAATGAAAGAAAGAAAGAAATGGAGAAAAGGAAGGAGGGAGGGAGAAAGAAAGAAGGATGGAGAAAGGAAGGAAGGAAAAAAGAAAGGAAGGAAAGAAAAAAGGGAGTGAAAAAGGGAGAAAGAAAGGAAGAAAGAGAAAAAAGAAAAAAAGAAAGAGGGAGGGTGGGAGGGAGGGAGAGGAGGAAGGAAGGATGGGTGCGAGGGAGAAAGAAAGAAAGAAAAAAGAAAGAAAGGGAGGGAGGAAGGAAGAAAAAGAAAAAGAAAGAAAGAGGGAGAAAGAAAGAAGGATGGAGAAAGGAAGGAAGGAAGGAAAGAAGAAAAAAGAGGGAGGGAGTGAAAAAGGGAGAAAGAAAGAAAAAAGAGAAAGAAAGAAAAAGAAAGGAAGAGAGAAAGAAAGAAAGAAAGAGGGAGGGTGGGTGGGTGGGAGGGAAAGGAGAAAGGAAGGAAGGAAGAAAAAAGAAAGAAAGAAAGAAGATAGAAAAAGGGAAGGAAGGAAGGAGTGAGGGAGGGAGAGAGGAAGGGAGGAAGGAAGGAAGGAAGGAAGGGTGTATTTTGGCAGATACGTCCAGATGTCCAGGGTTCTGCGGCCTCACCCTGCCTACATTTTTCCACTGAATTTTTAAGCAATATTTCTCGATCTCAGCATCTCTAAGACCTGTGTGGACTTTAACTCCCAGAATTCCCCGGCCAACAAAGCCGGCTACCGAATCCTGGGAATTGGGCTCCAGCCGCCTTAAAAGTAGCCAAGATTGAAAACCCCCAAACTAGGCAGGTGAGGGTCACGGAACAATCCGGGAAGAGCCCTTAATCCAAGCTTTGTCCTCCGTAATCCGGATGATGACCCTTTCATCCCCCGCTGAAAGTAAACGGAGCCCATCCGATTAACCCCTTTCCCGTCCCCAACATGCGTCAGATGTTCCTTCCCTTTCCGTCGTCGGTGCCACCACAGGTTTCCATTGGCAGGCTGAAACGGCCACTGGGAGAAGCACAGCCGGTGGAACTCTCTGCCACCAGATGCAAGAACTGAACAAATCCTTTTTTTTTGTTTTGTTTTTTGCTAATGGAAAAGTTCCCGGCAACAAAGTTGGGAAAACACAGCAACTTTCTGTCAAATTGTAATACACCAACACTACACGATGGTAAACAACTGGATTTGTCCTCTAGAAGTAGTTTTTATTATGATTTTAAGGCAGTCACGCCACCGGGGTTGAAAAAGTGAATCTGATTTCCCACTGACTTTGCTTGTCAGAAAATCCCAAAACATGACCTGAGATACCACAACAGTCGTAAGTACATGCCAGTTTCCAAGCCTCCGGATTGTGATCACGTGACCCTGGGGATGCTAATAAGGAAATATATCCCACATCTTTGCATTCGCTCCGGCGCACCAATCGGCTGAGTCCGGACCGGGTTTTTTCCCCAGCCCGTAAATCCTGTGGGATTACATTGGAAAAAGATAATTTATTCTAGCATCTCTTATGTTTTTACTGAAGGGCTTGGAAGCCAAGAAGGAAAGGAGCAATTTATGTCTTTAAAGTTCTTTCAAATGTAATTATTTACGTTTCTTTCAAATTGAATCATTCCAATCTATTTAAAATCTAATTACATTTATTTAAAGGGTAATTATTTACATTCATTTAAAATGTAATCGTTTAAATTGAATTGCAACTTCATCATTTAAAAAAATAATAATTATTTAAATATATTTCAATTTTAACCATCTAAATTTATTTTAAACTTTAATCCTTTCAATGCATTTAAATCTTAATTGTTTAAATGCATTCAGAATGTAATTATTTAAACGAACTCAAAAGTACAACCATTTAAATCTATTTAAAATGCAATTGTTTACATTTATTTAAAACGTCATTGCTTACATTTTTTTAAAATTTAATCGTTCCCGGCGCCTTCCAAATGCAATTATTTCAATGTATTCCCGATGTAATTATTTAAATGAATTCCACATGAATTTAAATGAATTAATTATTTACATTTACTTTAAAAAATGTAATTGTTCGCGTTTATTTAAAACGTAACCGTTTCCGTTTGCCTAAAATTCAACGGTTTCCACTTACTTAAAATGCAATTGCGTTTTTCACAACTTAATTATTGACATTTATTTTGAAGTATTTATTTAAATCCAGTTAAAACTTTGTTATTGGTTTTTTTTAAAAAATTAAAATTTTGTGCCACCAAAAAAACCACCTCATTTGCAAGCTCCTTTTTGCAGAAGTGTGTGCAATTGTACAATACTTTGCTGGCAGTTTAAGTGCCCACTTTAGTTCTCCTTCTGGCCTTTTCTGCAGCAAGACAACTCCCAGCCCGGGTTTCAGACTGCAACCCCCATCATACCCAGCCAGCTGTGGCTAATGGGACTGCTAGTCCCAGCTGCCCAATGCGCCATTTGCAAAGATTGCAATGAACGGTCCCAGAAACCAAATCCATGCTCCGAAAACGGTTCCCTCTTTGGGGGGTGAAAAAAAATCGGTGCCCACTCCCCGGATGAAACCCCCTACTCCATCCCGTAGGCAATAAAAAGGGGAGGGGGCTTCTCAAAAAGGAAGAAGAACAGCGACTCCACCCATTCACGTAAAGGAGCAACAGGCCTTTAGCCAAAGATGTTGGGGGAAAAAATCCCAGCTGCTGTATTTGGGACAATAATATAAATTTGCTTTTTTGTTATTTTTGCAAAATATATATATATGGGGAAAGGGAAATCATTCCCATTTATATTTTAGGCAGACCCTCTGAGAAGTTGTTGATCCAAAGCCGGGCGCTTTCAATAAACAAGGAGGAATTTTAAGGATGAGCCATGTGTAAAGGACGCCACGAAATGGGTGTAGGAAAAAGTTAAAACATCTGCAAAGGGAGGGGGCGTGGGTGCATCCCCCTGGAGAAACAGATTGGGTGGGGGGGGTCTTTCTTCCCACCGCAGGTAAACAAGCGAGAAGGTGGTGGACCATCACGAACAGGTGAGCAGAGATGGAGGGAAATCTTCAAAACGGGACTAAACTGACTTTTGTAGGTTATAGAGCAGTGTTTCTCAACCTTGGAAGCTTGAAGAGGGGTGGACTTCAACTCCCAGAATCCCCCAGCCAGCGCTGCTGGCTGGGGGATTCTGGGAGTTGAAGTCCACCCCTCTTCAAGCTACCAAGGTTGAGAAACACTGTTATAGAGGGAACAAAAGGGAAATTTATCAAATTTGCAGATGCTCCTTAAATTGGCAGGAATAGCCAACGCTCCCGAAGATAGGCTCAAGATCCAGATGGAGCTTGGCGGATTTGAACCCTGGGCCCTATCGAACAAAATGAAAACGCAAGTTTAACCGAGCTGGAAGGGACCTTGGAGGTCATCCAGTCCAACCCCCCCCCCCACCGGGTAGAGAAAAGTAAAATCTTACACTTAGGCAAGAAAAAAACCAAAAGGACACATATAAACTGGGGGGAAACCAGGCTTAATAGCAGGAACTGCTAAAGAGCCTTGGTGGCGCAGCAGACTAAGGGGCTGTTAAGTAGCACCAGCTGCCTGCAATTACCGCGAGTTCGAATCTCACCAGGCTCAAGGTTGACTTTCCATCCTTCTGAGGGAGGTATACATACTAAGCAGGTATATATAAAAGTATGAAGGCTATTGCTTTACGCATTGTAAGCCGCCCTGAGTCTCCGGAGAAAGGCGGCATATAAATTGAATAAATAAATAAACTGGGAAAGGGATCTTGGAGTCTTAGTGGACAAACAATTAAATATGAGCCAGCTGTGTGCGGCAGCAGCCCAAAAAGCCAACGCAATCCTAAATTGCATTAACAGAGAGATACAATCAAGATCAAGGGAGGTATCGGTACTAATATCGCTCCCAGCGTAACCTGCCTGATAGGAATGTTTTTTTTAAAAAAAAAAAAAAATACAGCTACTATTTACTCCTCGACTTATAACTGTGAAATTTGGAATTTACAATGGCACCGGAAAAAGCAGGGTGGATAAAAAATCAATGATTTTTTAAAAAAAATAATAAAAAAAAATCGGATTTTTTTTTATTTAAATCGGATTTTTTTTTATTTAAATCGGATTTTTTTTTATTTTTATCAAATTTATTTTAATAAAAAAACTTTTGGGGTAAAAATCTATCGTGAGATAGTTTTCTATTTAAGATACATCAATAATTTAGTTTATTCAGCATGAAATGGAGCTGAGTTACGTAGCAGGAGGCTGTAGATTCTGCAACGCTGGGACTATCGGTCAGTCAACGGTGGGTCAAAGGAGGAGCAGAGAAAAATTATGATTTAAATCGAGTTGATTTAAATCAAGCCTTTTTACTAGGGATTTAAATCATGATTTAAATCGTGATTTAAATCCACTCGATTTAAATCAAATCCACCCTGGGAAAAAGTGACTTATGTTATGACCGTTTTTCACTCTTACGACCATTACAGTCATGGTCACGTGATCAAAATTCAGCCGCTTGGTAACTGACTTGTAGTTACGACGGTCACAGTATTCTGGAGGTCACGCGGTCCGCTTTTGCGACCTGCCGACAAGCAACGTCAACGGGGAATCCCAATTCACTTTAACGACGGCGTTCCTCATTGAACAACCGCAAGGGATTCACTTTAATGACTATGTCAAGGAAGGTCGCAAAATGGGACAAAGCCAACTTAGCAACTCTCTTGCTTAGCAAAGGAAACGTTGGGCTCAATTGTTGGTCGTAAGTCGAGGGCTACATCATTGGCAAACCCCTGGAGTTGATCAACCCCGTCCCATGACTAGTACTGAGTTCGTAAATTCCAGTGGCGGTGAATTACACAGCTCCCAAGAGTCCTGCCTGCCCTCCCGATTGAGGGGTTCTCCTCCCTGCCACCCCACCACCCCCCCCTTTGCTGAGAAACGAGCAATGCTTCTCTGGGTGGCCTCCTTTCTCTCAGCCTCAGTTTTCTTGTCTGGGAAATGGGCATAAGGCGGCTCTGGCAAGACTAAATTGCAACCTGCACTTAAGACGACAAAAGGAACTCCTCCTTTTGTTCAAATCCGTGGCTAATAATAGACGTTGACTAATTGATGGCTGAGATGCCTGCCAGTTTCTGTTTACGACGATTCACGAGCCTCCTTGAGAAGACGGCGGTGGCTCTGCCTGGTGCAGGAGCAGTCTACCTTAGCTTACCATCTTCGTAGATAGGTCTTGCCAAGAGCCCCCGGGCTGGGCTTTTAATTTGGCTGAAGCGCACAGAGCGTTTACAAGGTAGTCCTCGAGTTATGACCACAAACCGAGCCCAACTTTTTTTTTTTTTTTGGTTACTAAGCAAGACAGTTCGTCTGCTCCGTTTTACGATCCTTCTGGCCAGCGTTGTTAAGCGAATCGCTGCCGTCGTTCAAGTTAGTCGCACGGTCATGAAGTGAATTCGGCTTCCCCCCCCCCCCCACTGTTCGTCAGAAGGTCACAAAAGGGATCACGTGACACCCCCCCCCGGGACACGAACCGTCATAAATACGAGTCAGTCGCCAAGTGCTCCGAATTTTGAGGAGGTGAAGGGTGGGAGATGCTGCAACGGTCGGAAGAAGTGTGAAAAACAGTCACAAGTCTCTCTTTTCAATGGCGTTGTACCTTCGAACAGTCGTACGCAGATGGTTATAAGTCAAGGACCTGTCTGTCATTTGGAATCCAAGGCAGGGAATTATGGACCTCTGGAATGGAGAAGGGCGGGGGGGGCGCTGCCACAAAGATGCATGGCTGCCATCTTGCCTCTCTTTACACAGCCCTGGATGTGATTCTCCATCCTATTATCCCAGTCACCAAATGGAATTCCTAGCATGGAAAAGGGGGACCCCTTGGGGTCATCCATCCCAACCCCGCCCACCAAAGCATCCAAAAAGGACTTGGTGGGTCCAGCTTTTATCTTCTTTAACCCAATGCTGGAGGGTGGCGACTTTCTCCATCTTATCCTATTCACCAAATGGAATCCTAGCATGGAAAGGGGGACCCCTTGAGGTCATCCAGCCCCACCCCACCCCACCTCCGCCCACCAAAGCAAACCAGAGAAAGGATTTGGTGGGTCCAGCTTTTATCTTCTTTAACCCAATGCTGGAGGATGGCCGGCAGTGAGATCGCTCTCACTCACTCACTCACACTACACACCACAGACACACACACACACACACAAATCCTTCCCCCTCCCTTCCCTTCCCTTTCTTTGGGGAGCCACAACTAACAGAACCACCACGTCGCAAGGGGACCTCCAGAGGTCTTCTAGTCCCAACACTCCTGGCTCAATCAGGAGCTAACAGAACCAGCAGGTCAGAAGGGGACCTCCAGAGGTCATCTAGTCTCAACCCTCCTTGCTCAAGCAGGAGCTAAGAGGACCACCAGGTTGCAAGGGGGACCCTCGAGGTCACCTAGTCTCAACCCTCCTTCCTCAAGCAGGAGCTAAGAGCACCATCGGGTCGCAAGGGGACCTCCAGGGGTCATCTAGTCTCAACCCTCCTTCCTCAAGCAGGAGCTAAGAGCACCACCGGGTCGCAAGGGGACCTCCAGAGGTCTTCTAGTCCCAACCGTCCTTCCTCAAGCAGGAGCTAAGAGCACCATCGGGTCGCAAGGGGACCTCCAGGGTTCATCTAGTCTCAACCCTCCTTCCTCAAGCAGGAGCTAAGAGCACCACCGGGTCGCAAGGGGACCTCCAGAGGTCATCTAGTCCCAAACCTCCTTCCTCAAGCAGGAGCTAAGAGCACCACCGGGTTGCAAGGGGACCTCCCGAGATCATCTAGTCCCAACCCTCCTTCCTCAAGCAGGAGCTAAGAGCACCACCGAGTTGCAAGGGGGCCGCCAGAGGTCATCTAGTCTCAACCCTCCTGGCTCTAGCAGGAGCTAACAGAACCAGCGGGTCGGAAGGGGACCTCCCGAGGTCATCTAGTCCCAACCCTCCTTCCTCAAGCAGGAGCTAAGAGCACCACCGGGTTGCAAGGGGACCTCCCGAGGTCATCTAGTCCCAACCCTCCTGGCTCTAGCAGGAGCTAAGAGCACCACCGGGTCGCAAGGGGGACCCTCGAGGTCACCTAGTCTCAACCCTCCTGGCTCAAGCAGGAGCTAAGAGCACCACCGGGTTGCAAGGGGGACCTCCAGAGGTCATCTAGTCTCAACCCTCCTGGCTCTAGCAGGAGCTAACAGAACCAGCGGGTCGGAAGGGGACCTCCCGAGGTCATCTAGTCCCAACCCTCCTTCCTCAAGCAGGAGCTAAGAGCACCACCGGGTCGCAAGGGGACCTCCCGAGGTCATCTAGTCCCAACCCTCCTTCCTCAAGCAGGAGCTAACAGAACCAGCGGGTCGGAAGGGGACCTCCCGAGGTCATCTAGTCCCAACCCTCCTGGCTCTAGCAGGAGCTAACAGAACCAGCGGGTCGGAAGGGGACCTCCCGAGGTCATCTAGTCTCAACCCTCCTGGCTCTAGCAGGAGCTAACAGAACCAGCGGGTCGGAAGGGGACCTCCCGAGGTCATCTAGTCCCAACCCTCCTTCCTCAAGCAGGAGCTAAGAGCACCACCGGGTTGCAAGGGGACCTCCCGAGGTCATCTAGTCCCAACCCTCCTGGCTCTAGCAGGAGCTAAGAGCACCACCGGGTCGCAAGGGGGACCCTCGAGGTCACCTAGTCTCAACCCTCCTGGCTCAAGCAGGAGCTAAGAGCACCACCGGGTTGCAAGGGGGACCTCCAGAGGTCATCTAGTCTCAACCCTCCTGGCTCTAGCAGGAGCTAACAGAACCAGCGGGTCGGAAGGGGACCTCCCGAGGTCATCTAGTCCCAACCCTCCTGGCTCTAGCAGGAGCTAAGAGCACCACCGGGTCGCAAGGGGGACCCTCGAGGTCATCTAGTCCCAACCCTCCTTCCTCAAGTAGGAGCTAAGAGCACCACCGGGTTGCAAGGGGGACCTCCCGAGGTCCTCTAGTCCCAAGCAAGCCCAGCCCAGCCGCGTCGCTCAAGCCAGCGAGCCCGGCCACCCGCCCCAGCCCTTACCTAAGCGGGATCTTGATGGCCAGGTAGCGGTCGACGGCCACGGCCAGCAGGCTGAAGATGGAGCTCTGGGTCAGCACCAGGACGAAGCAAGCCAGGAAGAGGCAGGCGTGGAAGTCGGTGGTCAAGCCCACGCTGATGGTCACGGCGAAGGGGATGGCCAGCAGCCCCACGGCCACGTCGGCCACGGCCAGCGAGACCAGGAAATAGTTGGTGGCCGTCTTCAGCCGGCTGTTCAGCGCCACCGCCCAGCACACCAGCACGTTCCCCGCGATGGCCAGCGCAGCCATCAGCAGCTCCACCGCGATGTAGAGCGCGGGCATCGCGCGGGCGGCCAGCCGGGAGGAAGAGGAGGAGGAGGAGGAGGAAGACGGTCCCCGAGCTGCGCTCAGCGGCGGCGGCGCCAGCATCCCCGCCGGGGGCACCCAGAGGCCATCTAGCCGCACCCCGTCGGGGCGCCAGGGGCCGTCCGGTTGCAAGAGGGGCTCCACCGGCCAAAGCCAGGCTGTAACCCCGAGGGTGGATCTCGGAGAACCAGCCGGACGGGCTGCGCGAGTTATTTTTTTTTTTTTCCCCCGGATCGGACCGACAGCGGTTCCCCCGCTCAAGTCCCCGGCGAGGCGCTCGCTCGCCTTTGGGCGAAGGCAGGCAGCGCTGCGCCTCTATAAAGCACATGGAGCCCCGGAGGGGGCGTGGCCGAGGCGAGCGCGGCCCGTGATTGGCTGAAGCCCTTTCTCCCGTAAATCCCCGATTAGAGCGGCGCTGCAATTTCAGCGCCCGGCCCGGAGTGCGGAGGAGGGGAAACGGGCGGTGGCCGGGACACCGGGAAGCGAGTTTCTGGCTCGGCCGGCCTACCTCGCGGGGTTGTTGTTGTTGTTGGAGCAGAGATTTCCTTCTCTGTAGAGTTTTTGGTTTTTACCCCCACCCCAGGGATTAAAGCGCCTGGCTGGGACAAGGCACCGAGGAGAGGCGCTTCTTCCAAGGCGCTGCGTGCTTTCCCGCAAAAAGGACGGGGCCGGAGGGAATTAATAATAATCATTAAATTGTTTGCAGAAGGAATGGCACTTTGCCCATGCTGTGAAAGATTTGCGCTTTGCCTATGCTCAGAAGGAATTGCACTTTGGCCATGCTCTAAAAGATTTGTGCTTTGGCCATGCACAGAAGGATTTGCACTCTGCCCATGCTCAGAAGGAATTGTGCTTTGCCCATGCTCAGAAGGAAGTGCGCTCTGCCCATGCGCAGAAGGAATTGCACTTTGGCCATGCTCAGAAGGAATGGTGCTTTGCCCATGTTCAGAAGGAGCTGAATTTTGCCTATGTTCAGAAGGATTTGCACTTTACCCATGCTCAGAAGGAATTGTGCTTTGCCCATGCTCAGAAGGAATGGCACTTTGCCCATGCTCTAATTGCGCTTTGTCCATGCACAGAAGGATTTGCGCTCTGCCCATGCTCAGAAGGAATTGCACTTTGGCCATGCTCAGAAGGAATGGTGCTTTGCCCATGCTCAGAAGGAGCTGAATTTTGCCTATGTTCAGAAGGATTTGCACTTTGCCCATGCTCAGAAGGAATGGCGCTTTGCCTATGCTCCATGATCCTTCCCAAGGCTCAGCCCAGGCATTACCAGCTGCACTACGAAACCACCCTGCCTATCCTCCCCTGCCGGCGGTGGGGCAGTCAACAAATCCCTGCATCTTCCAAGACACCTGATCAAACCGAGTGGCCGAAGGGGACGTGAGAAGAACAGACAAACCAGCCGTCCCGGCTTTAATCCGGATTTGCGGGCTGAGCCACCCCCGCCCGCCTCCAGTCCTCGTGCAAAAGCCGTAAAAAGCAGCTCGCAAACTCTATTTAGCTTTGCACGCCCAAATCCCTCCCTTCACACAACCTGCAGGCAGCAGGACCGAGAACAGCTTGGGCTTTGCACTTGAGACTTTCAAGAAGAGACTGGACTGCCATTTGTCAGAAACGGTGTAGGGTCTCCTGCTTGGGCAGGGGGTTGGACTAGATGACCTTCAGGGTCCCTTCCCACTCTGTTAATCTGTAAAATTATTTGCAAAGCATCAAGTCCGCATTTGCGGTGGGCTGAGAAGACTTTTTGGGTTTTGCCTGATCTCCTCTTTTTTACTGTCTAGTAAAACCTTGGAAATTGGCACTGTTTAAGCAAGAAATTGCTCCGGGGCTCATCAAGATGATTAAACTGGCAGCCAACAGCTTCTTTCTCTCTGGCTCAAGAAAGAAACCAAACCTGAGTTTTTTTTTTATTTTATTTTTAATTTTAATTTGCAGTTAGCTGAAATTGCTGATTAGCCGAGTCTCTTCTTTCTGGTTCGGCTGCAAAATTGAAAGCCATCAAGTCATAAAAACGGGGCTAAGCCAAGTTGCCTTTGAACATATCGCAATATGGCAAAGTCCGCCCTTCCCTTCCACGCCAGGCCTCCACCCAATTCCACAGAGTTGTGTGTTGTTGTTGTTTTTAGCCCCTTTGAAGTTGCCGGTTCTGTATCTGTTGGTTTCCTGTGATTGCCGTATTTATTATCGCTGATCCGCAGCCAGCAGGCTTTGGGGCTACAGATTAAAACAGCGGCATTTGGTCTCCGAAACAGAACAAACCATGATGGAAAACGTTTCTAACACATATATACATACATATGCACACACATATAAGATTTAACTATTAACCTTCTCATCGTTCCCACCACCCACCTCCTTCCACTTATGACTGTATGACGGTAATTTTGTTGCTGGTATCATTTGTATCCTATGACTATCATTAAGTGTTGTGCCTTATGATCCTTGATGAACGTATCTTTTCTTTTATGTACACTGAGAGCCTAAGCACCAAAGACAAATTCCTTGTTTCTCCAATCACACTCGGCCAATAAAAAAATTCTATTCTATTCTATTCTATTCTATTCTATTCTATTCTAATTATTCTATTCCATTCCTTATTCTATTCTATTCCATTCCATTCCATTCCATTCACCATTCCAATATTTTATTCTATTCTATTCTTATTCTATTCTTTTCTATTCTATTCCATTCTACATTCCAATATTCTATTCCATTCTATTCTATTCTATTCTATTCTATTCTATTCTATTCTATTCTATTCTATTCCATTCCATTCTTCGTTCCAATATTTTATTCTATTCTATTCTTATTCTTATTCTATTCTTTTCTATTCTATTCCATTCCATTCCATTCCATTCTATTCTATTCCATTCCATTCTTCATTCCAATATTTTATTCTATTCTATTCTTATTCTATTCTTTTGTATTCTATTCCATTCTTCATTCCAATATTCTATTCTATTCTATTCCATTCCATTCCATTCCATTCCATTCCATTCCATTCTATTCTATTCTATTCCATTCTTCATTCCAATATTCTATTCTATTCCATTTTATCCTATCTTATCCTATCCTATCCTAATTCTTTTCTATTCTATTCTATTCTATTCTATTCTATTCTATTCTATCCTATCCTATCCTATCCTATCCTAATTCTTTTCTATTCTATTCTATTCTTATTCTATTCTATTCCATTCTTCATTCCAATATTCTATTCTATTCCTATTCCTATTCTATTCCTGTTCCTAATTCTATTTTATTTTATTTTTATTTTTATTTTATATTGGATTTCTATACCGCCCTTCTCCCTAAGGACTCAGGGCGGTGTACAGCCAGATTAAAAAAAACATGCAGAACAAATATTAAAAACAATTAAAAGATATATAAATTTGGCCCAATTAAAACTCATTTACCAATTAAAAACGTTTAAAACATTTAAAAACAGTTAAAAATTTCATCTTAAGCCAGCCCGGCTTGTTTAAATAAATGGGTTTTAAGGGCGCGACGGAAGGCACTGAGGTCTTGGATTCTCCTTATCTCTGGGGGGAGCTGATTCCAGAGGGTGGGTGCCCCCACAGAGAAGGCCCTCCCCCTGGGGGTCACCAGCCTGCATTGTTTGGCTGATGGCACCCCGAGGAGGCCCTCTCTGTGGGAGCGCACGGGTCGCTGGGAGGTCGTCGGTAGCAGCAGGCGGTCTCGCAGATAGCTAGGCCCTATGCCATGGAGCGCTTTAAAGGTGATAACCAACACCTTGAAGCGCACCCGGAAGACAACTGGGAGCCAGTGCAGCTCGCGCAGGAGCGGTGTTACATGGGAGCGCCATGCTGCTCCCGTCACTACCCGCGCTGCTGCGTTCTGGACCAGTTGGAGCCTCCGGGTGCTCCTCAAGGGGAGCCCCATGTAGAGAGCGTTGCAGTAGTCAAGGCGAGAGGTGACGAGGGCATGAGTGACTGTGCACAGGGAATCCCGATCAAGAAAGGGCCGCAACTGGCGAATCAGGCGAACCTGACAAAAGGTCCCCCTGGTTACAGCCGTCAGATGTTCCTCCAAGGACAGCTGCATATCCAGGAGGACTCCCAGATTGCGAGCCCTCTCTGTGGGGGCCAATGACTCGCCCCCAATAGTCAGTGATGGAGTCAACTGACTATATCGGGATGCCGGGAGCCACAGCCACTCAGTCTTGGAAGGGTTGAGCTTGAGCCTGTTCCTCCCCATCCATTTTATTTTATTCTATTCTATTCTATATATATACAGACATATATTCAGATATACAGTATATACATATATACATATACATATACACGTATACATTATAGGCAAAATACTTGTATATGTGAAATATATATGAAAACATAGCTTGTTTTCATGCCTAAGGAGGGACTGACTATAACTCTGCAAAGGGTGATAATTGTGAGTCAGTTGCCGAGCAGTCACCTGAATGAGGGATAAGCAGCTGTCAAAACTTCAGAACCCCGGTCGTAAATACCTTGGGGGAGGGTCTGTTGTAACTTCAAACGGTCACTAAACAGCTGATTGTAAGTCAAGGACTATCTTATCGGTGCATTATGTGCCCAAAATGTTCACGCTACTCAGGGCAGGCAGGCGGGGGTGCAATGGCTGAATATGCACACCTCTTCCGTCTCCGACTTAGCCTTCTGCCCCAGCCTGGCATCCTCCAGATGTGGACATCAAGTCCCATAAGCCACAGCCACAAAGTATTTATGGTTCAAGGTGGGAGCTGTTTGCCCACCTGAAGAACAAACCCGTGGAAAATATTAGTTGTGTCAGAAGAGGAACGCGTTGCACAAACTCAATCCAGGGTGCGAGGTGCACAATTGGCAGTGACTTTTTTCTTTTTTTTCACTCCCGGCATGAGTAGCGAGTGCGAGATGGTTCTTATTTGTCGGTTTTGTTTTTTTTTAAGCCAAAGGTTGAAATAAGCCGGTGCCAGGGTCACAAAGATGAGCTTAATAGCAGTAAGTGTGAGAGGGATTTTGGAGTCTTAGTGGACAAACAATCAAATATGAGCCAGCCGTGTGCAGCGACAGCCAAAAAAGCCAATGCAATCCTAAATTGCATGAACAGAGGGACACAATCTAGATCAAGGGAGGTACTAATACCACTCTATAAAGCCTTAGTAAGGCCACACCTAGAGTACTGCATCCAGTTTTGGTCCCCACACTATAAAAAAGATGATGAGACTCTAGAAAAAGTGCAGAGAAGAGCAAAAAAGAGGATATGGGGACTGGAGGCTAAAACCTACGAAGAACGGTTGCAGGAACTGGGCCTGGCTGGTCTAGTGAAGAGAAGGACCAGGGGAGACAGGACAGCATCTTCCAATATTGGAGGGGCTGCCCCAGAGAGGAGGAAGGGGGTCAAGCTATTCTCCAAAGCATCTGAAGGCCAGATGAGGAATAATGAATGGAAACTGATGAAGGAGAGATTCAATCTGGAAATAAAGAGGAATTTTCTGACAGTGAGAACAATCGACCCATGGAACAGAAGTTGCCTTCAGAAGTTTTGGGAGCTTCATCCCTAGAGGCTTTCAAGAAAAGACTGAACTGCCCTCTGTCAGAAATGTCCTTGCTTGGGTGGGGGGCTGGACTAGATGACCTCCAAGGTCCCTTCCAACTCTTGTTATTCAATGGAACAGAAGTTGCCTTCGGACGTTATGGGAGCTTCGTCACTGGAGGCTTTCAAGAAGAGACTGGACTGCCATCTGTCAGAAATGGTGTAGGGTTTCCTGGTTGGGCGGGGGGTTGGACTAGATGACCTACAAGGTCCCTTCCCACTCTGTTCATCTGTAGATCTGTAAATGAGGACCGAGATTAGCCTAATAAGATGATGGTGTCATTAGCTCTTCTGCCCTTTGGGACAGCCAGCTTCGAAGTTAACCGGAAAGGAGTTTCCCATTTCTACAAAATTCTAATCGGCTTTTTGGAGTGGATTTTCCCGTCATCCATCTTTTGCCCAGGAAATAATTATTAAGCCGTTTTTATTTTAAAAAATGCATGAAGTTGTTGCAAAATCATGCAAGTAAACAGATGATTCAACGGGTAGAATGTCACTGTTGCTTTAAGCATAAATAATACCCAAGAGTGTAAATCCTCGACATAGCCCCACAATGGAGGCCAACATTTATGTCGTTAAGCGAGACAGTTAAGTGAAATTTGCCCCGTTTTATGACCGTTCTTGGCACAGTTGTTAAGGGAATCACTGCAGATGTTAAGTGACATGGTCGTTAAGCCAATCCAGCTTCCCCCTTGACTTTGTCGTGTCGGAAGGTCACAACCCCCGGGGAACACTCCGTCCGTCATACATACGAGTCAGTGGCCAAGCACCTGAATTTTGATCATGGGATGCTGCAATGGTCGTACGTGTGAAAAATGGTCATAACATAAGTCACTTTTTTTCAGCGCCATTGTAACTTGGCACAGCACGAAACGAATAAATTGGGGACTTGCCTTTAATTAAACTTTCATATCTGTCTCAACGGAGAAAATCATCCCTTTGTTGTAACTTCAGTCACTAAATGAAATCCCTGTAAAACTCAAAGAGATCTGCTTGCAAGAGAATTTTAAGCTGCTTTTTCAACAGATGGGTGGTTTGAGGTTGGGCCGTAACAGCGTTTCTCAAACTGGCATCTTCAAGAGATGAAGATCTTTTTACTACCGGTTCTGTGGGCGTGGCTTATTTTGTGGGCGTGGCTTGGTGGGGGGGGGTAATGTGACTGAGTGGGCGTGGCCAACTTTTTTTTTTTTTAACTTTTAAAAGCATTTTTTTTACAACCTTAAGAGGTTGCAGGAAAAAAAAATGCTTTTAGAAGCCTCCGACGATCAGGCAACTCAGCTTGGATCGCCAGAGGCTTTTAAAGGCATTTTTTTTTTCTACAGCCACTTCGGCCGAAGAAGTTGCAGAAAAAAATGCTTTTAAAAGTAAAAAAAAAAAAAGCCTCTGATGAGGTGGGCGGGGTAAGTGAGCGGCGATCGGGCCGGGGACCAGTTCGGGGGCGTGGCCAGCAAATGTTATTACCGGTTCTCCGAACTATTACAAATTTTTATTACCGGTTCTTGCGAACCGGTGTGAGCCATGAGCAACCCACCCAGGGGTGGGTTCTAAATTTTTTTACTACCGGTTCTGTGGGCGATGCTTATTTTGTGGGTGTGGCTTGGAGGTCATGTGACTAGGTGGGCGTGGCTAACTGGCCAGAGTCATTTCTGGAAGGTCCTCGCACTTGCGACCAGTCCTCGTACTTACGACCCGACTCATTTGTTTGCTTTTAACACTGATCAGCTGTAGGACGGCCCTTTGAAGCCCCGCGGCAAGAGTTTAAACAGTTTTTTTCCCTCTAGTCATCAGCTGGGACTCAGGAGGCAGCAAGAGATTGGGGGTGGGGCCAAATAAAAGGTAAGAATAACGTGGGTGGGTGGGAGGGCGGGGGGGAGAACCGGTTTGGTGATGTCATATCGTCACCGCTATCGGCTTGGCCGAACCGGACCGAACCGGGAGGAACCCACCACTGAACCCACCACTGGTGCGTGCACACCAGTGATGAGTTTCAAATTTTTTTACTACCGATTCTGTGGGTGTGGCTTGGTGGGCGTGGCAGGGGAGGGGTACTCTAAAATCTTCATTCCTACCCCACTCCAAGGGAAAGATACTGTAAAGTCTCCATTCCCTCCCCAGTCCAGGGGAAGGTTACTGCAAAATCCCCATTCCCTCCCGATCAGCTGGGACTCGGGAGGCAGAGAATAGATGGGGGCGGGGCCAGTCAGAATTTTTATTACCGGTTCTCCAAACTACTCAAAATTTCCGCTACCGGTTCTCCGGAACTGGTCAGAACCTGCTGAAAAACCCACTTCTGGCGTACACTTGCCATAAACCGGAAGAGCTGCCACCCCGGAGCACATGCACACACTGGGAAGATGATCCTCCAGTTTCCAGCACGCACATGTGCATCGGCCAGCTGGTTTTGGCGCATGCATGCATGCCAGAAACCAGATGACCAGGTAGCCGATGCACATGTGCACCAGGTGGCTGCTTTTCCAGTTTCCAGCACTCCTGCCCGCACGAAGACCAGCTGGCCGGCACGCTGGAACCCGGAAGACCAAAGGGCAACGGCTCTCGTGCCTAGAGAGATGGCTCTGTGTGCCACTCCCAGCAATGCGTGCCATCACAGCCCTAGACCATTTCAGACAAATGATTGTCCAATCTCTTTTTGAAAAACCTTGTGTGTTGGAGCACCCACAATTTCTGGTGGCAAGCTGTTCCACTGATTAATTGTTCTCACGCGCGGGAATTTTTTCTTTCGTTCTAGGCTCTTTCTCTCCTTGATTGTTTTAACAGAATTCACGCGCCGGCCAGCTGATTTTTGGGCCTTCTGGGCCCACTGCAAATTAGGAAACAGGCTGTTTTCAGCCTCCGGGGAACCTCTGGGGAGCCTCTGGGGAGGGGAGGCTGTTTTAACCCTCCCCAGGTTCTTAGAAAGCCTCGGGAGCCTGGGGAGGGTGAAAAATGGGCCTACAGGACCCATCGTGCCATCGCGTGCCAAAAGTGGGGGGAGCACAAGGGGGTCACCCGCGCATGCGTGAGGGCGCAGGGTGCATAGAATTATGGGTGTGAGCCCACGCGTGCACGACATCCCTGTGCTCCCCTCACTTTTGGCATGCGGTGGCAAAAAGGTTAGCCATCTCTACCCTAAACCATTTCAGACAAATGGTTGTCCACTCTCTTCTTAAAAACCTCCAGTGATAGAGCAGCACCCACAACTTCTGGTGGCCAGTTGTTCCACTGGTTAATTGTTCTCGCTGTCAGGAAATTCCTCCTTATTTCTAGGAGTTCTTAGTTCCCTTTTAGTCCCTCCACAACTTACCTGGTGCTTAGATGCCCCCTGGAAATGGGAAGGGTATTTGGGCACCCCCAAAAAAATCTAATTTTTCGATCTCGGTTTCTTTCCTCTCTGAAGACTTGAGTTCGGGTTTTACCGTCTCCCAAGCAGATTGGCTGCTGGCCAGAGAAGGATGACGTTTGCGATTTGGCAACTCCCGAGGGCTGTGAAGGGGTCAGCCCTCCGTGTCACGCAGTAAACACGTCAACCCACCCACACCCCCCACATGAGGATAAAAGGATAAAACTCTAAAGATGCTGCAACTGAATTCTACAGAAAAGGAGTGGTAAATATTTAGCATTAAGCTGGAAAATCCTGGAGTGGAGAAGCATTTCAGTTAATGTGAGTTTATTTTATCCCTCTTATTTCTTGGGGTTTATAGACGCCTCTGATCCAGCAGGAGACGATCGGAATCAGAACTTTGGAAATAAAATGTTAAAAATCACGATGAAAAAATAAATTCTAGCGAAACGCATCTGGACAGGTTAGCCTGGTCTGAACTCAGCCGCTAAGTCCTAAGTACAGGTAGTCCTTGACTTATGACCCCAGTTGAGTTTAAAAGTTATGTTGTTAAGTGAGACAGTGGTTGAGTTTTGCCCCATTTTACGACTTTCCTCGACAAATGTGTTAAGCGAATCACTGCGGTTGTTAAATTGATAACACCGTTGTTAAGCGAATCTGGTTTCCCCGTGGACTTTGTCGGTCAGAAAGAGGATCACATGACCCTGGGACGCTGCAACCGTCATAAATATGAGACAGTTGTCAAGCATCCGAATGTAAGTTATGCGACCGCAGGGATGCTGCTATGGTCATAAGTGTGAAAAATGTTCATAGCTCACTTTTTTTCGGAAAGCACTAAACGAATAAATTGGGGACTACCATGAATTAAACTTTAAATTCCGTCTCGGAGGATAAAACAATCCTTTAAAAACAATTGGCTCAAAATTGCAAGGATTGCGTCTTTTCAGAAAACGGAACACACTAAAGAGTGTTGGAAAAGAAAACGAGACAACGAATCTGACGTTGAGCGAATTTTGGGCAGCCGAAATGTAGGAATTAACAAACTGTATCCTAAATCTACCGTAAAATCAATCAAAGTCGCCCATCGGGAAGAAAGATTTGGCTGGATCTCTTAAAAGGAAGGCTACCTCACAACACAGTTGTTGCAGGTCAGCAAAGATTGAGACAAAATGGATTACAGGAGCTGGCTGGGGGATTCTGGGAGTGGAAGTCCACCCCTCTGAAAGCATGGCTGGCTGGGGGATTCTGGGAGTGGAAGTCCACCCCTCTTAAAGCATTGCTGGCTGGGGGATTCTGGGAGTGGAAGTCCACCCCTCTTAAAGCATGGCTGGCTGGGGGATTCTGGGAGTGGAAGTCCACCCCTCTTAAAGCATGGCTGGCTGGGGGATTCTGGGAGTGGAAGTCCACCCCTCTTAAAGCATGGCTGGCTGGGGGATTCTGGGAGTGGAAGTCCACCCCTCTTAAAGCATGGCTGGCTGGGGGATTCTGGGAGTGGAAGTCCACCCCTCTTAAAGCATGGCTGGCTGGGGGATTCTGGGAGTGGAAGTCCACCCATCTTAAAGCATTCTGGCTGGGGGATTCTGGGAGTGGAAGTCCACCCCTCTTAAAGGATACTGGCTGGGGGATTCTGGGAGTGGAAGTCCACCCCTCTTAAAGCATTGCTGGCTGGGGGATTCTGGGAGTGGAAGTCCACCCCTCTTAAAGCATGGCTGGCTGGGGGATTCTGGGAGTGGAAGTCCACCCCTCTTAAAGCATGGCTGGCTGGGGGATTCTGGGAGTGGAAGTCCACCCCTCTTAAAGCATGGCTGGCTGGGGGATTCTGGGAGTGGAAGTCCACCCCTCTTAAAGCATGCTGGGTGGGGAATTCTGGGAGTGAAAGCCCACCCCTCTTAAAGCATGCTGGGTGGGGAATTCTGGGAGTGAAAGTCCTCCCCTCTTAAAGCATGGCTGGATGGGGGATTCTGGGAGTGAAAGTCCTCCCCTCTTAAAGCATGGCTGGCTGGGGGATTCTGGGAGTGGAAGTCCATCCCTCTTAAAGCATGCTGGGTGGGGAATTCTGGGAGTGAAAGCCCACCCCTCTTAAAGCATGCTGGGTGGGGAATTCTGGGAGTGAAAGCCCACCCCTCTTAAAGCATGGCTGGCTGGGGAATTCTGGGAGTGGAAGTCCACCCCTCTTAAAGCATGCTGGGTGGGGAATTCTGGGAGCTGAAGTCCATCCCCTTTAAAAGAGCCAATCTTGAGAAACCCTGATCAAGATCCTTTCCCACCTTCGATTGGATTGGGCTTTGCAAGGAAATGAGGTGGGAAATCCTTGCTGCCTGAGCCTTACGGGAACCGCACAAAGAGATCCGGCTGGGTCATGTCCGGATGATCCTGCCTCTCTCAGAAGCTTTTAATCCCCTTGGCAAAGAGGACTTTTGCAAGACTCAAAAACTGCTGGGAATGTATGCATCCAATTTTTATTTTACCGCAATCCCTCCAATCTTGGCAGGTGGCAATGGATAATTTGCCATAAAAAGTCTGCCTTAACTGTTCAAATCCAAACAGTCCAAAATTAAAAATGTCTAACGTCAACAAGGGGATTCTAAGGAAAAGCAACCAAAATGGAGAGAAATAATAGCTAAATGGCAGCATTCAGACACCAAAAGGAAGATTTTCTTTTTTTTAATTGTTTTGAATATTTTTCTAAAACGGGATCTGATTTTGCAGGCATTCAACTCTTACCCCATACTGGGGAAGGATTTGCTTGGCTGCTTGGGAATTGTGCACCGTTGGTTAAACAGGCGATCCTCAATTTACGACCGCAATTGATAGGCCCTTTCTGGAGATTTGATGGACTTTGGAATTTAATGTGGAGCGTTTGATGCCCTGAAGCTGAGTTGGACATTCAGAAGTTGTGGGTGCTTCATCACTGGAGGTTTTTAAAAAGAGATTTATTATTTATTTATTTATTTATTTATTTATTTATTTATTTATTTATTTATTGGTTCGATATATATGCCGCCCTTCTCCGGAGACTCAGGGCGTCTTACAATGCGTTAAGCAATAGCCTTCATACTTTTATGTATATACCTGCTTAGTAGGGCTTTCGGGGCCCCCCCAAGCGGTGTTCTTTTTTATACAAAGTCAGTTTATTGCCCCCACAATCCGGGTCCTCATTTTACCTACCTCGGAAGGATGGAAGGCTGAGTCAACCTTGAGCCTGGTGAGATTTGAACTCGCAGTAATTGCAGGCAGCTGGTGCTACTTAACAGCGCTTTAGTCTGTTGCGCCACCAAGGCTCTTTTAACCATTTGAAATGGTTGATTGGACAACCATTTGTCTGAAATGGTATAGGTTCGCCTGCCCGAGCAGGGGGTTGGACTAGAGGACCTCTAAAGACCCTTCCAGCTCTGTTCTGAGATCCATACTCAAAATAAGGAGCAATTTCCTGATAGTGAAAACAATTAACCAGTAGAACAGCTTGCCACCAGACCAGAAGCTGTGAGTGCTCCATTACTGGTTTTTAAGAGGAGACTGGACAACCACCTGTCTGGAATGGTATAGGGCAGTGATGGCTAACCTTTTTGCCGTCGCATGCCAAAAGTGGGGGGAGTGTGGGGAGGGGGGCCACGTGTATGTATGCCTACACCCATAATTCAATGTGCCCCCCCACACGCATGCGTGTGCGACCCCCTGCATTCACCCCGCTTTTGGCATGTGATGGCTCAGTGGGCCTGGTAGGCCCATTTTTCGCCCTCCCCAGGCTCCAGGGCCTTTCTAGGAACCTGGGGAAGGCGAAAACGGCCTTCCCTACTCCCCTGGAGGCCCTCTGGAGGCCAGAAACAGGCCATTTCCCACATGCCGGAGCTGAGCTAGGGCAATGCTCATGTGCCCAACAGATATGGCTCTGTGTGCCATGGGTGGCACACGTGTCATAGGTTCGAAATCACGAGTATAGGATCTCCTGCTTGAGCAGGGGGCTGGACTAGAAGACCTCCAAGGTCCCTTCTAAGATAATTCTGTATCGCCATTGACAGTGAGAAGAATTAATCAATGGAATGGCTTGTGTCCAGAAGGCATGGGGGTTCCATTACTGGAGGCTTTTAAGAAGAATTGGAAAGCCATCTGTACATGTTCCGGGAGTGGCACATGGAGCCATCTCTCCGGGCATGTGAGCCATCGCCCGTTGCTCTTCCAGGTTCCGGTGCGCTGGCCAGCTGGTCTTCATGCGCGCGGGACACACGCTTGCCAACGCTGGTCTAGGGCTTCCTGCTTGAGCAGAGGGCTGGACTAGATGACCTCTAAGGCCCCTTCCAACTCTTTGTTATTCTGTATCCAGGGGTGACACCGATTCACTTTTCCTGATTGCAATGAGTTATTATTTATTTATTTATTATTTTATGCAATTTATATGCCGCCCTATCTCCGAGGACTCAGCGCGGCTCACAACGGTAAAATGCATAGTTCCTTATTAAAACAATATAAAATTAAATTTCAACAAGGAGAAATCCAAAGTCCTAAATTTAGTAAGGAGATCTACCAGTCTCTTATAGGTAGTCTATCTTATATAAGCAATTGGTCGAGACCTGATATTTCATTTGGAGTAAACCAATTAGCGAGATATAATGCAGAGCCAACTGATAGGCATTGGCAGGCCGCAAAGCGTATATTAAGATATCTGAAAATGACGATGCATTATGCATTGTATCTAGAACCTAACAATGATTTAGTATTGAGCGCATATGCAGATGCCAGTTTTGCTACTGATGTGACCACCAGAAAGTCCACATCGGGTATAGCTATCATGTTAGACAATTGTTTGATTGGCTGGAAATCAATTCGTCAAAAACATATTAGTCTATCTACTATGGAGGCAGAATTCTCATGTTTGTCACTAGTTTGTACTGATCTGATTTATTACAAACAACTAATGATGGATATTGGTTTAAAGATGGATTATCCAATTGTAATACATGGGGACAACCAAGCGGAATGAGCGAAGGTCAGGGGCCATCCGGAGCTCCAAAGGAAGTTGGTTCCAGAGGGTGGGTGCACCCACAGAGAAGGCTCTCCTCCTGGGGGTCGCCAGCCGACACTGTCTGGCCGATGGCTCCCTGAGGAGGCCCTGTCTGTGGGAACGCACCGGGCAATTGGGGATTGTCGCTGGCTGCAGGGGGTCTGACAGATATCCCGGGCCTAGGCCAGTTATAAGCTTACAACTGCTCTCTTCAGGGTTTGTGTATGTGTGTGTGTGTGTGTGTGTGTGTATGTGTGTGTTTTGTGTGATTCTTTGTTTGTTTGTTTGTTTGTTTGTTTGTTTGTTTTGCATTTCCCAATCTAGCCTCCTCTGGGGATTTCCTGGTGGTGTGCCATCCAAGGGCTGCTGAACAGGCCCAAACCTCACTCGGCATTTTTTGAAATTGGCTGGCTTTTTTTGTCCTGCTGAACAAGAAGGCAGGATGCAAAGGTCCCTAGAGAGGGACCGGCACTTCAACCAAGCTTATTTTGGATCCGAGAAGGATGCAATTAATTGCTAAATATGCATATTTTGGGGGCGGTTAACACGGCTCCTAATATGACTGATGATCGGTTCCTGTAACGTTGCTTCCAGACACGGTGCCTTTCTTTGATTTCCGATCAACCACCTCGGGCGGGATCTCTACAAAACCGCACAGCTTGAATGTAACACAATCACATTTTATTACGAAGGAGAAGTTTCAAAGTCCAGATTGTTCTTTTAAAAACATGGGAGGGTAGCTCCTGAGGGTGTCGGTTGTAAACGAAGTGTGGGGCAAGTGACTGGCTTGTCGGTTGTGAGTTTAAACAAACACTTGAAGAAATTTATGGCCCGGATTTCCTCAACGATCCATTGAGCAGATCCATTGAATCACAACCCTTGTGTAATTTGCTCCGAGGTTCAGCCTGTCACTTCATTCAGGCCTCCTTTGTCAACCTTGGCAACTTTAAGAGGGGTGGGCTTCCACTCCCAGAAATCCCCAGCCAGCCATGCTTTAAGAGGGGTGGGCTTCCACTCCCAGAATCCCCCAGCCCGCCTGCTTTAAGAGGGGTGGGCTTCCACTCCCAGAAATCCCCAGCCAGCCATGCTTTAAGAGGGGTGGACTTCCACTCCCAGAATTCTCCAGCCAGCCATGCTTTAAGAGGGGTGGACTTCCACTCCCAGAATTCCCCAGCCAGCCTGCTTTAAGAGGGGTGGACTTCCACTCCCAGAATTCCCCAGCCAGCCTGCTTTAAGAGGGGTGGACTTCCACTCCCAGAATTCCCCAGCCAGCCATGCTTTAAGAGGGGTGGGCTTCCACTCCCAGAATCCCCCAGCCCGCCTGCTTTAAGAGGGGTGGGCTTCCACTCCCAGAAATCCCCAGCCAGCCATGCTTTAAGAGGGGTGGACTTCCACTCCCAGAATTCCCCAGCCCGCCTGCTTTAAGAGGGGTGGGCTTCCACTCCCAGAATTCCCCAGCCAGCCTGCTTTAAGAGGGGTGGACTTCCACTCCCAGAATTCCCCAGCCAGCCATGCTTTAAGAGGGGTGGGCTTCCACTCCCAGAATTCCCCAGCCAGCGTGCTTTAAGAGGGGTGGACTTCCACTCCCAGAATTCCCCAGCCAGCCATGCTTTAAGAGGGGTGGACTTCCACTCCCAGAATTCCCCAGCCCGCCTGCTTTAAGAGGGGTGGACTTCCACTCCCAGAATTCCCCAGCCAGCATGCTTTAAGAGGGGTGGACTTCCACTCCCAGAATCCCCCAGCCAGCCATGCTTTAAGAGGGGTGGACTTCATCTCCCAGAATTCCCCAGCTTCCATGCTTTAAGAGGGATGGACTTCCACTCCCAGAATTCCCCAGCTTCCATGCTTTAAGAGGGATGGACTTCCACTCCCAGAATTCCCCAGCCTGCATGCTTTAAGAGGGGTGGACTTCATCTCCCAGAATTCCCCAGCTTCCATGCTTTAAGAGGGATGGACTTCCACTCCCAGAATTCCCCAGCCTGCATGCTTTAAGAGGGGTGGACTTCCACTCCCAGAATTCCCCAGCCTGCATGCTTTAAGAGGGGTGGACTTCATCTCCCAGAATTCCCCAGCCTGCATGCTTTAAGAGGGATGGACTTCCACTCCCAGAATTCCCCAGCTTCCATGCTTTAAGAGGGATGGACTTCCACTCCCAGAATTCCCCAGCCTGCATGCTTTAAGAGGGGTGGACTTCATCTCCCAGAATTCCCCAGCTTCCATGCTTTAAGAGGGATGGACTTCCACTCCCAGAATTCCCCAGCCTGCATGCTTTAAGAGGGGTGGACTTCCACTCCCAGAATTCCCCAGCCTGCATGCTTTAAGAGGGGTGGACTTCATCTCCCAGAATTCCCCAGCTTCCATGCTTTAAGAGGGATGGACTTCCACTCCCAGAATTCCCCAGCCTGCATGCTTTAAGAGGGATGGACTTCCACTCCCAGAATTCCCCAGCTTCCATGCTTTAAGAGGGATGGACTTCCACTCCCAGAATTCCCCAGCCTGCATGCTTTAAGAGGGATGGACTTCCACTCCCAGAATTCCCCAGCCTGCATGCTTTAAGAGGGGTGGACTTCATCTCCCAGAATTCCCCAGCTTCCATGCTTTGAGATGGGTGGACTTCCACCCATCTTCCTTTTATCAAATGTGGTTCCTCCGAGTTCATGGACACCCCCAAGTAGTTTTCTTGGCAGAAGAAAAAGTTGTCCTTCCATTACTTTTAATCATCCCACCGCTATGATCTCTTGGTGGTCTCCCATCAGAATTCTGTTATGCGGCCAGGAAATAATGACATTTTAAGAAGTTTGTGGCTATATTGAAACATCTCTATAGGTTTCTGGATGACTCTATGAACAGGTCTTGAGATGTTGATTTTTATCGGGCAGGGTTATTTTTAAACTTCTCAGTTTAAACTTGAAACTCTCAAACTTGAAACCAGGGGATCTCCTAGTGGTCTCCTGCCCACATTCTAACAGTTGGCCAAATTTCCATGGAAATTTGAGATTAACCAAGGTCAAAATCCCCGCTAGAGAAGACCTGTAGCAAGTCATCAGCCAATCTCAGCAGCAGGAGATTCCCTTCCCCATTTGACTCTGCCTCCGAACCACAATCACATCTTGTATTGTTTTAAATTTAAAAATCTATATTTAAAAAAAATAATTTTCTTAAAAATCATTTTATAGATTTTTAAAAAAAATGGTAATTTAAAAAAGCAATTAAATGAATTTTTTTTGAAAAATAATTTGAATTAAAAAAATAATTGTACTTTTATACAGGAATAATTTCATTTTTAAAAAGATATTCTTACGAATTTTACTTCTTAAAAAAATAAATTTCTTAAAAATAGTCTCAACTAGTTTTGCGTTTAAAAATATTTTTAATTTTTGAAAAAATTGTTTAAAAAATATTTTCATGTTAAAAATATTTTTTATAGTTGGTCATTAAAAAAACAATTATATGTAATTTAAAAAAAAAATTCCAATTAAAAAATTGTACTTTTGTACAAAAATAATTTAACTTTTTAAAGATAAATTTCTTAAAAAAATTACTTCTTAAAAATTAAATTTCTTAAAAATAATTTTTCATTTAAAAATGTTTTAATTTTTTTAAAAATGTAATTGTAATTTTTTAAAAAATATTTTAATTAAAAAAAATTTTTTTTAATAAAACTTATGGAGCTGTCTTTAGCTCCCAAAAGGCCTTTAAAAGTAAAGGTTCCCCTTGCACATATGTGTCGTTCCCGACTCTAGGGGGCGCTGCTCATCTCCGTTCCAAAGCCGAAGAGCCAGCGCGGTTCGAAGACGTCACCGTGGTCACGTGGCCGGCATGATTTAACGCCAAAGGCGCACAGAACGCTGTTCCCTTCCCACCAAAGGGGGTCCCTATTTTTCTACTTGCATTTTTTACCTGCTTTCGAACTGCTAGGTTGGCAGAAGCTGGGACAAGTCACAGGAACTCAACCCGTTACGCGGCACTCAGGATTCGAACCGCTGAACTGCCGACCTTCCGATCAACAAGCTCAGCGTCTTAGCCACTGAGCACTTTGAATCCCATCAAATGAAAATAAAATCATGAGTTTTCCCCGACACGTGACCCGTCAGGAGGAAGGACAGCAAATTTAGACAATCACACAACACCCAGCGAAGTTTTGGAAAGAAAATGGTTTTATTAGAAATATTAGGCAGACCCTGCGCTAACGCCTTCAATAACGTTAATCTGTTGTGTGTGTGTGTGTTTAAATAAAAACTTGGTGGCAAGCACATCCAGGCTTAGCCAAATTTGCCGCACAGCGTCCGTACATTCTGGTGTGCTCTCAGTTCGAAACATGCCCTTCGCATCCTTCGCCGGATGGAGATACAAATTTTTGGCGGTTTTTGTCATTTGAGGGCGAACATCAAGCCCACGTCAAGAAAAACCCGGTTGAGGAAGAGGGGGGGGAGGGGGGGGAGAAAGAGAGAGGGAGAAACCACATCTGGCAAAATTTGGCACATGTGCAAAGTTTTTTTTTTTTTTTAATGGAGGACAAGGACTGAAAAAAATTACAGTAAAAATAAACTGCGAGTCGTAGAAATCGGTGGTCCTGCTGAAAATCCATTAATTGGTTGTGTTTCATTTATGCCTGGGATACCAACATTTCTGGGCTCCGGAACAATTGGGAGTGCCTTGCAGAGGACTAGTGTGCTGCTAAGCGCATTTTACCGGGCAAATCTGCGGGAACCAGTGGAATCCGCAGGGTACGATCGAAATAATGATCGCTGCAGATAAAAATCAGGCAGCGGCGGCCACCATTTTGACAACATTCTGCCAGCTCCTGAGGAGAACCGTATAGACAAGGGATAGAGCCGGTGAACCGTCGGAGAACGGAGAGGCCCCAAACTGTTGTTGAATGCCGGGGTCTCTGCCATTAGGGGTCAAAAAAGTCAAGATGTCCACCCGATCCATGCAGTTGGAGCCCCGCCCCTTTTTGTATTGCGACGCAGGGCATGGATTGCTGGAGGAGGGCCGCCATCTTGTCTTTTTTGGCAGTTCTCCGAGGATGCGCAGTGAGCGTATCCTAATTTGACCCTAACACAATGCAACTTCTGGATCCGGGTGTGCAAAACACCCACACGCAATCCCTGAAGCGTGTTTTGCACAGATACACACAGGATGTCCCCTAAATCTGGGTTGGGAGAAAGAGGTAGTCGTGAAAAGACAAAATGAACGTATTTCTTCTTATAGCCGCCCAGAGACGTTCGGAGGGGAAGCTATACAAATCGAACAAATGAAATACGAAATCAATTTAGTGACCAAGGAGAAAAGGGGGGGGGGAGCTCTCCTAGGACTAACCAGCTTCTTTTAACTGGTTTACAATTCTGGAAACTAATCATGGCTTCTAGCTGGCTTGCTTGGAAGAAGTAACATTCTACATTTTTCTGGCTTGTTCAAAAAAAAGACGAGCCCTCCGGCAGGACGGTGACCCCATTAATCTGGGGTGGTCACAGAGAGGCGGTTTAGCCCAGCCCTGAGGAAGTGAATCTTGCATTTTTCTTAAAGCATTCTCTTAAGCTTCTAGTCCTCAAGAGGTGGGAGCAAGGAGAGTCCGGCTGCGATCGTGAAGATGTCCTGTGAAAGAAAAGTTAGCGATTCCTGAGGTTGCTAGCAAAAACTCGTCCACAGAGATCTACAAACCGAGGCCGGAGAGCCATCTATCTAAAATAATTTGGAGGTGAGGGGTGGACTAGATTACTTTGGAGGATCCTTGCAGTTCTAAGGTTCCTTTGGAGGAGAGAGGGAAACTCAATTGGACAAAACCCAGAAAAAACAAGCGCGGAGCAATTTTACCCTCTGGTTCTACCTTTCTCCAACCGGCACAGCCACGCTTCACTTTCCTTAAGGCACATGCAAATTCCCTTAAGTGGCACCTTTGCTTCTCTTTGGATGGCTACTCTGCCCACCCGCTTTCCCACCCCTGAACTCTGACCTCACCCAGAGATGCCAACCTACACTTTTGCAACCACCGAGGGTCCACCTCAAACCTTCTCGACTTTAACCACTTTCTCGCTTGCGTCTTCTACCTTTCACGCCCGGAACTCCTCCCCCTGCACAAGACCATCCCCCTCCAAGGTTGAGAGGGGGGCACACTCCTGGCACAGGCCCCTGCATCACCCCTGCCCCATTGGCAACCTTCCGTCACCCAATGTCCTGGAGTACTTCCCTGCCGCGCAAAGCTAACTTTCTCGACCGTGTTGAATCTGCTGCGCGTGCTGATGTCCGACGTGCACCATTTGCTACAGGGAAAATGGTGGCGATCCTGGGACCCCTCGGGTTCACTCCCTCTGGTTTCAGACAAACCAACATTCCCCAAGTTTATCTCAAAGACCTCGGCCATGCCCGCCCTCCAATTCTACCCACCTCATCAGCATCTGGGACAAAAGAGGGACCCAGTACTGAGCTCATGTAGACAATGGAGGAAACGCAAACGAGGTGCACAGAGCAGAATCTTCTAAACGACAACAGTTCCCCCTTTAGCAACAGGGATGGTGTGGGTGTACATGTGTGTATGTGACTGCAAAACCTCACTGAGACCAGCTTGCTGGCTTGCCAGGTTCGCTCTCTTGCATCCCCGTGCCCATCTGCAGAAGATTCCAGTTGCACGGCAGGAAGGAACCCGCATTAGCATTTGCTCACAACATGACAACATCACCACCGATGGCTACCAGGAGTCCCCCAGAGCGTTGTGCCTTTCTGCAACTCCAGCTCCTGCCATCTTTTTACTCGAGGGGGATCCTGAAACCCTACGTGTTTTTGCATTCAGACAACATACTACTTTTGACAACATTTTGATGCACTCTTTCTACGTTCCACCCATCAGCGATGCCGGTGGTGGTCGACAGGACTGGCACGTCTGCCTTGGCTCAAATCATAAGACTCCCATCCAGACACCACAAAGCCATCCTTAAAGGGCACTGAAAAGTGTCAGAGAGTCCCTTGATTGACTCCGACGTTCTCAATCACTCCAGACAGCCGCAGCAGACTCAGCCGGACACTGACATAAATCAACCAAACTCTTATTATTAATGAAGCCGACGACTCCCCGAGCGTCAGCCGGAAGACACTGGGCTCCCTAAATCGCAGAGATCCTATATTTAGGAATCACTGACGTTTTCTGAATTTGCTCCTGGGTTTTTGACCAGTTGCACGCTGCGGCGGTGTTCAGCGTGCAACGCGTTTACCCATCTCTTCACCAATGGCTTTGCAAAGGACAAACACTGCTGAATGAATTTTGGTCTGGCGGAATGCAGCAACGAACAGCAGAGGAGCGCTGGCTGGTGAAAAGACATGGCAACCGTAGTGTCGAAGAGCCCAGCCTCGCTTCTCCTCCCACAGTTCTTCCCGTTGCTCGGGGTTTACAAACACTGTTTCCGCGGGGCCCTCCGTCCGCACAACAATTGCACGAAAAGGAGAATTTGAGAACTGCGACCCGTTCGTGTCGCTGTTGGGAAGAAACACTGGACCATGTTTTGTCTTCGTTGCCTAGATTGGACACCCCCTCTCGCCACTTTTACAGCCCCCCCCAGGGGGGGAACGCCACTGCAGAGGAGTCAATCCAGATTGGCTGGGCCATCTTAAAACGGACCCTCCTCTGAGCCGTTCATGAGATCTCGTTCAAAATTCAGATGTAACCTGTGTCCGGGCTGGCGGCATTTGAAGCCTTCAGAAAGATGTTTTTAGTAGGCTGGCAAGGGTGTTCCTGCGCTTCTGCAGAGTTTTCCGCTCCTGGTGGCTGTTCCGTTTGTTTTCCAAATGAAGAGGGGTCCCCGCTGGGAGAGACCCATCAGCACAGGGCAAAATGAAAGGGGAAAAATAACGAGAATTGTTTTTATGTGACGTGCAGAGTCCTTGTGCGCCAAAGTTGGGCTCTTGGCTTTGAGTATCTGTTTTTTTGGCACGGTCGGGCATCTGGCCCTCGTAAAAGTTTCCAGCCAAGAAGGGACCCACTCTGCCACCTCGCACGTCTTGGCATCTGGCACGGGCCGTCTTTTGCCGACCAGGAATCAACTGAAAAAAAGGGGATTTTTTTAAAGTGATTGAGTGCTTCTTCGGTGGTATTTGTTCAGTGGCTCATACTTCTCCTCCTTCTCCTCTTCCTCCTCCCCAACTGCTCCTCGTCTTCTCCTCTTCCTCCTCAAGTCTCAAAATATTTGTAAATCTGTGCCACGTATTGCATCACGCTTTGCCAGTCCGGACGATCTGTGTACATGATCTCGCTCAGCTCCTGCGGGAGGGAAGGAAACGGGATAAGCATTATTCTGTGTAGGTGTGTATGTATACACGTGATTGTGTGTACAGGTAGACCTCGACTTACGACCACAATTGAGCCCAAAATTTATGTTGCTAGGCGGGACAGTTGTTGAGTGAGATTATTTGCCCCATTTTACGACCTTTTTTTGGGCATAGTTGTTAAGTGAATCAATACGGCTGTTAAGTTAGAAAGCACACTTTCCTTCTCCTATTTTCCCCCCAAACAACAACCCTGTGAGGTGGGTTGGGCTGAGAGAGAGAGAGAGGGACTGGCCCAAAGGCACCCAGCCAGTTTTCATGCTTAAGGTAGAACTAGAATTCACTGTCTCCTGGTGATTGGCCCAAAGTCATCCAGCCAGTTTTCATGCTTAAGGCAGGACTAGAATTCACTGTCTCCTGGTGATTGGCCCAAAGTTATCCAGCCAGCTTTCATGCTTAAGGTGGGACTAGAACTCACCGTCTCCTGGTGATTGGCCCGAAGTTATCCAGCCAGCTTTTATTCCTAAAGTGGGACTAGAACTCACTGTCTCCTGGTGATTGGCCCAAAGTCACTCAGTCCGCTTTCATGGCTAAAGTGGGACTAGAAGTCTAGAACTCACCGTCTCCTGGTGATTGGCTCAAAATCAACCAGCTAGCTTTCATGCCTAAAATGGGAACTAGAACTCACTTTCTCCTGGTGATTGGCCCAAAGTTATCCAGCCAGCTTTCATGCTTAAGGCAGGACTAGAACTCACGGTTGCCCTATTTCTAGCCTGGCGCCTTAATCACTTGACCGAACTGACTCTCATATGCTGGAGTACAGCTCCCCACTTGCTCAGCTAACATGGGTCGTGTTGGCTTGGCAGGGGATGATGGGAGCTACTCCCCCCTCAACAACCTAGGGAAAAATACCCGCGTGATTATAAGGTCAACCTCTAGCAAGGCGCAAGAGAATCAGCCATGCCTTTCTCCCCTTCTACCTCCCCTCCCCTCCTCTTCACTTTTCTCCTCCCCGCGGCAATAAAACCAGACTTACCAAACTGGGTTTGATCCCAACGCTTTCCGCCGCTTGGAACGCCAGGAGGAGGTTTTTTTTCTGGCGGAAGAAGAAAACATGAATAGAAGAAGAAACATAAAAGACTTTTGAAGTCTTTTAAAACAGCACCCCGCCCCCCAACCTTTTGGGGCACCAGGGACCGGTACTGTGCCAAGAGGTTTTTTCTGTGGACCGGAGGGGAACGTGGTTTCACGTGCTCCCTGCATCCCGTGGATGGGGCTTCAATGGTTTGCGTGGCCCAGTTCCTGGCATGCCAAGGCCTGATTCTGGCCCATGTCCCACAGGTTGGGGACCCCAGTTTTAAAATACAAAGAAAAAAAAAAGGAAAGGAAAGGAAAGGGAAGGGAAGGGAAAGGGAAGGGAAAAAGAGAAGAGGAAAGGAGAGGAGAAGGGAAGGGAAGGGAAGGAAAGGAAAGGGGAAGGGAAGGGAAGAGAAGGGAAAAGGAGAAGAGGAAAGGAGAGAAGGAAAGGAAAGGAAAGGAAAGGAAAGAGAAGGGAAGGGAAGGGAAAAAGAGAAGAGGAAAGGAGAGAAGGAAAGGGAAGGGAAGGGAAGGGAAGGGAAGGGAAGGGAAGGGAAGGGAAGGGAAAAAGAGAAGAGAAAAGGAAAGGGAAGGGAAGGGAAGGGAAAGGAAGGGAAGGGAAGGGAAAGGGAAGGGAAAAGGAGAAGAGGAAAGGAGAGAAGGAAAGGGAAGGAAAGGAAAGGAAAGGAAAGGAAAGGAAAGGAAAGGAAAGGAAAGGAAAGGAAAGGAAAGGAAAGGAAAGGGGAAGGGAAGAGAAGGGAAAAGGAGAAGAGGAAAGGAGAGAAGGAAAGGAGAGGAGAAGGGAAGGGAAAGGAAAGGAAAGGAAAGGAAAGGAAAGGAAAGGAAAGGAAAGGAAAGGAAAGGAAAGGAAAGGAAAGGAAAGAAGCATTATGGAAGGGATGGCTATTTTCTCGTCCGCCCGACCAATTGCTCGCTCCAAACTTCCCTGGAAATCTTGAATTCTCTCAAACTTTTCAGGAGTTTGGCTGGTGGGGATGCAAAAAAAATATGGGATCTTGACTCCGTTGGGGGTGTGTGGGTTTCCAGCCAGGTGAATTAAGCCCCCCCCCAATGGCTGATTGAGCCACCTTGGGATGTATAGTCCTCGACTTAACAACCGCAACCGAGCCCAAAAATTTCTGTTGCTCAGCAAGACCGTTAAGTGAGTTTTGTCTCGCCTTTCTTGCCAGCGTTGTTGAGTGAATCATTCCCGTTGTAAAGGTGGTAAGCCGGTTGTTAAGTGAACTTGGCTTGCCCGGGGACTCTGCTTGTTGGAAGGTTGCCAAACGGAATTACATGACCACCCGGGACGCTGCAGCCGTCATCAATATGAACTGGTTGCCATAGCGTCTGAATTTCAATCATGTGACCGCGGAGATGCTGCAACGGTCATTAAGTGTGAAAAGCGGTCCTAAGTCGCTTTTTTAAGTGCCGTTGTAAATTCATTTCATTCAGAAGCAGTTCATTTAATGACCGTGAATGAACGTCGCTGAAAAAAAGTGACTTATGACCATTTTTTCACACTTACGACCGTTGCAGCATCCCCCCCCCCAATGGTCCTGTGATCAAAATTCAGACCATTGAAAACTGACTCACATTTATGACGGTCGCAGTTTCCTGGGTTCACGTGATCCCCCTTTTGCGACCTTCTGACAGGCAAAGTCCCCGGGCAAGCCAAGTTCACTTAACAACCATGTTACTTACTTAACAACTGCTGTGATTCACTTAATAACCGTGGCAAGAAAGGTTGTAAAATGGGGAAAAATTCACTTAAAAACTGTCCCATTTAGCAATGTAAATTTGGGGCTCAATTGTGGTCGTAATTCGAGGACTCCCTATAATACAGAAAGTGGAAAACCTGGGCTTCCCTCGTCTTGTTTCTCCTTGGACTGAATCACAGGGAGTTCTCGACATTCGTTTAGCGACGATTCAAAGTCACGACGGTGCTGGAAAACCATGGCTTGCATCCTCACACTTACAACCTTTGCCGAGACCAAATTCGGCAAACAGCATGAAGTTACGACGGTCGTAGGATCGTGTTCACCCTTTAACCACCTTCCCAGCAAGCAAAGTCAGTGGGGGGGGGAAGGAGTATTCCCTTCACGAGGGCAGCAAAAAATAGGACATGACTCATTTAAAGACCCCATTGTTTAAGGATGGAAATTCCCATCCTGCCTGGTCGTAAGTCGAGGACTAACAGGAAAGAGAAGGTTAAAAAGAAAAACGGGACTTTTGCACGTATCTCTCGTCCCTTCGGTGTCCCCTGAGACCAGCCTTCAAAAAAAAAATCTCCTTTTAAAATAATCCAAAAAAGCCAGATAAATGTTCCTTCAGGATAAATATTCAGCAGAGCCACAAGACAAAAACATCGGAAACTCTTTTGAATTTCCCGGAGAAAAATCCAATCGATCGACGCAACAGGTTCCTTGTCTCGAACAGAAATTATATCCTCGTATTTTCTAAAACTCACCGTTTGGTTTTCCTTGCAGCCCCGAAGGCAGGTTTTTTTTTTTTTATATATATATATATATATATATATATATATAAATATATATATTTATATATATATAAAAAAACTTGCGTGCATCTATTATCACTCAAGTTTATTAATGGATTTGAGGGGGGGGGGGAAATTTATTTATACCATTCTTATCTTGCTTTCCCCTCTGGAGATTCGGAGCAGCTGGTGAGAAAGACACGGCCCATAAATCTGCCAGTTAAAACAGCCACTTTGATAAAAGACCCTCACAGAACACAGAAAATATAATATATATATATATATATTTTTGCTGGGAACATAAATTAAAATCCAGGAAAATCGCCAATGGCGGACATTTGCAGATGTTTGTCTTCTGAGGTAATCCTTTTTTATTTCCTAGCTTAATGGTTGATCGCTCAGAGATCTGGGCCGAACCGACTTACAACCATTCATTTAACGACCGTTCGTTACTATGGCATTGAAAAAAAGGTCGCCTGATGGATCGGTCCTCGCACTTACGACCGTCGCAAGCATCCCCGTGGTCACATGATCAAAATTTGGTGCTTGGCAACCGACTCATATTTAAGACGGCTGAAGCGTCTCGGAGGTCACGTGATCCCCACCTGCGACCTTCTGACAAGAAAAATTCAACGGGGAAGCTGGATTCCCTTAACGACCGCATGATTCGCTTAACAACTGTAGTGATTCGTTTAAAAACCAGGTTTTTAAACGAATGGAAGGTTCGTTTGGAAGGTTGTAAAATTGGGCAAGTCTCACATAACAACCGCCCTGCTTAGCGATGAAAATGATAATCCCAATTGTGGTCATTAAATCGAAGACTACAAGTGATCGTTCCGGCTCGGTTCAGTTGATAGCTGGACTGGCTTAGGATGACGAGATGTAGTCCTCAATTTACGACCGCGATTGAGCTCAAAATCTATCTGGCCAAGCGAGACAGTTGTTAAGTGAATTTTCCCCCATTTTACGTCATTTCTTGCCACCGTTGTTCAGTGAATCACGGCAAGTTGTTAACTTAGTCACGCGGTTGTTAAGTGAATCCGGCTTCCCCATCGACTTTGCTTTTCGGAAGGTCGCAAACGTGGATCGTGCGACCCCGAGACGCCGCGACCATCATAAATATGAGGCAGTTTGTCAAGCATCTGAATTTAAGAATAGAATAGAGCTGGAAGGGACCTTGGAGGTCTTCTAGTCCAGCCCCCTGCTCAAACATTTCAATTTTGATCACGGAACCCACTGGCCATGCCGCAACGGTCGTAACTGTGAAAAATCATCCTAAGGCACTTTTTTCCAGCGCCGTTGTAATTTTGAACGGTCGCTAAAAGAACTGTCGTAAGTCGAGGACTACCTATTGTCTGTACATTTTTTTGGTGGAGGAGTGTTATTTGGGGAAAAAAACGACAGAACAATTTGGGGAAGTGATGTGAGAAAAGGAAGAAGAAAAGAGAACTCAAATCCCTCGAGGTCAACCCGAAATAGCCCTGCCTAAAGGAAGCAGCGGAGCAAAAATAAACGAAAAATAAAATTTATTTGAGAATATAACTTACGGAAAAAAAGGAAGCAGGCGTTTGCACCGCCAAAGCTGCGGTCTTTATATTCTTTTGAAAGATCCTGCAGACACCTCGGTAACTCCTCGGCTTACAACAGCTCATTTAGTGACCGTTCAAAGTTAGAACATCACTGAAAAAAGTTACTTACGACCATTTTTCATGCTTACGACCGTTGCAGCATCTCCTTAGTCACTTGGCCACTGACTCGCATTTATGACGGTTGCAGTATTCCCAGGGTGACGCGATCCCCTTTTGCGACCTTCTGACCAGCCAAGCCAATGAGGAAGCCCAGTTTACTTAACGACATTGTGACTAACTTAACGACGGCACGGATTCAATGAACAACCGTGGCAAGGAAGTTCATAAAACGGAATCAAAATTCTCATTAAAAACCCGCCGTTTAGCGAAACGGAGGGAAATTCACTTGGCGATCCGTTTCACTTAGCAAGAAAAATTGGGGGCTCAATTGTAGTCGTAAGTCGAGGACGAGCTAAAATCTTTCTTTTCCTACAGGAAAGACATTTATTATTATTTATTTGCTGATTTATTGATTTCCTGATGAGCTGGCTTTTGATTGTTTGTGTTCGTTATTAATAAACTACCCCGGGAAGTGGTGGGCTGCAGCCGGTTCGCGCGAATCGGTACTTGCGATCTGCGGATGGGCCCACTCACCCGCAATCCCGTCCTATATCGCTGTGTTTGACGCCGCAGGGATGCGCGGAAGGCGCGCACGAGCGAATTGCTGTGTTTTTTGACGCCGTGCAGGAGACGTGCGTGTGCGAATTGCCATGTTTGACGATGCACACGTGCACAGGAGGCGTGCGTGCACATTTCCAGTTGCTGGGCAAACCGGATGTTACAGTATGTGACGCCCACATCTGACCCAGGGGTTATGGATGTTCCAGATGGCCGGCGCTATAAACCTTTTAAATATATATAATAAATAAAAGTCTCCTTGAAATCTATCTATGTGCGGAGCTGGAAAAAAAATGACACAGAATGAATGAATCATCGGTAAGGAAGGCAGGAAGGATGTTAAATGTGTGTTTGCATTGTGTTTGTGTTGTCTGGCATGCACCAGGGGGTCCTCGGCGTACGACCGTAATTGAGCCTCAAATTTCTGTCGATAATGGAGAATTGTATGCCAAAAACCAGTAATTTTCGACGTATGAAAATTTTTAAGGAAGATAATTGCTGTGTGAGTTTTGCCCTATTTTGCCTTTTTTTTAATTGCCGCCGTTGTTAAGTGAATCGCTGCGGTTGATAAGTTAGTAAGCCGGTTGTTAAGTGAATCCGGCTTCCCCATGGACTTTGTTTGCTGGAAGGTCGTAAAAGGGGATCACGTGACCCCAGGTCTCTGCGACCGTCATAAATATGAGAATTTTGATCACGTGACCAGGGGCATGTTGCGATGGTCATTAAGTGTGTAAAACGGTCGTCACTTTTTCCAGTGCCGTTGTAACTTTGAACGGTCACTAAGTGAACTGTCGTAAGTTGAGGACTACCTGTAATAACGATCAAATTCCTCCAGATTAGCTGCTGAGCGGAGAGCTGCAATATTAAATTTAACCCGGGAATGGATTTACCCCCTTTGTCTCATTATTTTAAGAGATTTTATCTGAAATGCAAGAAGTCCTCGACTTCCGACATGAACGGAGCCTGCCCAAGTCACGGCGGTCGTAAAACAAGTGGATCAAGTGAACAACCCAATTTTACAACCTTTTTTGCAGTGGCCGTTAAGCAAATCATCACAGTTGTTAAGTGAGACATGCGGTCGTTAAGCAAACCTGGCTTCCCTCGTTACTTGTCATAAAGGGTTGGAAATGGCAGTCACACGACCCCGGGTTGCTTCAACTATCATAAATATGTGCTGGTTGTATTTAGCCATTTTGATCTTATGATCCTGGGAATGCTGTGACGGTCGTAAGTATGAGGATTGGTCTTAAGTCACTTTTTTCAGGGTCATTGTAACTTAGAATGGTCACTAAATCAACTTTTAATGACCCCATAATCCCTTGCATCGGGGTGGAGTCTGGGCAACTGAATGGAGCTGAGTGTTTTACTGGCCGGATGCCCTTCCCTGTTGCCAATGAGGAGTTTTGTTCGGCAGATATATTCTCATTGCGCCCAGAGAGAGAACTATCTTCCTCTACCTAGGATCGAACTCACAACCTCCTGACTGCGAGGTGAGAGCTCCACCTCTAGGCCACGGCACCACTCAGACCCCCGCACCAATCCTGGGAATGCTGTGACGGTCATAAGTATGAGGATTGGTCTTAAGTCACTTTTTTCAGGGTCACTGTAACTTTGAATGGTCACTAAATGATCGGTGGTTAAGTACAGTATTTGCCTCCTGTTCTTCTGCACAGTTGCAGTCCCTTCGCCCTCCACTAGGGGCATTCTCGGGGAGCTCTCTGTTGTCCCTGGTGGAGCAGGCAGGAACTGACTCACCTTGTCTTGGCTGTTGAGTTCTTGATAAGGGATGTGAGCCGGCAGGTAGGTGTGTAAGAGGGCGCAGAAAGCCAGGCCGTCACTCCAGCTGCTGCTGAAGTTGGTGATGTCGATATTCTGCAAATGCAACGAGAGGAGAGGAGTGATGCACTGATGATGTTACCTAGTTGGGTCATGAAACGTCTGCAAGAAAACCAGGTTTCGGAGAGCACCAAGGAGCCTTCCTGCCTTCTCATTCTCATCACTTTCCTTCGTTTGTTTGTTCATTCCTTCCTTCTTCCTTCCTTCTCTTCTCATTCTCATCATCTTCCTTCTTTCTCCCTCCACTTCCTTCCTTCTTACCCTTCCATCCTCCCTCTCTTCCTTCCTTCCTTCCCTCTTTCCAGACCTTCCTTTCTTCCCCCTCTTTCTTCCTCCCTCCCTCCCTTCTCATCACTTCCTTCCTTCCTTCCTCCCTCCCTTTCCTCCCTCCCCAGACCTTCCTTTCTTCCTTCTTTCCTTCCTTCTCCCTCCCTCCCTTCTCACACTTCCATCCTCCCACCCTCTCCTTTCCTTCCCTCCCTCTTTCCAGCCCTTCTTTCCCCCTCCTTCTTCCTCCCTCCCTCCTCTTCCTTCCTTCCTTCTCACACTTCCATCCTTCCTCCTTCTCTTCTTTCCTTCCCTCCCTCTTTCCAGACCTTCCTTCCTTCCCCCTCCTTCCCTTCTCATTCTCATCACTTTCCTCCCTCTCTCAAGACCTTTCTTTCTTCCTTCCTTCTTTACTTCCTTCTCCGTCCCTCCATCCCCTTCCTTCCTTCTCACACTTCCATCCTTTCTCTCTTCTTTCCTTCCCTCCCTCTTTTCAGGTCTTCCTTCTTTCCCCCTCCTTCTTCCTTCCTTCTCCCTCCCTCCATCCCCTTCCTTCCTTCTCACACTTCCATCCTCTCTCTCTTCTTTCCTTCCCTCCCTCTTTCCAGACCTTCCTTCCTTCCGTTCTTCTTCCTTCCTCCTCACACTTCCATCCTCCTTCCCTCTCTTCTTTCCTTCCCTCCCTCTTTCCAGACCTTCCTTCCTTCCCTCTCTTCTCATTCTCATCACTTTCCTCCCTCCCTCAAGACCTTTCTTTCTTCCTTCCTTCTTTCCTTCCTTCTCCCTCCCTCCCTCCAGACCTTCCTTCTTTCCATCCTTCCTTCTTCCTCCCTCCCATTTTAATTTCTGCAAACTTTGCTTTATTCATTCACTGCTTTTCTTTAGCAACACAGACAAAACAACTTAAGTAAAAACTGGAGAAACGTTTAAACTTAGAATAATCAGTTTTAGGCCAAAACCTTTACGAGAGAATATTTGATGGAGGAAAAGAATAGAGCAAACCTTTTATTTGTACCGGTAGTCCTTGACTTATAAACCGTAATTGAGCTCACAATTATGGTTGTTAAGTCACGCGGATTGTTAAATGGTGACCCCACCTCATTTTATACCCTTTATTACAATTTTTTTAAAAAAATTTGATTTATATGCCGCCCTTCTCCGGAGACTCAGGGGGGCTTACAGTGCGTTAAGCAATAGCCTTCATACTTTTGTATATTTATACAAAGTCAGCTTATTGCCCCCACAAACTGGGTCCTCAATTTACCCACCTTAGAAAGGATGGAAGGCTGAGTCGACCCTGAGCCTGGTGAGATTCCATCTTACTTTAATTGCAGACAGCTGGTGTTAATAACAGGGTGCTTTAGACCACTGTACTACCAAGGCTCAATGATTGTTAAGCGAACACTGCATCTGTCATTAAGACACTTTTTTTTTGCCAGAAGGAATTGTACAGGTAGTCCTCGGTTTATGACGGGTTGCTTAATGACCTTTAAAAGTTATGACAGACCCCCTCCCCAAAATGCTACTTATGACCCAGTTCTTAACTTCTGACAGCCGCACATATACCCCATAGTTACATGCCCGTATTTTGGGTGCCTGACAATTCGATCGCCTTTATCATGTATTCTGTGGTCACGGGACTGTAAATTTATGACTTTTTTTGGCCAATTCCTGTTAAAGTTGATGGTTCTAGCCCAATAACTCACTAATCAAAATGTATTCCCTTGCAGAAATGTAAGAAGGTAGAGATACAGACAAGATATAAACAAGTTAGACATTTTACATAACAATTTCTGGTCTTTTTGACTAATTTCTGGCCAAAAAAAAAAAAAAAAAAGCCAGTAAGAATACATGGATTCGTTTAACGACCGTGGTGTTTGCTTAACTGCCAGCACCAACAAAAAATAAAAAAAAGAAGTCGTAAAATCAGATCTGGCCCTCTCTCGACTTCTGACCGTCGTGTCTTATGACGGCAATGTTGAGCTCTATTGTGGTCGTAAGTCGAGGACTACCTGCCATGGGTTAGGATTTGACAACGGGGGGCTTCCCACAGCTGGATAAACCACCCCCGGATTGAGCAAAAGTGGTTTTTCTGTTGTTAATCACGCACAAAAGTGACATAAGGATTTTTCTGATAAGCGGGAAAAAAGGGAGTTTTCTGATAAGCAGTTCTGGGGAATAAAAGGGAGGGAAAAATACGTGAGAAAGCAATGATTCACATCATTAATTAATAAAGCAAAAATTCCCTTGAAATTATTCAACCAAGTCACATGTCATTGACACGTTTTTTTTTCCTGGTCTTGAGCAGGGAGGGTTGGACTAGAAGACCTCTAAGGTCCCTTTTGACTCTGTTATTCTCTACAAGTAGTCCTTGATTTACAACCATTTAGTGACCGTTCGAAGTTGCGACGGCCCTGAAAAAAAAAGGAACTTATGACCATTTTTTCACTCCTACAACCGTTGCAGCGTCCCCCGTGGTCACAGGATCAAAATTCAGACTCTTGGCAACCGACTCGTATTTATGACGGTCGCAACGTCCTGGGGGGGGTTCCATCATGTGATCCGCTTTTGCGACCTTCTGACAAGCGAAGTCGAAGGGGAAGCCAATGTGGACAACTGGGTTACTAAGTTAACCACTGCGCTGATTCGCTTAAGGACTGTGGCCAGAGAGGTCGTAAAACGGGGCAAACCTCGCTTAACGATGTAAGCGACAGAAATGTTTGGGCTCAACTGTGGTCGTAACTGTGGTATTTATTCCCTAGATTAAACGCGATGTCAATTGCTTGGACAAGCGTTCAGTGCGGGTTTTGTGCGTTTATTTAATTACTTTTTATTTATCTATTATTCATTCAATGATTTATTTTTGGTCAATCCTTTAGGTTGCAAAGTGGAGCGATGCTTCCTTAACGACCGTTGTTACTTAATCCCTGCAGCGATTTATTTATTTATTTATTTGTTTGTTTGTTTATTTATTTATTTATTATTTTTTAATTTAAATTTGTATACCGCCCTTCTCCTACTGGACTCAGGGCGGTGCACAGCCAAGTAAACAACATTTCAATACAAAATTTAAAAATTTAAAAGAATTATACACTTTGGCCGAAAATTTAAAAACCTCACAACTAAAGCCCATTAGACAATTAAAAATCTAATATCTCAAAAAAAAAGGGGGGGTTGTTTCACGCCAGCCCTTCTTGATGGAAAAGAAAAGTTTTTAGGGCACGGCGAAAAGCCCGGAGATCTGGTATTAACAACTGTGGCAGGCGAGATAGCCAAAGGGGGCGAAAGGCAGTGAAACAACTGTCTCGTTTAGCGACGGAAACGGGGGTGGGTGGGTATTTTGGTCGTAAATCGAGGACTGCCCACAATTGTGTCTTCCCTGCAGACGCTCACACTAAAGGGGCTGTTTAATGCTGAATTCCTAGCTTGGAACAAAAAAAAGCCTTTCCCCGTGTTTTCCCGAAATTAGGACCAGATCTTATATTTTGGGGCGGCTCCAAAATAAGCACTAGGGCTTATTTTTGGAGGGTGTCTTATTTTTTTCCCCTTGTACGGGAGGCCAATTTCTTCTGCTTGCTTGCGGCCACAACAGGGCAGGAGGCTGTGCGGTGTTCCAGTCCTACCGCCGCAAGGCAGGACAGGGTGGAGCTGCCCCATGCGCCCCGCAGGGCCCTGCAGCCAGGCCAAACATGCCCCAACACCTGCCTCACCTTGCGGCGGTGGCTCCGGCAGCCCTGTTCCGCAGGACGCCGCGTGGCCACCGGCACACTAATTCTCCTTGCTGGCGGCCGCAACGCAGCAGGCAAGCCGAGAGACGGTGGGACGGAGTGGGCGGCTGGCGGTGGAAGGCTCGTCTTCACGTCTCTCGGCTTTCCCGCGGCCTGCAGGGTGCATCGGGATCACGCCTGCTTCCTCCCACCCTGACCCCTCCCCCGGCGCCTCTGCCTCCGTCTGCTGCCGGTACCGCCATGCAAAGACAAGCTTCTCGCGGCCGGCCAGCTGGTCTGGCCCACTGACACTCAGCTTTCCCACGTCCCGTGCTGCGCGTCCGGATTGCATGCCTGCCCCCGCCTCTGCCTGCTGCTTGGACAGGTAATCAACTCACCTGTGCTGCGCAGGTGGCTGCTGCTGTCGGACACTGTTGGCCCCCAGGCCCTACCTGCCTCCGGTGCTGGCCACGCTGCCCGCTGATGAAAAATTTTAATTAGGGCTTATTTTGGGGAGTAGGGCTTTTAATAAGATTATGCTAAATATCAGGCTAGGCCTTATTTTTGGGGAAATTGAGTATTTATAGGGGGACCCTCCCAGGGTTGAAATGTTCCCAGTTTGGACTGGATCACCCGATCCGGTAGTGATGGAGGCGGGTGGTTCGGAGAACTGGTAGCAAAAATCCCTGCCCCTCCCCCTATGCCCAGCTGAACTGCACAATCATCAGAGCTTTTTTTAAAAAAAAAATTAAAAGCATTTTTTCTACAACCTCTTCGGCAGAAAAAATGCATTTAAAAGTAAAAAAAAAAAAAGCCTCTGATGATCCCAGCTGAGTTGCCTGATCGTCAGAGGCATTTAAAAGAAAAAAAAGCCTCTGACGATCAGGCAACTCAGCTGGGATCATCAGAGGCATTTAAAAGGAAAAAAAAGCCTCTGACGATCAGACAACTCAGCTGGGATCATCAGAGGCATTTAAAAAAAAAAAGCCTCTGCCGATCAGGCAACTCAGCTGGGATCGTCAGAGGCATTTAAAAGAAAAAAAGCCTCTGACGATCAGGCAACTCAGCTGGGATCGTCAGAGGCATTTAAAAGGAAAAAAAAGCCTCTGACGATCAGACAACTCAGCTGGGATCATCAGAGGCATTTAAAAAAAAAAAAGCCTCTGCCGATCAGGCAACTCAGCTGGGATCGTCAGAGGCATTTAAAAAAAAAAAAGCCTCTGACGATCAGGCAACTCAGCTGGGATCATCAGAGGCATTTAAAAGGAAAAAAAAGCCTCTGACGATCAGACAACTCAGCTGGGATCATCAGAGGCATTTAAAAAAAAAAAAGCCTCTGCCGATCAGGCAACTCAGCTGGGATCGTCAGAGCCTTTTGAAAGCATTTTTTTCGCCGAAGAGGTTGTCGAAAAAATGGTTTTAAAAGTAAAAAAAAAAAAAGGCCACACCCACCCAATCACATTCCCACCACCAAGCCACGCCCACAGAACCGGTAGTAACAAATTTTAAAATTTCACCACTGGACCCTTCCCCACAATTATGGTTCCACTAACGTAAGAGCTGGACTTTGCTTCGATTGCGGAACTACACAATCGATCAACCCGCAATTAAAATGCAAGATGATGAAATAAACGGAGCTTTCGGGACTCATGTTCTCTCCCCCCCCCCCGCCCCCTCCCCGATCAATGCCGTCTCCTGCCGGCAAAATTGAGATTGGATGCAGACCTCAAGGAGGCCACGGATTTGGCCACAGCACCCAGTTTGTTGAGAGGTTGGGAAAACGACAACGGCTGTGATGCCTCCAGCCTTTCCTCTTAATTGTTGGCAGCCTTAATTCGATTCGAGAGCTTGGTTGAGATTGGATTAACTTCCTTCGGCACTTTCTCCAAATTTGGAGGAGAACAAAAGAGTCACACAGTACGCAACTGCCAACTCGTGTGTGTGTGTTTTGTGTGCGTGGGGAAGACGAGACTTCCTGCGCACAAGTGCTGCATCTATGGGGACAAAACAGTGTGCGAGGGCCCCACGTCACATTCTGGGCCCCATTTTAGGTGAGAGAGAATACAGGCAGTCCTCGAATTACGGCAGTTCGTTTAGCGACCGTTCGAAGTTACAGCAGCGCTGGAAAAAGTGACTTACGGGCTGTTTTCCACACTTACGACCGTTGGATCACATGCCCGGGGTCACACGATCCCCTTTTGCAACCTTCTGATGAGCAAAATCATCGGGGAAGCCAGACTCACTTAACAACCGAGGGACTAAATTAATAACTGCAGTGATTCCCTTTACAACTCTGAAAAGAAAGGCCGTAAAATGGGGCAACATTAACTTAACTCCTGTCTCACCAGTGGTGGGTTGCTCCCGGTTCGCCCTGGTTCGGGCGAATTGGTAGCGGCTGAGGCAGGAAGCTCCGCCCACTCACCCAGACATCATCAAAAACGCTCTGCACATGCGCAGAAGCTTCTACACATGTGCAGAAGCGCTATGTGGTCGCAAAGCGAGCCCACGCGCTACCAATAGCAAACCAGTAGTGCCGGGATTTGAAACCCACTACTGTGTCTCACGTAGCAACAGAAATGTCGCCTTCCATTGTGGTCGTCAATCAAGGACTAACTGTAGAGGAGAAGTAAAATGCCATTTCTGAGTCCAATTCAGAACTAACTACTAGCATTAGTATTAATTTAATTTAATGGATCGCCACCCATTTTGCCAGCCAAGGAAGACTCTGTGCTGCTTACAATGTAATAAAAACAGAAATGTTAATGGCAATAATTAAAACTGCAAGAATTAAATATTACTGACGCCTTTGATAAGGCCTGAGTGGTTTGATTGGATCGAATTGTCAATGTCCTTGAATTACAATTAAATCAAGTCACTGTGATTTAAATTATGCTGGCTGGGGAATTCTGGGAGTGGAAGTCCCCCCATCTTAAAGCATAGCTGGCTGGGGGATTCTGGGAGTGGACGTCCATCCTTCTTAAAGCATGCAGGCTGGGGAATTCTGGGAGTGGACGTCCATCCATCTTAAAGCATGCAGGCTGGGGAATTCTGGGAGTGGAAGTCCATCCATCTTAAAGCATAGCTGGCTGGGGAATTCTGGGAGTGGAAGTCCCCCCATCTTAAAGCATGCAGGCTGGGGAATTCTGGGAGTGGACGTCCATCCATCTTAAAGCATGCAGGCTGGGGAATTCTGGGAGTGGACGTCCATCCATCTTAAAGCATGCAGGCTGGGGAATTCTGGGAGTGGAAGTCCATCCATCTTAAAGCATAGCTGGCTGGGGAATTCTGGGAGTGGACGTCCATCCATCTTAAAGCATAGCTGGCTGGGGAATTCTGGGAGTGGACGTCCATCCATCTTAAAGCATGCAGGCTGGGGAATTCTGGGAGTGGACGTCCATCCATCTTAAAGCATGCAGGCTGGGGAATTCTGGGAGTGGAAGTCCCCCCATCTTAAAGCATAGCTGGCTGGGGAATTCTGGGAGTGGACGTCCATCCATCTTAAAGCATAGCTGCCTGGGGAATTCTGGGAGTGGAAGTCCATCCATCTTAAAGCATGCTGGCTGGGGAATTCTGGGAGTGGAAGTCCCCCCATCTTAAAGCATGATTGCTGAGGAATTCTGGGGGAGGAAGTCCACCCCTCTTAAAGCAGGCAGGCTGGGGAATTCTGGGAGTGGAAGTCCATCCATCTTAAAGCATAGCTGGCTGGGGAATTCTGGGAGTGGAAGTCCATCCATCTTAAAGCATGATTGCTGAGGAATTCTGGGGGAGGAAGTCCACCCCTCTTAAAGCATGCAGGCTGGGGAATTCTGGGAGTGGACGTCCATCCATCTTAAAGCATAGCTGGCTGGGGAATTCTGGGAGTGGACGTCCATCCATCTTAAAGCATAGCTGCCTGGGGAATTCTGGGAGTGGAAGTCCATCCATCTTAAAGCATGCTGGCTGGGGAATTCTGGGAGTGGAAGTCCCCCCATCTTAAAGCATGATTGCTGAGGAATTCTGGGGGAGGAAGTCCACCCCTCTTAAAGCAGGCAGGCTGGGGAATTCTGGGAGTGGAAGTCCATCCATCTTAAAGCATAGCTGGCTGGGGAATTCTGGGAGTGGAAGTCCATCCATCTTAAAGCATGATTGCTGAGGAATTCTGGGGGAGGAAGTCCACCCCTCTTAAAGCATGCAGGCTGGGGAATTCTGGGAGTGGACGTCCATCCATCTTAAAGCATGCAGGCTGGGGAATTCTGGGAGTGGACGTCCATCCATCTTAAAGCATGCAGGCTGGGGAATTCTGGGAGTGGAAGTCCCCCCATCTTAAAGCATGGCTGCCTGGGGAATTCTGGGAGTGGACGTCCATCCATCTTAAAGCATAGCTGCCTGGGGAATTCTGGGAGTGGAAGTCCATCCATCTTAAAGCATGCTGGCTGGGGAATTCTGGGAGTGGAAGTCCCCCCATCTTAAAGCATGGCTGCCTGGGGAATTCTGGGAGTGGAAGTCCATCCATCTTAAAGCATGATTGCTGAGGAATTCTGGGGGAGGAAGTCCACCCCTCTTAAAGCAGGCAGGCTGGGGAATTCTGGGAGTGGAAGTCCATCCATCTTAAAGCATAGCTGGCTGGGGAATTCTGGGAGTGGAAGTCCATCCATCTTAAAGCATGCTGGCTGGGGAATTCTGGGAGTGGAAGTCCACCCCTCTTAAAGCATTGCTGGCTGGGGAATTCTGGGAGTGGAAGTCCATCCATCTTAAAGCATTGCTGGCTGGGGAATTCTGGGAGTGGAAGTCCATCCATCTTAAAGCATGGCTGCCTGGGGAATTCTGGGAGTGGAAGTCCATCCCTCTTAAAGCATGCAGGCTGGGGAATTCTGGGAGTGGAAGTCCACCCATCTTAAAGCATGATTGCTGAGGAATTCTGGGGGAGGAAGTCCACCCCTCTTAAAGCATGCAGGCTGGGGAATTCTGGGAGTGGAAGTCCACCCCTCTTAAAGCATGCAGGCTGGGGAATTCTGGGAGTGGAAGTCCCCCCATCTTAAAGCATAGCTGGCTGGGGGATTCTGGGAGTGGACGTCCATCCATCTTAAAGCATGCAGGCTGGGGAATTCTGGGAGTGGACGTCCATCCATCTTAAAGCATGCAGGCTGGGGAATTCTGGGAGTGGACGTCCATCCATCTTAAAGCATGCAGGCTGGGGAATTCTGGGAGTGGAAGTCCATCCATCTTAAAGCATAGCTGGCTGGGGAATTCTGGGAGTGGAAGTCCCCCCATCTTAAAGCATAGCTGGCTGGGGAATTCTGGGAGTGGACGTCCATCCATCTTAAAGCATAGCTGCCTGGGGAATTCTGGGAGTGGAAGTCCATCCATCTTAAAGCATGCTGGCTGGGGAATTCTGGGAGTGGAAGTCCCCCCATCTTAAAGCATGGCTGCCTGGGGAATTCTGGGAGTGGAAGTCCATCCATCTTAAAGCATGATTGCTGAGGAATTCTGGGGGAGGAAGTCCACCCCTCTTAAAGCAGGCAGGCTGGGGAATTCTGGGAGTGGAAGTCCATCCATCTTAAAGCATAGCTGGCTGGGGAATTCTGGGAGTGGAAGTCCATCCATCTTAAAGCATGATTGCTGAGGAATTCTGGGGGAGGAAGTCCACCCCTCTTAAAGCAGGCAGGCTGGGGAATTCTGGGAGTGGACGTCCATCCATCTTAAAGCATGCAGGCTGGGGAATTCTGGGAGTGGACGTCCATCCATCTTAAAGCATGCAGGCTGGGGAATTCTGGGAGTGGACGTCCATCCATCTTAAAGCATGCAGGCTGGGGAATTCTGGGAGTGGACGTCCCCCCATCTTAAAGCATGGCTGCCTGGGGAATTCTGGGAGTGGACGTCCATCCATCTTAAAGCATAGCTGCCTGGGGAATTCTGGGAGTGGAAGTCCATCCATCTTAAAGCATGCTGGCTGGGGAATTCTGGGAGTGGAAGTCCCCCCATCTTAAAGCATGGCTGCCTGGGGAATTCTGGGAGTGGAAGTCCATCCATCTTAAAGCATGATTGCTGAGGAATTCTGGGGGAGGAAGTCCACCCCTCTTAAAGCAGGCAGGCTGGGGAATTCTGGGAGTGGAAGTCCATCCATCTTAAAGCATAGCTGGCTGGGGAATTCTGGGAGTGGAAGTCCATCCATCTTAAAGCATGCTGGCTGGGGAATTCTGGGAGTGGAAGTCCATCCATCTTAAAGCATGCTGGCTGGGGAATTCTGGGAGTGGAAGTCCATCCATCTTAAAGCATTGCTGGCTGGGGAATTCTGGGAGTGGAAGTCCATCCATCTTAAAGCATGGCTGCCTGGGGAATTCTGGGAGTGGAAGTCCATCCCTCTTAAAGCATGCAGGCTGGGGAATTCTGGGAGTGGAAGTCCACCCATCTTAAAGCATTGCTGGCTGGGGAATTCTGGGAGTGGAAGTCCCCCCATCTTAAAGCATGGCTGCCTGGGGAATTCTGGGAGTGGAAGTCCATCCATCTTAAAGCATGATTGCTGAGGAATTCTGGGGGAGGAAGTCCACCCCTCTTAAAGCAGGCAGGCTGGGGAATTCTGGGAGTGGAAGTCCATCCATCTTAAAGCATAGCTGGCTGGGGAATTCTGGGAGTGGAAGTCCATCCATCTTAAAGCATGCTGGCTGGGGAATTCTGGGAGTGGAAGTCCACCCCTCTTAAAGCATTGCTGGCTGGGGAATTCTGGGAGTGGAAGTCCATCCATCTTAAAGCATTGCTGGCTGGGGAATTCTGGGAGTGGAAGTCCATCCATCTTAAAGCATGGCTGCCTGGGGAATTCTGGGAGTGGAAGTCCATCCCTCTTAAAGCATGCTGGCTGGGGAATTCTGGGAGTGGAAGTCCACCCCTCTTAAAGCATGCAGGCTGGGGAATTCTGGGAGTGGAAGTCCATCCATCTTAAAGCATGCAGGCTGGGGAATTCTGGGAGTGGACGTCCATCCATCTTAAAGCATGATTGCTGAGGAATTCTGGGGGAGGAAGTCCACCCCTCTTAAAGCATGCAGGCTGGGGAATTCTGGGAGTGGAAGTCCATCCATCTTAAAGCATGGCTGGCTGGGGGATTCTGGGACTGGACGTCCACCCCTCTTAAAGCATTGCTGCCTGGGGAATTCTGGGAGTGGAAGTCCATCCCTCTTAAAGCATGCAGGCTGGGGAATTCTGGGAGTGGACGTCCATCCATCTTAAAACATGGCTGCCTGGGGAATTCTGGGAGTGGAAGCCCACCCCTCTTAAAGCATGGCTGCCTGGGGAATTCTGGGAGTGGAAGTCCATCCCTCTTAAAGCATGCAGGCTGGGGAATTCTGGGAGTGGACGTCCATCCATCTTAAAGCATGATTGCTGAGGAATTCTGGGGGAGGAAGTCCACCCCTCTTAAAGTATGCAGGCTGGGGAATTCTGGGAGTGGAAGTCCATCCATCTTAAAGCATAGCTGGCTGGGGAATTCTGGGAGTGGAAGTCCATCCATCTTAAAGCATGGCTGCCTGGGGAATTCTGGGAGTGGAAGTCCATCCCTCTTAAAGCATGCAGGCTGGGGAATTCTGGGAGTGGACGTCCATCCATCTTAAAGCATGGCTGCCTGGGGAATTCTGGGAGTGGAAGTCCATCCCTCTTAAAGCATGGCTGCCTGGGGAATTCTGGGAGTGGACGTCCATCCATCTTAAAGCATGCAGGCTGGGGAATTCTGGGAGTGGACGTCCATCCATCTTAAAGCATGCAGGCTGGGGAATTCTGGGAGTGGAAGTCCCCCCATCTTAAAGCATGGCTGCCTGGGGAATTCTGGGAGTGGACGTCCATCCATCTTAAAGCATAGCTGCCTGGGGAATTCTGGGAGTGGAAGTCCATCCATCTTAAAGCATGCTGGCTGGGGAATTCTGGGAGTGGAAGTCCCCCCATCTTAAAGCATGGCTGCCTGGGGAATTCTGGGAGTGGAAGTCCATCCATCTTAAAGCATGATTGCTGAGGAATTCTGGGGGAGGAAGTCCACCCCTCTTAAAGCAGGCAGGCTGGGGAATTCTGGGAGTGGAAGTCCATCCATCTTAAAGCATGCTGGCTGGGGAATTCTGGGAGTGGAAGTCCACCCCTCTTAAAGCATTGCTGGCTGGGGAATTCTGGGAGTGGAAGTCCATCCATCTTAAAGCATTGCTGGCTGGGGAATTCTGGGAGTGGAAGTCCATCCATCTTAAAGCATGGCTGCCTGGGGAATTCTGGGAGTGGAAGTCCATCCCTCTTAAAGCATGCAGGCTGGGGAATTCTGGGAGTGGAAGTCCACCCATCTTAAAGCATGATTGCTGAGGAATTCTGGGGGAGGAAGTCCACCCCTCTTAAAGCATGCAGGCTGGGGAATTCTGGGAGTGGAAGTCCACCCCTCTTAAAGCATGCAGGCTGGGGAATTCTGGGAGTGGAAGTCCATCCATCTTAAAGCATTGCTGGCTGGGGAATTCTGGGAGTGGAAGTCCCCCCATCTTAAAGCATGGCTGCCTGGGGAATTCTGGGAGTGGAAGTCCATCCATCTTAAAGCATGATTGCTGAGGAATTCTGGGGGAGGAAGTCCACCCCTCTTAAAGCAGGCAGGCTGGGGAATTCTGGGAGTGGAAGTCCATCCATCTTAAAGCATAGCTGGCTGGGGAATTCTGGGAGTGGAAGTCCATCCATCTTAAAGCATGCTGGCTGGGGAATTCTGGGAGTGGAAGTCCACCCCTCTTAAAGCATTGCTGGCTGGGGAATTCTGGGAGTGGAAGTCCATCCATCTTAAAGCATTGCTGGCTGGGGAATTCTGGGAGTGGAAGTCCATCCATCTTAAAGCATGGCTGCCTGGGGAATTCTGGGAGTGGAAGTCCATCCCTCTTAAAGCATGATTGCTGAGGAATTCTGGGGGAGGAAGTCCACCCCTCTTAAAGCATGCTGGCTGGGGAATTCTGGGAGTGGAAGTCCACCCCTCTTAAAGCATGCAGGCTGGGGAATTCTGGGAGTGGAAGTCCATCCATCTTAAAGCATGCAGGCTGGGGAATTCTGGGAGTGGACGTCCATCCATCTTAAAGCATGATTGCTGAGGAATTCTGGGGGAGGAAGTCCACCCCTCTTAAAGCATGCAGGCTGGGGAATTCTGGGAGTGGAAGTCCATCCATCTTAAAGCATGGCTGGCTGGGGGATTCTGGGACTGGACGTCCACCCCTCTTAAAGCATTGCTGCCTGGGGAATTCTGGGAGTGGAAGTCCATCCCTCTTAAAGCATGCAGGCTGGGGAATTCTGGGAGTGGACGTCCATCCATCTTAAAACATGGCTGCCTGGGGAATTCTGGGAGTGGAAGCCCACCCCTCTTAAAGCATGGCTGCCTGGGGAATTCTGGGAGTGGAAGTCCATCCCTCTTAAAGCATGCAGGCTGGGGAATTCTGGGAGTGGACGTCCATCCATCTTAAAGCATGATTGCTGAGGAATTCTGGGGGAGGAAGTCCACCCCTCTTAAAGCAGGCAGGCTGGGGAATTCTGGGAGTGGACGTCCACCCCTCTTAAAGCATAGCTGGCTGGGGAATTCTGGGAGTGGAAGTCCATCCATCTTAAAGCATTGCTGGCTGGGGAATTCTGGGAGTGGACGTCCACCCCTCTTAAAGCATAGCTGGCTGGGGAATTCTGGGAGTGGAAGTCCATCCATCTTAAAGCATAGCTGGCTGGGGAATTCTGGGAGTGGAAGTCCATCCATCTTAAAGCATGGCTGCCTGGGGAATTCTGGGAGTGGAAGTCCATCCATCTTAAAGCATGATTGCTGAGGAATTCTGGGGGAGGAAGTCCACCCCTCTTAAAGCAGGCAGGCTGGGGAATTCTGGGAGTGGACGTCCACCCCTCTTAAAGCATAGCTGGCTGGGGAATTCTGGGAGTGGAAGTCCATCCATCTTAAAGCATTGCTGGCTGGGGAATTCTGGGAGTGGACGTCCACCCCTCTTAAAGCATAGCTGGCTGGGGAATTCTGGGAGTGGAAGTCCATCCATCTTAAAGCATAGCTGGCTGGGGAATTCTGGGAGTGGAAGTCCATCCATCTTAAAGCATGGCTGCCTGGGGAATTCTGGGAGTGGAAGTCCATCCATCTTAAAGCATGATTGCTGAGGAATTCTGGGGGAGGAAGTCCACCCCTCTTAAAGCAGGCAGGCTGGGGAATTCTGGGAGTGGAAGTCCATCCATCTTAAAGCATAGCTGGCTGGGGAATTCTGGGAGTGGAAGTCCATCCATCTTAAAGCATGCTGGCTGGGGAATTCTGGGAGTGGAAGTCCACCCCTCTTAAAGCATTGCTGGCTGGGGAATTCTGGGAGTGGAAGTCCATCCATCTTAAAGCATTGCTGGCTGGGGAATTCTGGGAGTGGAAGTCCATCCATCTTAAAGCATGGCTGCCTGGGGAATTCTGGGAGTGGAAGTCCATCCCTCTTAAAGCATGATTGCTGAGGAATTCTGGGGGAGGAAGTCCACCCCTCTTAAAGCATGCTGGCTGGGGAATTCTGGGAGTGGAAGTCCACCCCTCTTAAAGCATGCAGGCTGGGGAATTCTGGGAGTGGAAGTCCATCCATCTTAAAGCATGCAGGCTGGGGAATTCTGGGAGTGGACGTCCATCCATCTTAAAGCATGATTGCTGAGGAATTCTGGGGGAGGAAGTCCACCCCTCTTAAAGCATGCAGGCTGGGGAATTCTGGGAGTGGAAGTCCATCCATCTTAAAGCATGGCTGGCTGGGGGATTCTGGGACTGGACGTCCACCCCTCTTAAAGCATTGCTGCCTGGGGAATTCTGGGAGTGGAAGTCCATCCCTCTTAAAGCATGCAGGCTGGGGAATTCTGGGAGTGGACGTCCATCCATCTTAAAACATGGCTGCCTGGGGAATTCTGGGAGTGGAAGCCCACCCCTCTTAAAGCATGGCTGCCTGGGGAATTCTGGGAGTGGAAGTCCATCCCTCTTAAAGCATGCAGGCTGGGGAATTCTGGGAGTGGACGTCCATCCATCTTAAAGCATGATTGCTGAGGAATTCTGGGGGAGGAAGTCCACCCCTCTTAAAGCAGGCAGGCTGGGGAATTCTGGGAGTGGACGTCCACCCCTCTTAAAGCATAGCTGGCTGGGGAATTCTGGGAGTGGAAGTCCATCCTTCTTAAAGCATGACTGCTGAGGAATTCTGGGAGTGGAAGTCCACCCCTCTTAAAGCATGCAGGCTGGGGAATTCTGGGAGTGGAAGTCCATCCATCTTAAAGCATGCTGGATGGGGATTCTGGGAGTGGACGTCCACCCCTCTTAAAGCATAGCTGGCTGGGGAATTCTGGGAGTGGAAGTCCATCCATCTTAAAGCATTGCTGGCTGGGGAATTCTGGGAGTGGACGTCCACCCCTCTTAAAGCATAGCTGGCTGGGGAATTCTGGGAGTGGAAGTCCATCCATCTTAAAGCATAGCTGGCTGGGGAATTCTGGGAGTGGAAGTCCATCCATCTTAAAGCATTGCTGGCTGGGGAATTCTGGGAGTGGACGTCCATCCATCTTAAAGCATGATTGCTGAGGAATTCTGGGGGAGGAAGTCCACCCCTCTTAAAGCAGGCAGGCTGGGGAATTCTGGGAGTGGACGTCCACCCCTCTTAAAGCATAGCTGGCTGGGGAATTCTGGGAGTGGAAGTCCATCCTTCTTAAAGCATGATTGCTGAGGAATTCTGGGAGTGGAAGTCCACCCCTCTTAAAGCAGGCAGGCTGGGGAATTCTGGGAGTGGACGTCCACCCCTCTTAAAGCATAGCTGGCTGGGGAATTCTGGGAGTGGAAGTCCATCCTTCTTAAAGCATGGCTGGCTGGGGGATTCTGGGAGTGGAAGTCCACCCCTCACCAAGGCCTTCTTTGGGCCTTGTTTGCGAAGCCTTTTGTCCGAGATCCTCCAGGACAAAAGTCAACGGGAGAAGGAACGTGGGCCAAGGCGGAAGCCAGAGGGAAGCGTCCCACTTGGCCAAGGGTCCTGCACAATGCAAGGAGGACCTCGGTGGCCGCCTCCAGCCTCGCATCCTGTCCGCCTTTGAGGAAGGGGAAGACATGAAAAAGCCCCACTGAAGGAGGGACCTCGCCCACGTCAGCAGTGACCTTGAACGCTGGAGATCTGAGGAACATCTAGGAGAATTATGGCACACACCGGAAATTCAGGAAGAAAAGGATCAGTAGACAAGAGCCGGGGAGGGAGTAGAAATGGTCAAAGGCTGGTGGAGCAGCGAGAAGTCCCCTCAGGCCAGCATCCTGTTTCCCGCAGGGGCCAGCTGGCAAAGTCCAGCTATCCCTGAAGCAATTTGGGAAGACAACGTTGCTGTGCTTAAGAACGGCGACTCAGTTTCCCGGAGGGACAGCCAAGGGGTCCAAAGACCCCTCGGGCCCATAGTTTTCATTCCAGCTAAGAGAAAAAAAAGGTAGATAAGAGTAGAATAGAACTGGAAGGGACCTTAAGAGGTCTTGTAGTCCAACCCCTTGCTCAAGCAGGAGACCCCCCCCCACTTACTATTTCAGGCAGGTCTTTTCTTAAAAACTTCCAGCACCCACAACTCCTGGAGGCAAGGCGTTCAGAATTTAATTGTTCTTGCTATTACGAAGTTTCTCCTTAGTTCCAGGTTGCTTCTCTCCTTGATGAGTTTCCATCCGTTGCTTCTTCTCCTGCCTTCTGGTGCTTTGGAGAATAAGTGGACTCCCTCTTCTTTGGGGCAGCCCCTCAGATACTGGAAGACTGCTATCATGTCCCCCCTAGTCCTTCTTTTCATTAAACAAGACATACCCAGCTCCTGCAACCGTTCTTCCTATGTTTTAGTCTCCAGGCCTTTAGTCATCTTAGTTGCTCTTCTCTGCACTTTTTCCAAAGTCTCAACTTCTTTTTTTTTGTAATGTGGGAACCAAAACTGGTTGCAGGATTCCAGGTGTGACCTTACCAAGGTTTTACAAAGTGGTACTACTAACTCACCTGAATTTGATTCTATGCCTCTGTTTACACAACCAAGGATTTTTTTTTTTTTAATTTGATTTATATGCCGCCCTTCTCCGGAGGCTCAGGGCGGCTTACAATGCGTTAAGCAATAGCCTTCATACTTTTGTATATATTTATACAAAGTCAGCTTATTGCCCCCACAAACTGGGTCCTCATTTCACCTACCTTAGAAAGGATGGAAGGCTGAGTCGACCTTGAGCCTGGGGAGATTCGAACCAGCAGAAATTGCAGGCAGCTGTGTTAATAACAGGGTGCGTAGACCACTGTACTATCAAGGATTGTCCTAAAGGTGCTTTTTCAGGAGGCAACTGGACTTCGTTTTTTCTTTTGAAGACGTTTCGCTTCTCATCCAAGAACCTTCTTCAGCTCTGACTGGAGGATGGGAAACGGAAGGATTTACACTCCTTGCGGACAGCTGGTCATTTGCATCTCTTTAGAGAGTCGTTGAGGCCACTTGGAGGCTTATCTGTGTCCTCGGGGTCACCTGAGTGGTGCAAATACTTCCTGTAGTCTGCAATTTTTTTCTCTGTAAATCCATTCCTACCTCTAAAAGGATGCAAATCGGTGGTGGGTTCATCCTGGTTCGGCCTGGTTCGGCTGAGCCGGTAGCGGTGATGATATGACGTCACCGAACCAGTTCTCTTTGTTCGGGAGCTGCCTGCCACCGCGTTATTCTTACCTTTTATTTGGCCCCGGCCCCAATCTATTGCTGCCCCCCCCCCACCCGAGCCCCAGCTAATTGGCTAGAAGGAAAAAAACTGTTTAAACTCTTGCCGCGGGGCTTCAAAGGGCCGCCCTACAGCTGATCAGTGTTAAAAGGCACTGTGGTGGTAGACCAGTGCCTCCAAAAACAAATGAGTAGACCGGAGCCTCCAAAAACGAATGAGTAGACCGGTGCCTCCAAAAACAAATGAGTAGACTGGTGCCTCCAAAAACAAATGAGTAGACCGGTGCCTCCAAAAATAAATGGGTAGACCGGTGCCTCCAAAAACAAATGAGTAGACCGGTGCCTCCAAAAACAAATGAGTAGACCGATGCCTCCAAAAACAAATGAGTAGACCGGTGCCTCCAAAAACAAATGAGTAGACCGGTGCCTGCAAAAATAAATGGGTAGACCGGTGCCTCCAAAAATAAATGGGTAGACCGGTGCCTGCAAAAATAAATGAGTAGACCGGTGCCTCCAAAAACGAAAAGTGCCTCCAAAAATGAATGAGTAGACCGGTGCCTCCAAAAACAAATGAGTAGACCGGTGCCTCCAAAAACAAATGAGTAGACCGGTACAGCTCTGCAAGCAGTTAAAAGCCTGGTAGACCAGTGCCTCTGCTAAATCCTAAAGAATTGTTACACAGCCATCAAACCACGTCCACAAAATAAGCCACGTCCACAGAACCGGTAGTAAAAAAATTTAGAACCCACCCCTGATGCAAATGACCAGCTGTCTGCAAGGAATATCAATCCTTCCATTCCTCACTATCCTGTCAGAGCTGGAGAAGCTTCTGGGATGAGAAGCGAAACGTCTTCAAAAGAAAAAAAAAAAAGAAAGTCCAATTGCCTCCTGAAAAAAGCATTTTTTGAGACAACCATCATCTGGATGACAGTATTGCTTACGGATTTTTAGCCAAGGATTGTGTTAGCTTTTTTTGGCTGCTGCCGCACACGGCTGGCTCAGGTTTAAGCGATCGTCTCCTAGGACTCCAAGGTCCATCTCACCGTTACTGTTTTTCGAGCCACGTTTTGCCTACTCTGTACTCGTACCTTGGGTTTTTCCTGCCCAGGTGTAAAACTTTGCTTTTCTCCATTTTTCTGAATTTCAGTAACAAGCCAGGTTCTCCGAGGCACGTCGTGCGAAAGGCTGCGAGAGAAAGATTTTAGCTAGGGAAGCGATTCTGCTTTCCCTTGCGTGACAGGTTGCCTTCGATTTATGACCGAGTGACTTACGCAAGTCACTTTTTTTAAAAGCGTCTCTGTAACTTTGAGTGGTCTCTAAACATACGTTGTAAATTGAGGACAATCTGTTTAGAAAAATCTATCCCTGGTTTTCGGTATCAATTTAAAATAATCCAGGCGCCCAACTTCGTGATGAGATGGATGAGGATAATTAAAGCGTTGAACGTGGCTCTCCAAATATTTCAGACGTGTTCAGCTGCCGGGAGCCGAGACGTGTAACCATAATCACAAGCATGATGGAGAGAAAAAGAAATTGAGAAAAGAACAGTGGTAATTTAGCGTTAATTGGCCTGGGTCAGATGGATGTTTCCCCTGAGTTAATTTCTTAAGGCTTGGCTAATTTTTAATCGGATTTTCATTCTAAGCATCACATTCTGTAGTTGGGCTAAGACTACCAGAGCCACGTGCCTGGGCCCCAAAATGTTTGCCTCAGAAGCTGAACGCTTAGATCAAACATCAAATTCTGACGGAAAATTCAGATCAAAGATGAAGTTGTGCTAAGACTACAAGACCCAGGTGCCTGGACCCCAGTTGGGCTAAGACTACAACACCCAAGTGCCTGGGCCCCAAAATGTCTGCCTCAGAAGCTGAACGCTTAGATCAAACATCAAATTCTGACGGAAAATTCAGATCAAAGATGAAGTTGGGCTAAGACTACAAGACCCAGGTGCCTGGACCCCAGTTGGGCTAAGACTACAACACCCAAGTGCATGGGCCCAAAATGTTTGCCTCAGAAGCTGCAGGCTCAGATCAAACATCAAATTTTGACGGAAAATTCAGATCAAAGATGAAGTTGGGCTAAGACTACAAGACCCAGGTGCCTGGACCCCAGTTGGGCTAAGACTACAACACCCAAGTGCATGGGCCCAAAATGTTTGCCTCAGAAGCTGCAGGCTCAGATCAAACATCAAATTTTGACGGAAAATTCAGATCAAAGATGAAGTTGGGCTAAGACTACAAGACCCAGGTGCCTGGACCCCAGTTGGGCTAAGACTACAACACCCAAATGCCTGGGCCCCAAAATGTCTGCCTCAGAAGCTGAACGCTTAGATCAAACATCAAATTCTGACGGAAAATTCAGATCAAAGATGAAGTTGTGCTAAGACTACAAGACCCAGGTGCCTGGACCCCAGTTGGGCTAAGACTACAACACCCAAGTGCATGGGCCCAAAATGTTTGCCTCAGAAGCTGCAGGCTCAGATCAAACATCAAATTTTGACGGAAAATTCAGATCAAAGATGAAGTTGGGCTAAGACTACAAGACCCAGGTGCCTGGACCCCAGTTGGGCTAAGACTACAACACCCAAATGCCTGGGCCCCAAAATGTTTGCCTCAGAAGCTGAACGCTTAGATCAAACATCGAATTTTGATGGAAAATTCAGATCAAAGATTAAATGTTAACATATGTAAACATCCGTATTTGCAATTTTTAGTACGTTAAGATTTTTAGTGCAGGAAGTCCTCGACTTACAACAGGTTCACTTAATGACCGTTTGAAGTTACAGCGGCACTGAAAACAGGGACCGGTGCTCACACTTACGACGGTTGCAGCATCTCTATGGTCACCTGATCAAAATCTGGATGCTTGGCAACTGACTCATATTTATGACGGTTGCAGCGTTCCTGGGGTTCACGTCATCCCCATTTGTGACCTTCCGACGGGCAACGTCAACGGGGAAGCCAGATTCATTTAACGACCGTGTGACTCACTTAACAACTGCAGTGATTCGCTTGACAACCGTGACAAGACAGGTCGCAAAATGGGGCAAAACTCCCTTAAGAACCGTCTCGCTCAGCAAGGGGAATTTGGGGCTCCACTGTCGTCGTAAGTCGAGGACTACTTGTGACAAGAGAATGGGGACTCCTGTACGGTACGATTTCTCAAACTTGGGGCAAGGATCTGTTCACCCCTTGGGATTTGGGGTGGGTGGGTGAGATTGTTTCTTTTTGAAAGATTTCGTTTCGGTCTCCGAGCAAGAAAAATCAGATTTTTGATCAGTTTCTCAAAGGGGCGATGAGACGGTCAGAAAAATGATCTCATGCTCATTTTTTGTCGTGTCTGGCGTGGCGACGCTGTGCTAAATTATTCTCGGGCAGCTGAAATATGACACGGCCAGTCGCTCTTGGTCAGAAAAATCCTGATGGAGAATTGAGCCTTGATAGTACAGTGGTCTAAGCACCCTGTTATTAACACAGCTGCCTGCAATTACTGCAGGTTCGAATCTCCCCAGGCTCAAGGTTGACTCAGCCTTCCATCCTTTCTAAGGTAGGTAAAATGAGGACCCAGTTTGTGGGGGCAATAAGCTGACTTTGTATAAATATACAAAAGGATGAAGGCTATTGCTTAGCGCATTGTAATCCACCCTGAGTCTCCGGAGAAGGGCGGCATATAAATCAAATTTATATATATATATATATATATATATATATATATATATATATATATATATATATATATATATATATATATATATATATATATATATATATATATATATATATATATATATATATATTTTCTTGGAGAACCTGGACTTCCAGATGGAAAAAGTGACCCCCAGAATTGAAGTAAGCCCCCAGACCCGTTTCTGCCTCCTGCTGCCCAGATTTCTCCCTCCCTCCTGGCTGCATCCCATAATGAGAGCATCACCTGGGGAGGAAGGAGAGGAGCAGGGCGTGGTCACAAGAGTCCAGGTGAGTCCGAAGCTGCACCTGTTTTACCTGGAGAGATTTTTTTAAAATGCTCTCTGAAGAGCAGCTGGAGGGAAAGGAGACAGGGCTGCTTTCAAAGGTGCCGCTTGTCGGGGGGGGGGGGGAAACAGGCTCTCTTGGGGCGGGGGACACCCCGAATTGGAGGGAATTAGGAAGCCAACGGGGCAGGTGAAGGAGAATTCGTGTTGTGGGAAGACAGGTGGTGGAAAGGTAGAAGGCCTGGCTAGGTGGGAATGCTCAGTTCGAGCGCTCAATGGGACCTGAAACTTCGACGGTTTCCTTTCCTTTCTCTCTTTCTCTTTTTTTCCTTCCTTTTCCTCTCTATCTCCCTCTCACTTCCATCCTTCCTTCATTTCCTCCCTTCCTTTCTTCCATCTTTCTCACTCCATCCTTTCCTTTCCCTCCCCTTTTCTCTTTTTTTCTTTCCTTTTCTATCTCCATCTCACTTCCCTCCTTCCTTTATCTCCTTCCTTCATTTCCTTCCTTCCTCTTTCTCTCTCCATCCTTTCCTTTTCCTTCCTTTTTCTTTCTTTCTTTTTCTTTCTCTTTCCTTTTCGTCTCTATCTCCCATCCTTCCTTCATCACCTTCCTTCATTTCCTTCCTCACGTTGCCTTTCTTTCTTTCCCTTCTTTTCCTCTCTCTCTCTTCCTCTCACTTCCATCCTCCTTTCATCTTCTTCCTTCCTTTCCTTCCTCACTTTGCCTTTCTCTTTCTTTCTTTCTTTCTTTTTCTTTCTTTCTTTTTTTCTTTCTTTCTCTCTCTCTCTCTCTTTCTTTCTTCCTCCTCCTTTCCTTCTATCTCTCTCCCTCTCTTCCTTCTTCCCTTCCTTCCTTCTGTCCACTGCCAGGAGTTCGATCCTGACCAGCTCAAGGTTGACTCAGCCTTCTGTCCTTCTGAGATGGGTAAAATGAGGACCCAGATTGTTGGGGGCAAGAGGCTGATTCTGTAAACCGCTTAGAGAGGGCTGTAAAAGCACTGTGAAGTGGTATATAAGTCTAACTGCTATTGCTATTTTGAGATGGGCTGAGAATCATCTTTTTCGGGTTAGGAAGACCTCCCCTCTCCCCCCTAATCCCACCCCCACAAAGGCTGTTTTGGGGGGCTCCTTGGTGGAGCGGAATTTCTGCATTTCCAACCATCTCCAAAAATCCTGCCCCAAGTCCTGGTTGTCCCCCCCCCCCCAAAACCATGTCAGGGACACAAAGACCTTCGCTTTGAGGATAACGCAGTCCGGAAGAGCAACGTGGAAAAAAAAATTAATGGCCTCCAGAAAACCAGGCCAAAAATCACAAAGGCCCCCTTTTTTTGTTAAAAGAGCGTCCGGCGGAAATACTTCGGCGGGCCGAAAATAAAAATGAACAGGAACCAAATACGCTTGGCTCTCCTTTGATCCAAGAGGGTGTGTGAAAGGTTTATTTTAATTTCTTGGTGGGGTGGCGGGGAGGGGGGGGTGCGGGGAGAGGAAAAGGATTGTCTTGAAATCATTTGCACAAACCAGGGATCGTCTACGGCGCTGGGATGGTTGCTTAAAATCTCAGTTAATTCAGGGTTGCAAACATCGAAAAAAAGAGTAGGAACCGGGCAGAAAAAACCTGGCCCTTTGCTGACATCTACTGGTCGCTTAGAGTTTTGCGCCCCAGGTCCAGTAATCCTCGATTTACGACCGGTTTCGTGCCAACCGCCAATGTGGGAAGCCCCCCCACCCCTTTCCAAGAGAATGAAATATTTTGGGGAATATTAAAAGAGGCAGAATATGATATTTCCGCAAAGGAGAAATGCGAGAAATGTGTTCTTAAAGGCAGAAAGCAACACCCAACAACCTCCAGCAGATGCTCAAAGTCTTTAGAGAAGGAGATTTTGTGCCCATTAAGAAATCCAGGCCAGCCTATTCGCCCCAAAAAATCCCACCTTCAGCTCCAAGTGATGGGATTAAGAAGGACAGGGCATGACCTTTTGGGACATAATAGGATTAACCCCTACCCCAACCCCAACCCCATCAGAATAGCAAGGAGGCACAAAAAGTTCTCAATTTATGACTGGTTGTTAAGCTATGATGCGTTTGCTTTACAGCCGCCAAATCTGCCTCGCAACCTCCCCCAAAAAAGGCTGCAAAATTGGGTCTGGCCACGTGGTGACCTGCTCAATGGCCATAATTGTGGGACTAAATTATGGTCGTAACTCGAGGTCGACCTGTCTGTATCTCTCCCCAGTTTCCCCATCTAATCTCTTAACCGTTGCAGCTGGGTAGGTAACAGCCCACCAAGGAGGTTTCCAAAATTACTCACAAGAAGACACGTAGAGACACAAACACACACACACACACATGGGGAGAACTGCCCGGACGCACGAGTGAAACATTCACACTAGAACCAAGAAAGGCGGAAGGCAGAGTTCAGACGTCTCCTCTTTTGCACTAGTAAATTGAGGACTACCTGTATCTTCCAGGTACCAATTGCGTAACGGTCTCCTCTCGCATCTGAGTTACTGCCTAGTAATTATTTGGGCTCATCCTGAAGGAAATCAATCTAGGCAGTCACTAAAAGGTGACATCAACAATGACAATCCATCCGTATGTCCATCTATCCATCCATCTTAAATTCCAGGTCTTTCTTTCTTTCTTTCTTTCTTTCTTTCTTTCTTTCTTTCTTTCTTTCTTTCTTTCTTTCTTTCTTTCTTTCTTTCTTTCTTTCTTTCCTTCCTTTCTTCCTCCCTTCCTTCCTTCCTTCCCTCCTTAAACTCAAACCTTCCATCTTTCTTTCTTTCCTTCCTCCCATCCTTTCTTCCTTCTCCCTCCCATTTCCTGCCTCCTTCCATCTCCTCCTTCCCTCTCCTTCCTTCCTTTTTCCCTCCCTCCCTCTTTCTTTCCTTCCCTTCCATCTTTCTTCCCTCCCTCCCTCCCCCTCCTTCCTTCCTTTCTTCCTCCCCATTTTCTTTCCCTCCCTCCTTCTCTCTCCTTCCATCTCCTCCCTCCCCTCCTTCCTTCCACTCTCCCTCCCCCTTTCCTTTCCCCCTCCCCTTCCATCTCCTCCCTCCCTCCCCTTCCCTGCTTCCATCTCCTCCCTCTTTCTTTCCCCCCTCTTTGCTCTTCCTCCTGGCACATAATGTGGGGATTGACGATCTCAAGAGCTTCCTATGCATCAGGCTCTGGGCGCTCCCACCTGGCTGTGCAGATGGCCGATGGTCTAGATGACCTCCAAGGCCCCGCCTGTCCCAAGTGCTTTGCTAAAACCGGTTCAATGGCCCCTTGAGGATGTCCAATGTGGAACCCACCGAGATCACCCCAATCTGGGAATCTCAGCGGATGCTGGACCTCAAAGGTGAGGAATATCCTAAGAGCAACTCAAGTCTCTCAGAAGACATAAAAAAAATTATTTTAAAAAAGGAAATGAAAATATTCCTTTACTCACTGGGTACCCTTCGGTTTTCTTCTGACACCATTTCAGGAGTGCGTTCCGTTTCGAGCCGCCATATTCCCTCGCCAACGCGGCCAATGGATCCTTCCTTTCCACACTGCAAACCAGAAGAATAACAGAATGACAGGGCCGGAAGGGACCTTGGAGGTCATCTAGTCCAACCCCCTTGCCCAAGCAGGAAAGCCTATCCCATTTCAGACAAGCGACTGTCCAATCCCTTCTTAAAAACCTCCAGTGATGGAGCACCCTCAACTTCTGGGGGCAAGCAGTTCCACTGGTTAATTGTTCTGACTGTCAGGAAATTTCTCCTTAATTCCAGGTTGCTTCTCTCCTTGATGAGTTTCCACCTGTTGCTTCTTGTCTTGTTGGACTTCAACACCCAGAATTCCTCAGCCGGCTTTGCTTGAAGACTTGTGGCCTTCAACTCCCAGAATTCCTCAGCCAGCTTTGCTTGAAGACTTGTGGCCTTCAACTCCCAGAATTCCTCAGCCAGCTTTGCTGACTGAGGAATTCTGGGAGTTGAAGGCCACAAGTCTTAAAGTGGCCAAAGTTGATCACCTATGCCAAGATCCTTCCTTCTGAAGTGTTGGCATCACAACTTGTGAGGATTGGGGTGGAAGCTGTATCAGTCAGAGGTGAAGGCCATCAAGCACCTTCTGGATGGGCAACTATGGCATCTTCAGGACCTGTGGACTTCAACTCCCAGAATTCCAGGCTCCCCCCCACTTTCCCCATTGACTTTGCTTGTTGGAAGCCATGCTGGGTCAGGAATTCTGGTCCACAGGTCATATATAACCTTGCTGTATACAGGTAGTCCTCAAGTTACGACCATAATTGAGCCCCAAAATTTTTCTGTTGCTAAGCGAGACGTTTGTGAAGTGGATTTCCCCCCATTTTACGACCTTTCTTGCCACAGGGTTATTAAGTGAGTTGCACGGTTGTTAAGTGAATCACACGGTTGTTCAGTGAATCCAGCTTCCCCCTTGACTTGGTTCGTCAGACGGTCGTAAAATGGGGATCATGTGATCCCGAAACACCTGTCATAAATACGAGTCAGTTGGCAAGCATCTGAATTTTGATCACAGGGAAGTGGTCGTTATGTGTCAAACTGGTCCTAAATCACATTTTTTTCAGTGCCGCCGTACCTTCGAACTGTGGCTAAACGAATGGTCGTAAGTCGAGGACTACCTGTAATTGACACCCACATCTTGCCTCCAAAGCAGCAGAGCTACCTGACTCACCTGAGTTTGCTGGGCGGTTTCAAGCCACTAGGCGTGGAAGTGAACATCCTTCCGGCGAAGGTCAGGGTGGGGGGCTTGCTGAGCGATTCGAGGGAGGGGCTCTTGCGCAGGAAGGGGTCCGGTTTCATCTCCTCGTTCCTCCCTTTGAGCAGATCTTCGAGGAAAGGATGAGAAGAAAAACATTGGATGAATAAAAAATATTCCAAATGTTGGAAATGTAATAAAAAACCGGGCACATATTATCACATGTGGTGGACGTGTCCAAAAGCAAAATAATTCTGGATGAAGATACACACATGGTTAGAAAAAACGTTAAGGCAGCATATAGACTATAAGCCAGAAGTATTTCTGTTAGTTTATTTCATTGTCACTGCACCTCGTACAACAAAATTAAATGCCATCTTCAGTGTACATTATAACTGTAAAAAATAAAACACAAAAACACATCCTTCACATTCTATATAATTGAAAACCCCTGATATTGCATTAATATTGCACTATACCGTAGAATTCAACATAGTTACTGCTCTGGGATAGAAGCTGTTTTTCAGCCTATTTGTCCTTGTTTTTATTATCCTGTACCGTCTGCCAGATGGTAATAGTTCAAAAAAAAGGGTGAGATCCAGGATGAGATGGATCTCTAAGAATATTTTGAACTTTCTTAAGGCAGCGAGAGCTATAAAGCTGTTAGGCATAATACCAGAAAAATATGACAAAGGGTATGTATATTCTCATATCAATGACATGTTTTGACAGCAGCAAGAATTGTATTTGCGTAGCACTGGTAAAATGAGGAAACACCAACAGAAGAAGACATAATTTAAAAAATATTAGACTGTGCAGAAATGGATAGTTTAACACTGAAGATTAAAGAAGAAGAAGACACAGAGTACTTCAGAATTTGGGGCTTGTTTTATCAACGGTTGGAAAATAGAGGTAGAAATTAGGATGTTAAAAAGTATTATTGTGTAAACAAATTGACTCAGACTGTACGATGGCCACCAAGCACACACTGTATGTGAAGAGAAAATAAATATATTTATTTATCACTGCAGTTGTTAAGCTGATAACATGGTTGTTAAGTGAATCTGACTTCCCTCTTGGAATTTGCTTCACGAAGGTCGCAAAAGGGGATCACATGACCCCGAGTCTCTGCGACCGTCATAAATACGAGTCAGTTGCCAAAGCGTCTGAATTTGGACCATGTGACCACGGGGATGCTGCAACGGCCGTTAAGTGTGAAGCACGGCCCTAAGTCACTTTTTTCAGTGCCGTTGTAACTTTCGAATGGTCACTAAACGAACTGTTGTAAGTCGAGGACTCCCGGTACAGTAAAATTGAGCTAGCACTCTTGATAGTGTTTGGAGTGGTGCGATGGCCTAGAGGTGGCGCTCTCGGCTCACAATCAGGAGGCTGTGAGTTCGATCCTAGGTAGAGGCAGATATTTCTCTTTCTGGGCACACTGAGAATAGATCTGCTGAACAAAATTCCTCACTGGCAACAGGGAAGGGCATCCGGCCATCAAAACACTCTGCTAGCTCCATTCAGTTGCCCAGATTCCACCCCGCAAGGGATTATGGGGTCGATGATGATGATGATTCTTGATGGTGCTTTTTCTCTCTGTACTACCTCGCAGGGCTAACGGTGCATTTGAACCCGTGCCTCGTTCACGGCAGGAGGAGGAATATTTTTTGGGAATAAAGCGACACGACAGATTCTCAGCCGGCCTCCCCGTCAGAGCGATTGGCAAAAGAATATTGAAAACAAATCAGTAAATACAATTTGCGCACAGAACTGTGGCACCAGACATGTATTATTTATTCTTTTCCTGGCTGTTATTCTTTTTTTTCTTTTCTTCCAGGAATCAAAAACTCCCTTAAGAGATTTCTAGCTCGGATCGTCTCAGAGGCTGCACTTCCGAAGCTGCAAGCAAACTCTTTGCGGTTTTGCATCGCGCTTTTTTTTGGGGTGTGTGTCTGCACAATTTAACCGTCTGCATAATTAAGGCAATAACTGAAGCCGATCGATCTCTCTCTCTCTCTCTCTCTCTCTCGTCTTCTTAATCAATGTGTTCACTCCAGTTTGGAAAACAAAGACATCCTGACTCTTGCATCCGAGATCCAAAGAATAGAAGCATCCTTAAAAATGTGACTTTTTTTTTAAAGGCCACACCTGCAAATACTGCATCCAGTTTTATAAAACATCCATATTATAAAAAACAAAATTAAAGGCTTTAGAAACCGCAAGCTTAACAGAGTTGGAAGGGACCTTTGGAGGTCATCTAGTCCGGAGGTTCTCAAACGGGAGCTGGATTGTTGGCATTCGCCGGATTGATGTTGGAGATCCCTCCCCCCCGACTTGTATATTTTATTAGGAGAAGCCCTCTCTACTCTCCCCTTCCTGGACATCCAGTCGTTTCTTAGGATAACTAAGACCTGGAATTTCAGATGACTCGAGAAAATAAGCCAAGCCACATACCGATTTAAATTAGGATATTGCAGTATTAAGTAAGGGATTTACAGATTAACAGCGTTGGAAGGGACCTTAGAGATCATCTAGTCCAACCCCCCGTCCAAGCAAGGAGACCCTATCCCATTTCTGACCGAGGGCAGTCCAGTCTCTTCTTGGAAGCCTCCAGGGATGAAGCTCCCACAACTTCTGAAGGCAACTTCTGTTCCATGGGTTGATTGTTTCTCACTAAGGCTCAAGGTTGACTCAGCCTTCCATCCTTTCTAAGGTAGGTAAATTGAGGACCCAGTTTGTGGGGGCAATAAGCTGACTTTGTATAAATATACAAAAGGATGAAGGCTATTGCTTAACGCACTGTAAGCCGCCCTGAGTCTCCGGAGAAGGGCAGCATATAAATCAAATTTTTTAAAAAAATTAAAAAACAAACAAACCCAGATTGCAAATTGTTGAGCCTTAAACGAGACCCTCCAGCTCAGGAAATCATCATTTTTAGGCTTCGAAGTTGGGAGTAGAATTTTATTTATGTTTTAATTTTATTTATTTTTTTGGACCGGAACCTGTAGCTTAGACAAGCCTTAGAAAAAGGTTTTGTTTTAAGGGTTTATGCATATTTTAAAGCCAGGCGTGCGCACAACGCCCACACAGACACACTCACATTTAAACATGCCCATGGCTCTTTGCTGAAATTTGTCATTTTGCCACAAGTTTTTGGCAGGAGAGAAGACCGGGGGTGGGGGTGGAGGGTGGAGGAAGGCACAAAAACTTTAACTGTGCTTCCTTGCAAAAGAATTGAGGATGGAGGGGAAAGGGAGGAGGAGGAAGAGGAGGAGGAGGAAGAGGAGGAGGAGGAAGAGGAGGAGGAAGAGGAGGAAGAGGAGGAGGAAGAGGAGGAGGAGGAAGAGGAGGAGGAGGAAGAGGAGGAGGAAGAGGAGGAAGAGGAGGAGGAAGAGGAGGAGGAGGAAGAGGAGGAGGAGGAGGAAGAGGAGGAGGAAGAGGAGGAGGAGGAGGAGGAAGAGGAGGAGGAGGAAGAGGAGGAGGAAGAGGAGGAAGAGGAGGAGGAAGAGGAGGAAGAGGAGGAGGAAGAGGAAGAAGAGGAAGAAGAGGAGGAAGAGGAGGAGGAGGAGGAAGAGGAGGAGGAGGAGGAGGAGGAGGATGTCTGGCAGCAGAGTCAGACAGTGAGGAGGTTGGGGAGGAACATGGGCCAATTCTAGGGGGGGCTGGGGAAAGCTGGGACGAGGGCTCTGCATCGGAGGCAGAGAGGAAGCTAGACAGAAAGCAGAGTCAACTTGGGAGTAAAGCCACACCTTGGAGGTGATTTGCCCCTCCCGTAGGAAACCAAAGAGGAGCGAACGGGCAGGGGGCTTTTGCAGGAAACAATTCGTTCGTTCAATCGTTTCAAGAGTGGAAAGTTCTGTTCGTGACTCTAAGAGACTCTGTGCCAAGTTTGGCCTTGCCTGCGTTTGGAAACTAGTTATCTGGCAGCTTTCCAAGCGAGATAAGGTTGGTGTTGATAAATAGTCCTTTGAAAGACTGTTTGGACAGGCCTTGCTGACTGTGAATGAAAGGAATTCACAGTTGTGTAAATAAAAGGGGTTTCGCCGGGGACCAAGACTCTGCTTCGTGCTTTTTAAGGAAGCCAAGGTCAGAACGGAGGAGGAGGAAGAGGAGGAGGAGGAGGAGGAAGGAATGGGCGATTTCCCCCCTCCCCGCTTTCTTGAAAAAAAGCGGGAGTGGGCAGGATTTGTCTCGCAGCTAATCAAATACAGTAATTACTTTTTTTCCTGGCCTAACGTGTATATAGCTTTCCCTTGACTTACAACAGTTTGTTTAGTGACCGTTCGAAGTTACAACAGCAGTGAAAAAATGGACTTATGACCATTTTTCACACTTACGACCATTGCAGCATCCGCGTGGTCGCGTGATCAAAATTTGGCCGTTTGGCAACTGGCTCGCCTGTTCCCTGGGGGTCACGTGATCCTCCTTTTGCGACCTTCTGACCAGTCCACGGGGAAGCCAGATTCACTTAACGACCGTGTTCCCAACTTAACAGCGGCAGGGATTCGCTTAACAACTGAGGCAAGAAATTGTTGTAGAACGGGGGACAAACTCACTCAGCCCAATGTCTCGTTTAGCGATAGGAAATTTTGGCTTTCCATTCTGGTCCTTAAGTCGAGGACTGCCTGTCTATACTACAGCCGTAGGGTCGTGGCTGCAGGATGATTATTTAGCTCCTGTATTATTATTATTTTTTATTCCTTCCTCTTTTATGGGCTGGGAGACAGCCAGCTAGTTTTGGGTCTCATCCCAGAGCAGAGGCTGGTCCGGAGACAATTTGGGCACGGGTTCAAACGGAAGATGTTCCTACCCAGTTTCCGTCTGGCCTTGTAAAAGTCCAGTAATGCTGAATGCAGAAGAGAAAACGATGGTTCCTTTGGGACAAAGCTGTTGAAATATCTCAGGAGGCATCAAGAGGAATGAGCCAAGGTGTTGGCATGCCCTGCCCGGGTTCCTCCTGCCAGGGGGGGCAGCTAAAGAGACCAGAAAGCTGCCCCCAGTGGCTTCTTTTCGGATGGGGAGATAAGCTGGTCTTTGTTTTAATTTTTTTATAGAATGATGACGGAATATGGGCTGGAAGGGACCTTGGAGGTCTTCTAGTCTAACCTCCCGCCCTTATACCATCCTGGAGAAATGGCTGTCCGGTCTGTTCTTGAAAACCTCCAGTGATGGAGCCCTCACGACTTTTTCTTGCAGACGTTTCATGACCCAATTAGGTAACATCATCAGTGCTAGAAGGAGAGGGGTTTGTAGAGTATGAGCAGGGCAGGAGGAGGAGGAGGAGGAGAAAAAGAAGGAGAAGAAGAGAGAAGGAGGAGGAGGAGGAGAAGAACAAGAAGGAGGAGGAGGAGAAGGCGAAGAAGAGAAAAGAAGGAGAAGGAGAAGAAGGGAGAAGGAAGAGGAGGAGGAGGAGAAGAAGAAGGAGAAGAAGAGAGAAGGAGGAGGAGGAGGAGAACAAGAAGGAGGAGGAGGAGAAGGCGAAGAAGAGAAAAGAAGAAGAAGGAGAAGAAGGGAGAAGGAAGAGGAGGAGGAGGAGAAAAAGAAGGAGAAGAAGAGAGAAGGAGGAGGAGGAGAAGAAGGAGGAGGAGGAGGAGAAAAAGGAGGAGGAGGAGAAGAAGAGAGAAGGAGGAGGAGGAGGAGGAGGAGAACAAGAAGGAGGAGGAGAAGGCGAAGAAGAGAAAAGAAGGAGAAGGAGAAGAAGGGAGAAGGAAGAGGAGGAGGAGGAGGATTATTGTGGGGTCCCTGGTGCCCTGGAGCTTGGTTGTTTTCTTGCAGACGTTTCATGACCCAACTAGGGAACATCATCAGGTCTAGAAGGGAACAGGGGTGTGCTCTCCTTTTATATAAAGCGGCGGCAGTTAACACCAGCCTAACCCAAGACGAAAACAACACTCCCATCACAACACAACGCAACAACGACCCAAATACCCAACAGCCCCTGGACCAAGGAAAGAATAATGTGCTCATGGCCAGTTGAAACCTTCTGGGGTGACCTGGTTAACTGGTCTCCCTCCCTAGTCCTTGAATTTCAGCCCAAACGGGTCAATGATTTTCCCAGGATGAAAACAAGATAAAATCAACCTTCATTTGACAGATCCGTGCAATTTCGGTCATGGGAAGGTGGCTACTTACCTCCCAAAGGAAGTTCCAGAAGATCCGTGTGTTTGGATAAAGTCTTCCCGCCCGATTTGGGGTTGGTGAAAGTGGAATGTCTCTGCAATTGAGAAAGAGCAGAATCAGATTAGGGGACTGGAGGCTGAAACATAGGAAGAACGGTTGCAGGAACTGGGTATGTCTAGTTTAATGAAAAGAAGGACTAGGGGAGACATGATAGCAGTTTTCCAATATCTCAGGGGCTGCTCCAAAGAAGATTTGGGGGTCAAGCCCGTGGTGAGATTCAGCCAGTTCGCACCTATTCGGGAGAACCGGTTGTTAACTTTCTAAGCAGTTGGGAGAACCAATTGTTGGAAGAAATCTTGTTTTTTTTCCACTTTACAGGGCTAATCCTGTAAGGAAGGCAGGAAGGAAACATTCTGCTGGTATTTCTAGCCTAATCGTTATTGCCCTCCTTACAGAAACTGCCTCTCTGGTTAACCCTTATTACATTGTAACAACTAAGGAGAAGCGCCCATCGACGTGAGTGACATTGAGTTGGCCACATCCACACGGACACATGGCCACCGAGCCACGCCTACCCAGCTGGTCATTAGGACAGAGAACTGGTTGTTAAATTATTTGAATCCCACCACTGAGTCAAGCTATTCTCCAAAGCACCTGAAGGCAGGACAAGAAGCAACGGGTGGAAACTAATCAAGGAGAGAAGCAACTTAGAACTAAGGAGGAATTTCCCGACAGTGAGGACAATTAACCAGTGGAACAGCCTGCCACCAGAAGTTGTGAATGCTCCAACACTGGAAGTTTTTAAGAAGATGCTGGATAACCATTTGTCTGAAATGGTGTAGGGCTATGATTGCAAACCTATAGCATGTGTGCCAGATGTGGCACGCAGCACCCTCTGATGGCATGAGAGCCGTTGCCCCAGTTCAGCTCCACTGTGCATGCGCGTGTGCCTCCCGCCAGCCAGCTGTCCTTCGGGTCTCTGCCATGCATGCACTGGGGGGGGCAGGGCACATGTGGGGGGCTATGTATGCATGCATAGGGGGACATATGTGCGTGGGGTGCACACATGGGGTGGGGCACATGCAGGGGGCCGTACACATGTTGCATTTTGGGGGGTCGGGTGCGCGCGCATTCACACCTGCACACACACACACACGCTTTGGGCACTCGGTCCAGAAAAGGTTAGCCATCACAGGTATAGGGTTTCCTCCCTAAGCAGAGGGTTGGACTAGAAGACCTCCAAGGTCCCTTCCAACTCTGTTATTAAAACGAAGAAAAAAGCATGCCGGCTGGGGAATTCTGGAAGTGGAATTCCACCCCTCTTAAAGCAAAGAGCCTTGGTGGCGCAGCAGACTAAAGTGCTGTTAAGTAGCACCAGCTGCCTTCAATTACTGCGAGTTCGAATCTCACCAGGCTCAAGGTTGACTCAGCCTTCCATCCTTCCGAGGTGGGTAAAATGAGGACCCGGATTGTGGGGGCAATAAGCTGACTTTGTATAAAAAAAGAACACCGCTTAGGGGTGGGCCAAAAGCCCTACTAAGCAGGTATATACAAAAGTATGAAGGCTAAGGAGAGATAAGGAGAATCCATGACCTCAGTGCCTTCCGCCGAGCCCTTAAAATCTTCTTTTTCCAACAAGCCGGGCTGGCCTAATTCTTTTTAAGAATTTTTTAATTGTTTTGTTTATTGTTTTAATTAATGGGGCCAAATCTATATATATTTTTTAACTGTATTTTAATATTTGTATTTGATGTTTTTATTTGGCTGTTCACCGCCCTGAGTCCTCAGGGAGAAGGGCGGTATACAAATTCAAAATAAAATAAATAAAAATAAAATAAAATAAAAATATTGCTTAATGCTTTGTAAGCCACCCTGAGTCTCCGGAGAAGGGCGGCATATAAACCGAACCAATAAAAATAATAAATAAATAAATGGCTGGCTGGGGAATTCTGGGGATGGACGTCCACCCCTCTTAAAAGATGCTGAGATTCAGAAATGCGGCTGCAAACAGAAAATCTCCCCCTGCCCATCTGGAGGTCCTGTAAGGCCAGAGAGGCTCTTTGGGGTACCTGGATGGGAGACACAGCAGCCGCAGGAGCCGTCCGGGTGGGGATGTTGCTGAGGGGACTCCGGCAGACCTTGTGGATGGGCACGCTTTGCCCGGTGCCTCCTGCAGGAGAAACGACAGAAATAACACGAGTCGGAAGGCACTTTTGAGGTCATCTAGTCCAACCCCCGAGATCCTATGCCATTCCAGACAAACGGCTGTCCAATCTCTTCTTAAGAAACCTCCAGTGATGGAGTAGAGAGTCATATACAGGTAGCCCTCGATGTACGACCACAATTTTGAGCCCAAAATTTCTGTTTGCTAAGTGAAACGTTGGCTAAGTGAGTTTTGCCCCATTTTTACGACCATTCTTGACATAGTTGTTAAGTGAATCAATGAAGTTGTTAAGTGAGTTATATGGTTGTTAAGCGAATCTGGCTTTCACGTTGACTTTGCTTGTCAGGAGGTTTCAAAAAGTCCCACAGGGAGACGGCAACCGTCATAAATATAAGTTAGTTGCCAAGGGTCTGAATTTTGATCATGTGACCCCAGGGAGGCTGCAACGGTTGTAGGCTTGGGGCTAATTGGCCACTCCCTTAGCCTATTTAAGGAGGAACGCCAACTGAAGCAATTTGCAGGGAACAACTTCAGTTCATTCTCCTTCGCGTCTGGATTCTCTGCAAATTGCTTCTGGGCTTTCTGCCAACCATAGTAAGATTACGGTTATTTATTCTTTGGATTCTTGTAGGCGGTTAAGAAAGTTTATTAACAGCCTTTGTTTTGAAGTTATTTTAGTAAATTAAGTTTTGTACAAACTTATGCGTGTGCTGTGTTCTTTGGGATCCACAGCTGGGGCAGAACAGTATTTATCATGCGGTCAAAGGAGGAAGCCGTGAGGGTCCACTCACCTGAGCACCCCAGATCAAAAGACTTGATCAGCGATTTGACGGTGGCCAAGGACTCCGGGGGGGTTGGCGAAAGACGACTGACCGCGACCCCCGGCCAATGATTGCTAGCTTCCGTCTCCGTACCGTTGATGGAGTCCGGTGCCAACCTGAGGGAGAAAAACATCCAAAATTTAAGGGAGGGTCTAGATTTGGGTGGGTGGGTAGGAAGCACCCTTCCAAAACGCAGATCAAATGGCCTTCCCTCCCCTCCCCTTTTTCTCGCGCCAATTCTGCAGAATTCTCGAAAAATCTGTTTTTATTTTTTAAATCTATTTTGTCCTAGAGAAAACCTCCCGGATGTCCCGTGAATTTTCCTGGATTTCAATAATTTCCCAGGCTGGGATGGGAATACAGGCGGTCCTCGAGTTACGACTGTTCGTTGAGTGACCGTTCGAAGTTACAATGGGGTTGAAAATAAAGTGATTTACGACCGTTTTTCACACTTAACGACCGTTGCAGCATCCATGATCAACGTTCGCTTGGCAACGGGTTCCTATTTATGACGGTCGCAGATTTCCCCGTGGTCACGTGATTTACATTCAGATGCTCGATTCATACTTATGACGGTCACGGGGTCCCTTGATCCCCTTTTGAGGCCTTCTGACAAGCAAAAAGTCCACGGGGAAGCCGGATTCGCTCCACAACCGTGCGAGTAACACAATTGCCGTGATTTATTTAACAACTGCTGCAAGAAACGTCGTAAAACGGGGCAAAACTGACTTAAAACTATCGTCTCGCTTAGCAATGGAAATTTTGGTCGTAAGTCGACGACTAACTGTCTTCCATCCAGACATTGACAAAAACGACAGTGGCATTTTAATGATTGATTTCTCTCTGAAAATCAAACGGGAATGCCCCCGGGGCAATCACACGCCCTGCTCTTTCGGTTGAGTGTCAAGTTTTAATGGCCCTGCGAATTGCGTCTACTTTGGCGCAGGATTCGATCTCTAAACCGCCAGTTAAGACTCCGATCGCAGGGAAAACAACCAACCAACCAATCAGGGTCTTTGTTGTAACCTGAGTCTTCCCCAGTGCAGAGAACAGCGAAAATCGATTTTTCAAAGGAATCTCTCCATCGTACCAACCTTTTTTAGGGGAAGGGGAGCGTTTTGGAGCAGCCCCTCCAAGCCACGGAAAAGGGGGGGTTGTTTGAGGTCACAAATTTGAGCACTCCTACACATCCTTGCAACTTGGGACTAATTCCTTGAAATTGTTCGGATGAACAGCCCATCACACTCAAGGTTTGCAAAAATAATGTGAATTTGAGAAAAGACAGTTTGGATCTAGAGATTATGGCACCTTGCTAGAAACTGGGAGACACTGCGTTCTAGTTCTGCCTTTGCGGTGAAAGCCGGCTGTGTGACTTTGGGTCAATCACCAGGAGATTGTGAGTTCTAGTTCTGCCTGAACCAAGAAAGACATCTGGGTCACTTTGGATCAGTCACCAGGAGATTGTGAGTTCTAGTGCTGCCTGAACCAAGAAAGACATCTGGGTGACTTTAAATCAATCACCAGGAGCTGGTGAGTTCTAGTTCTGGCTTAGCCGTGAAAGACAGCTGGGTGACTTTTGGTCCAATCACAAGGAGGCAGTGAATTATAGTCCTACTTTAGGCATGAAAGCCAATTGGGTGACTTTGGGCCCATCACCAGGAGACAGGGAGTTCTAGTCCCACCTTACGTCATAAAAGCTGGCTGGGTGTCTTTGTGCCAGTCCCACCTCACAGGGTTGTTGTTGTGGGGGGGAGGAAATAGGAGGAGGAACAAAGATGGGGGTACGTTCGCCACCTTATTTGTAAAAAAAACAATAAAAGGCAGGATACAAAACAAAGGAATAAATAACTCCATAAACAGCGTTTTTGATAAGGAAGCCACGGCAAAAAGGAAGCCAAGGGAGGGTTGGATTTATTTTATTGCAAAAGTTAACGAGGTCACACATTTATTTATTTTATTTATTTTTTTCAAGATCATGCAGATTTCCCTGAAAGCAGGAATGTGGAAGAAAAGGTCATTTCTGACAAAAGACGCTGCCAGGCGGGGATGGAGAAGGGAGGTAAATTCCTCTTTCTCCAACCTGCCCAGCCGCAAACCACCCGTTAAAAAAAATAAATAAATGTAAGTCACGACGACGTCGCAGGCAGGACATTGCAAACCACAGGGGCGCGACGGGAATAGATGCACGAAAGCTCGGCTTGGAATCGGAAAACACAAAACCCCGAGGGGGGGGAACCGCGTTTGCATGGGGGGAGAGAAGGGGCACCAGCGGGTCTCCCCGGGGCCCCAACATCGAGAAGGCTCTGCTCTTCGCAACGTTCCTTCTTGCCCTTCCAGGAAGTGGGGGGAAAAAAACCCAGTTAAAGTGGCACGAGAGAGCGGTAACTCCCAGCTTTGGGGATGATGGAAAAGAGACCCTACGGAAGAGAATATTTAGGTAGCTCAGGGTTGAACTGCGGGGGTCCTTGATGCTCTCTGGACTGGGTGGTTTTCTTGCAGACGTTTCATGACCCAGCTAGGGAACGTCATCAGTGTTAGAAGGGGAGGGGGGTTTGTGAAGAGGAGAAGGAGTCCTTGGTGTTCTCTGCGCGGGGCGGTTTTCTTAACAGACGTTTCGTGACCTAACTAGGTAGCATCATCAATGGGGAGGGGAGGGGGTTGGTTTGTGCAGAGGAGAGAAAGAGGGGTGGAGAAGTAGCAGGAGGAGGAGGACTGTGGGGTGCTTGGTGCTCTCCGAGCTTGGTGGTTTTCTTGCAGACGTTTCATGACCCAACTAGGTAATATCATCAGTGCTGGAAAGGAGGGGTGTTCGCGGAGAGGAAGAGCAGGAGGAAGAGGAGTAGAAAGAGGAAGAGGACTGTGGGAGATGGAGGTAGGGGAAGAAGAAGAAGAAGAAGAAGAAGAAGAAGAAGAAGAAGAAGGAGGAGGAGGAGGAGGAGGAGGAGGAGGAGGAGGAGGAGGAGGAGGAGGAGGAGGAGGAGGAGGAAAAAAGGAGGAGGAGGTAGTAGAGGAGGAAGGCAACTTTGGGGTCCCTGGTGCTCTCTGAGCTTGGTTGTTTTCTTGCAGACGTTTCATGACCCAAGTAGGTAACATCATCAGTGCTGGAATGTTTGCGGAGAGGAAGAACAGGAGGAAGAGGAGTAGAAAGAGGAAGAGGACTGTGGGGAGATGGAGGTGGAGGAAGAAGAAGAAGAAGAAGAAGAAGAAGAAGAAGAAGAAGAAGAAGAAGAAGAAGAAGAAGAAGAAGAAGAAGAAGAAGAAGAAGAAGAGGAGGAGGAGGAGGAGGAGGAGGAGGAGGAGGAGGAGGAGGAGGAGGAGGAGGAGGAGGAGGAGGAGGAGGAGGTGGTAGTAGAGGAGGAAGGCAACTTTGGGGTCCCTGGTGCTCTCTGAGCTTGGTTGTTTTCTTGCAGACATTTTGTGACCCAACTAGGTAACATCATCAGTGCTAGAAGGAAAAGGGGTTTGCAGAGGAGGAGGAGGAATGTCAGATCCTGGCTGCTCTCCCCACTGTGTGTTTTTTCTTGTAGACATTTCACGACCCAACTACGTAATAACATCATCATTGCTGGGAGGGAGGGGTGGGTTGCTTTACTGTCCTAACACTGCTCTGGGTTAATTCCACATGTGCAAGGAAAGCATCAAATGCAGAGAGTAGCAAGGACCCCACAATGAGGCCCTGTTTAGCCAGCGCCAACAACCTGGAGGTCCAGGGCCTGGATCTTTTGCAAGGGGTTGCACAGGAAGAAAAGCTGCATTATTTTCGGGGAGAAACGTGACATGCCACCTGGCAGCTGGCGGCGGGGGGGGGGGACGACGGGGACGCCGAATTCGGCCTGCGCGACCGAGGAAGCACCACCCACGCAAGGAGAACAGGCAGGAAAAGCAGCCCCTCTGAATGGGCTTTCCTTCCTCCGTTCACCCTCCTACCCCCGAGCCCATCTTCCTCTCCCCCCCGCCCCCAAACACACACCCCCTTTGTCTCCCAGCTGCAAGACTCCGGAGAGGCTATTAATAGGTGGCAAAGCCTCGAGGGCTTCCGAGTTCCCTTTGAGGACATCCAGTCCCGGGCTGGGCTCGCTCAAAGGGTTGTCAGGGGGGAGGGGGCAGAGATATGGGACCCTCGCCCTGCCGTGCACGTCCCCTCCTCTTTTCCGGGCCAGGTTTTTCTGTCTTGGAGCCCAGCGGTGGGCAGGAGGCAGCTGGCATCCCCAGCTTTCCTGAACGATCCGTGCCAACGGGATGTTTCGCTCGACGCGTCTCGAATTTGGAGTTCCCGCGTGCCCTTCCGGCTGCACGGGACGAGCGGAAGCGGGAGAGGACGTCCCGCTCAAAGGGGAGGTGGAATTTTAGGGTTCGGAAACAGCTAACTGGGGGTGGCGATGCTTCCAAGAAAAAGGGGCTTTTGGGACCCCAGCAGGAGCGTGGTCTGCAGGAGGGGCCTTCAAGAGGTCATCTAATTCAACCCCCTGCTCCAGGCACGTGCCGACTTGCAACCAAGCGTTTAATGACCGTAAAAGTTACAACGGCACCGAAAAAAGTGACTCGGGGCCATTTTGATAACCGTTGCAACCGTCAGCCAACGAGACAAGTGCTTCTCGACCTGAAATCAATTTAAAAACATACTTGGGAAGCTGGACGGCGGTAAACCGGACCGTTTAGATCAGAGGTTCCCCCAATCCGGTAGCGGTCCACGGCCCGTCGGGAACCGGGTTGCACAAGCCGAAGACGGGTGCGCGAAGCTCCGTTGGCGCGAGCCCAGGATTAGCTTGTGCGCTCCGAAACCAGGCCCTCCCCTCTCCGTCCTTTGCCCGCCGCTGCCAGTCCATGGAACCATAGAGCAGAGGTGTCAAACTCTAGGCGCGTGAGCCGGATCTGGCCCACAGGGATGGCCTGGAAATAGCAAAGGACCGGCCCACGGTGCCTCTGGCAGCCAAAACAGGGCGCCCCTCCCTGCACCCCGTTTGGGCCGGCAACCTGCTGCAGGAGGCCATCCAGGCCAAAAACAAAGCACTGGGGGGGGGGGGGGCTCGCGCAGTCCTCTCGTGCCCCGTTTTGGTTGGCAAAGTGCTGCAGGAGGCCGTCCAGGCCGAAAACAGGGCATGGGGGGGGGCTCACATGCCCACCACACCCTCTTTTGGCCAGCAAAGTGCTGCAGGAGGCCGTCCAGGCCGAAAACAGGGTGCAGGCGGGCCGGCAGGGTGCTACAGGAGGCGTCCGTCCTGTCTCCCTCCCTCCAGGCGGCCCGCGAAGCAGAACTACAATACTGATCCGGCCCTCGAAGAAATCCAGTTCGACACCTCTGCCATAGAGGCTGGGGACCGCTGATCTAGATGTAGAAGGCGGCCAGATCTGAGCTGCAATACTGGAGTTGGCCAGCAGAGAGCAGGGAGCGTTCGTTGCATCTTTTGCTGCCCTCCGGTGGCCATGTTCAGTGTGGCACTCCCGATTTGGTTACCTCTCTTCCAAAGGGAGGTTCTTTTCGGATCCTTCAGAAGGTCCCCCCCTGAAGCTTCAGAGCCCCAATATCACACTGTAGACCAGGGTCCCCTCCACCTTGGCAACCTTTAGAGGTGGGGAATGCTGGGAGTTGAAGTCCAGACCTCCTAAAAGCTGCCAAATCGAAGGAAGTCTATTCTAAGCCAAGACTCGTGGGAGAAAAATACTCGCACTAAAATAATCAAAATTAAAGCCACAAAAAAAAAAATGTTTCCGCAGAACCCTGAAGGGGTCACTGACCCCCCCCAAGTGGCTACTCCTAACCCCAGACTCCCCCCCCATCCACTCCCCCTCCCCAATTCTTCCTCCTTTCAATCTGCCTGCAGATTTCAGATAATTATCTCATTCCTTGGAAGATATTCTAGCAAGAGCAAAAGTTTAAAATCCCGACTGTCTCCTAGTAGAAGACCTTCGCGGAGGAGGCCAACACCGCTAGGCAAGCAGAACCTCCCCCCCCAAAAAATCACAGATACCCCCCCCGAAATGACCAGCATTGGCTCAGCTGCAACCGGAAACCAGTTTCCTGAATTCCGTAAAACACCCGGTTCCGAGAAAACCTTCGGAAGGGAGCCTGAATCCCCACCAAAATAAAATCGAAAAAAAAAGAGATCTGCAGTTTCTCTGAGTTTTTTAATCTTCTCTTGAAGCCCAGATGCTTCTTGCTCAAAAATCATAATTTCTCCTCCGGCAGAAGACTTGGTGGTGTTTTTAACGGAGCCAAATATTCCTCCTGGGCTGAATTAATTCACCAGGATCTGAGATCTACAAAAAGAAAGAAAGAAAGAAAGAGAGAGAGAGAGAGAGAGAGAGAGAGAGAGAGAGAGAGAGAGAGAGAGAGAGAGAGAGAGAGAGAGAGAGAGAAAGATGTTAATCAATGGGGCAAACCAGGACAAAGTGTTGTATTTTTTTGATGCATGTCGTAAAGTGAATCATATCCCCCCTGCCTTAGGAAGGGACCTCGGATACAGGTAGTCCTTGACTTACAACAGTTATGCGTAATTTTGTATTTATTATTTATTCATTTATTTATTTAGTCATGTTTATGTAGTGTCTGTTGGAGGGGGTGACCCTTTGAGAGCTGTAAAACAACGAAATTTCATTTTAATGTATGCTGGTTAGTGTACTTTCAAAGCGACAATAAAGCTGTTCTGTTCTGTTCTGTTCTGAATTCTATTCTATTCTATTCTATTGAGAGGTGGGATTTGCATACTGTAGCAACCAGTTTGCCTAGCACCGGAAATGTGAGCGTGCATATGCACGCGTCACAAAACACGGCAATTGTTCGCACGCACAATTCGCACACACGTGCAATGTCAAACAACACGGCAATTCGCGGGCGCACGTGCTGTCTGCGCAGGCATGCGGCATCAAAAACGTAGCGATATGGGACAGGATTCCGCTCGGACGGGTGGGCGGGCCACCCGCAGGTTGTCACTACCGATTCGCCCGAGCCAGCTGAATAACACCTCTGATTCTATTCTCATGTTCTGTTCTCTTCTGTTCTGTTCCGTTTTGTTCTGTTCTGTTCTATCGTAAATTCTGTCCTATCCTATCCTATCCTTCCCATGTTCTGCTCTGCTCTGTTCTAATTCTATTTCATTCTATTCTAATTCTTATTCTATTCTTTCTATTCTATTCCATTCCATTCTTCATTCCACTATTCTATTCTATTCTATTCTATTCTATTCTATTCTATTCTATTCCATTCTTTTCCATTCCATTCTATTCTATTCTATTCTATTCCATTCTATTCTATTCCATTCTATTCCATTCTTCATTCCAATATTCTATTCTATTCTATTCTATTCTATTCTATTCTATTCTATTCTATTCCATTCCATTCCATTCTTCATTCCAATATTCTATTCTATTCTATTCTTTTCCATTCCATTCCATTCCATTCTTCATTCCAATATTCTATTCTATTCTATTCTATTCTATTCTATTCTATTCTATTCCATTCTTTTCCATTCCATTCTATTCTATTCTATTCTATTCCATTCTATTCTATTCCATTCTATTCCATTCTTCATACCTCTATTCTATTCTATTCTATTCTATTCTATTCTATTCTATTCCTTTCCATTCTATTCCATTCTTCATACCTCTATTCTATTCTATTCTATTCTATTCTATTCTATTCCATTCTTCATACCTCTATTCTATTCTATTCTATTCTATTCCATTCTTCATACCTCTATTCTATTCTATTCTATTCTATTCTATTCTATTCTATTCCTTTCCATTCCATTCTATTCTTCATTCCAATATTCAATTCCATTCAATTCAATTCTATTCTATTCCATTCTTCATACCTCTATTCTATTCTATTCTATTCTATTCTATTCTATTCAATTCTATTCTATTCCATTCTTCATACCTCTATTCTATTCTATTCTATTCTTTTCCATTCCATTCCATTCTATTCTATTCTATTCTATTCTATTCTATTCTATTCTATTCTATTCCATTCCATTCCATTCCATTCTTCATACCTCTATTCTATTCTATTCTATTCTTTTCCATTCCATTCCATTCTTCATTCCAATATTCTATTCTATTCTATTCTATTCTATTCTATTCTATTCTTCATACCTCTATTATTCTATTCTATTCTATTCTATTCTATTCTATTCTATTCTATTCTATTCTATTCTATTCCTTTCCATTCCATTCCATTCCATTCTTCATTCCAATATTCTATTCTATTCTATTCTATTCTATTCTATTCTATTCTATTCTTTTCCATTCCATTCCATTCTTCATTCCAATATTCTATTCTATTCTATTCTATTCTATTCTATTCTATTCTATTCCATTCCATTCCATTCCATTCCATTCCATTCTATTCCATTCTATTCCATTCTTCATACCTCTATTCTATTCTATTCTATTCTATTCTATTCTACTCTACTCTATTCTATTCCTTTCCATTCCATTCTATTCTATTCCATTCTTCATACCTCTATTCTATTCTATTCTATTCTATTCTATTCTATTCTATTCTATTCCATTCTTCATACCTCTATTCTATTCTATTCTATTCTATTCTATTCTATTCTATTCCTTTCCATTCCATTCTATTCTTCATTCCAATATTCAATTCAATTCAATTCAATTCTATTCTATTCTATTCTATTCCATTCTTCATACCTCTATTCTATTCTATTCTATTCTATTCTATTCTATTCTATTCTATTCTATTCTTTTCCATTCCATTCTATTCTATTCCATTCCATTCCATTCCATTCTTCATACCTCTATTCTATTCTATTCTATTCTATTCTATTCTATTCTATTCTATTCTTTTCCATTCCATTCCATTCCATTCCATTCTTCATTCCAATATTCTATTCTATTCTATTCTATTCTATTCTATTCTATTCTATTCTATTCCATTCCATTCCATTCTTCATTCCAATATTCTATTCTATTCTATTCTATTCTATTCTATTCTATTCTATTCCATTCCATTCTTCATTCCAATATTCTATTCTATTCTATTCTATTCTATTCTATTCTATTCTTCATACCTCTATTATTCTATTCTATTCTATTCTATTCTATTCTATTCTATTCTATTCTATTCTATTCCATTCCATTCTATTCCATTCTTCATACCTCTATTCTATTCTATTCTATTCCATTCTTCATACCTCTATTCTATTCTATTCTATTCTATTCTATTCTATTCTATTCTATTCTATTCTATTCCTTTCCATTCTATTCTATTCCATTCTTCATACCTCTATTCTATTCTATTCTATTCTATTCTATTCTATTCTATTCCATTCTTCATACCTCTATTCTATTCTATTCTATTCTATTCTATTCTATTCTATTCTATTCTATTCTATTCTATTCTATTCTATTCTATTCTATTCTATTCTATTCTATTCCATTCCATTCCATTCCATTCCATTCTATTCCATTCTTCATACCTCTATTCTATTCTATTCTATTCTATTCTATTCTATTCTATTCTATTCTATTCTATTCTATTCTACTCTTCATTTCAATATTCTATTGTATTCTATTCCATTCCATTCTTTTTTGACCCTTTGAGATGCAACAAAATTTCATTTTAATGTATGCTGATTAGTGGACAAAGTAACAATAAAGTGATTCTAAGTCTAAGTCTAAAGTCTAAGTTCATTTAGTGACCGTTCAATGTTACAACGGCACTGAAAAAAAAGGACCGCTTTTTCACGCTGATGATTGTTGCAGCATCCCTGTGGTCACGTGATCAAAAATTCAGATCCTTGGTAAGTGGTTCAAATTTATGACAAGTTTCAGCATCGCCACTGCTAAGAATTCTGGGAATGAAAGTCCGTGCGGAAGGCAGATTCACTTAACAACCATGCGAGTAACTTAAAAAACCGTGGTGATTCACTGAACAACGGTGGCAAGAAAGGCCGTAAAATGGGACCAAACTCAGTTCTGTCTCGCTTTGCAATGGAAATTTTGGGCTCGTAAATTGGTCATAAGTTGAGGTCATAGGTTCCATGATTAGCAATGGAAATTTTGTGGTCGTAAGTTGAGGACTAGCTATATACCACGTCCCGCCTCTATGATTAGCAAGGCAAATTTTGTGGTCATAAATTGAGGACTACCTATATACCATGTCCCGCCCGTATGATTAGCAATGGAAATTTTGTGGTCATAAATTGAGGACTGCCTATATACCACGTCCCGCCCCTGTGATTAGCAATGGAAATTTTGTGGTCATAAATTGAGGACTGCCTATATACCACGTCCCGCCCCTATGATTAGCAATGGAAATTTTGTGGTCATAAATTGAGGACTGCCTATATACCACGTCCCGCCTCTATGATTAGCAAGGCAAATTTTGTGGTCGTAAGTTGAGGACTACCTATATACCACGTCCCGCCCCTATGATTAGCAATGGAAATTTTGTGGTCGTAAGTTGAGGACTACCTATATAGCACGTCCCACCTCTATGATTAGCAAGGTAAATTTTGTGGTCATAAGTTGAGGACTACCTGTATACCACGTCCCACCCCTATGATTAGGAATGGAAATTTTGTGATCATAAGTTGAGGACTACCTGTATACCACGTCCCACCACTATGATTAGCAAGGCAAATTTTGTGGTCATAAATTGAGGACTGCCTATATACCACGTCCCGCCTCTATGATTAGCAAGGCAAATTTTGTGGTCGTAAGTTGAGGACTACCTATATACCACGTCCCGCCCCTATGATTAGCAATGGAAATTTTGTGGTCGTAAGTTGAGGACTACCTATATAGCACGTCCCACCTCTATGATTAGCAAGGTAAATTTTGTGGTCATAAGTTGAGGACTACCTGTATACCACGTCCCACCCCTATGATTAGGAATGGAAATTTTGTGATCATAAGTTGAGGACTACCTGTATACCACGTCCCACCACTATGATTAGCAAGGCAAATTTTGTGGTCATAAATTGAGGACTGCCTATATACCACGTCCCGCCCCTCGGCCATTCCTCCCTCTCCGTGTGCGTCCTTACCCGAAAGTCGGGCCCAGCCGCCCAGGGCCACGTCGAAGCCCTACGGAGTGGCTAAAACCTTGCAAGGGGGGGCTCGGTTAAATCAGCGCCCCCTTCATGGAGGGCTGAGGCTCCTTAGAGGTCTGCAAGCGATACACACAGGCAACGGATGGGGAAAAAAAGGAAGCAGAGCAGCGGACGAGACGGACGGAGGCAACACAAACACGACAACTTGAACTCTAGAAGAGAGAAAGGGAGGTTACCCATCGTGGGGAAAAAGGGACGTGGCGGCTTTCGGGTTGGGGGGGGAAATCTGTCGGCCGAGGGATGGAGGAGGAGGAAGAGGAGGGCGATTAGTCGGGCAGAGGGGAGGCGGCTCTGTTATCGGGCTCCGAGCGGGCCCGCTGGACCATCTCTTACCTTCGATTTGGACGATCTTCGGAAACGGGGGCCCCAGATCCAGCTCGCCGACTGCTCCGGGAACGGAAGCCAATTTGCGCATTGATGTTTGCAGGGAGCGCAAGGGAGGGAAAGAGGAGGAATTGGGAAGGGGGCACCGGATTGGAATTGGCACGGGGATAGAGAGGGAGGTCCTTTGGAGTGGTGCGGTGGCCTAGAGGCGGAGCTCTCGCCTCGCAATCAGGAGGCTGTGAGTTCGATCCTAGGTAGAGGCAGGTAATTCTCTCTCTGGGCACAATGAGAATGTATCTGCTGAACAAAACTCCTCATCGGCAACAGGGAAGGGCATCCGGCCATGAAAACACTCTGCTAGCTCCATTCAGTTGCCCAGACTCCATCCCGCAAGGGATTATAGGGCCGTTAAACGATGATGATGACAGAGAGGGAGGTCCGAAAAAACTCGGAACAGAGAAATGTTGTGTGTGAATGCGCCGGCCTGAGCCGTTTTTGTCAATGGAGGCTGCTTCCTTGCGGTGGATGTGGTACCCTGATGCCGACTCCTGTGTTCGCTGAGAAACTGGGGAGTCTTATTTTAATGAAAACAGACTTCATCGCTGGAGGCTTTCAAAAAGAGATTGGACTGCCATTTGTCAGATATGGTGTAGGGTCTCCTGCTTGGGCAGAGGGTTGGACTAGATGACCTACAAGGTCCCTGTTCTGTCCCCGTCCCACACACGCACACAAACAGACAACCAATTCTTCCGATAAGACGCTTGGCAGCAACCCAGTAGCTGCTTGCCAAGAACTTTTACTCAATAAACAAAATACACACAGTTCGAGAGTAGTCCAGTTCGTAAAATAAATCCAAGGCCGATAATGTTGTTTCCAAAGATGCAATGTGACTCGATAGTAGTTAGTTTTGTCCGTCACAGAGTCTGAATGGCCACCTCACCCCCTTTTATACCCTGTGGGGTGTGGTCCAGTGACTCAGCCTAATCTCTGGCATGCCTTATTCTTCTGTTGTGTGCGCTTATCTCTGCGACGCTGGCGTGGATCCAGCCAAGACTCATCTCCTTCATCACTGTCCACCTGTGGCTGCGTGGACGTGCTTGGCCCCGGCCCTCTCTCTTGCCCTTCGGCGGACACCAGAGGCATTGCCAGAGAGGAGGGTCCTGGAGAGGGAGGCCTTGCCAACTCCTCTCCTTCACTCTTGGAGTCCTCTCCTGCCGATGACACAGGCTCAGGTAACCGAGCCACAAAAGTCCCTTCCAACTCTGTTAATCTGAAAAGGACTGGGGTGACATGATAGCAGCGTTTGAGTATTTGAGGGGCTGCCCCAAAGAAGAGATGGGGGTCAACTTATTTTTTCAAAGCACCAGAAGACAGGACAAGAAGCAACGGATGGAAACTAACCAAGGAGAGAAGCAACCTGGAATTAAGGAGAGATTTCCTTACGATTAACCAGTGGAACTTCTTGCCACCAGAAGTTGTGGGTGCTTCATCACTGGAGGTTTTCAAGAAGCGACTGGACAGTCACTTGTCTGAAATGGTAGAGCATCTCCTGCTTGAGCAAGGGGCTGGACTAGAAGACCTCCGAGGTCCCTTCCAACGCTGTTAGAATCTCTGATGCCGCTTTGTGGGTGAACAATCTGCTCTTGACCAAAATAAATTTATTTATTTTGCAGATTTAAAAAAAAAAAAAGAAACCCAGAGACTTTCCCTTCCAATTCTGTTATTCTGTTTAATTGTGGCTGCTTCATCACTGGAGGTTTTTAAGAAGAGACTGGACAGCCATTTTTACGAAAAGGGGGCTGGACTAGATGACCTCCAAGGTCCCTTCCAGCTCTCTTGTGATTGAAGAAGACCATTGTCCTCCGCAGATAACAAAAGGGCTGAGATCTTTTGCATCATTACTTAGGAATATATACGCGTGCATCATTTTTTTTTTCTCCTTTCCGAAATGTAGAAATATGAACGCGTTTAGTACTTCCATAATTTTCTGGAGGAAATTATTCCAAGTACAGACTTTTAAGAATAAAACACCGCGGTGAGGCTTAGTTGCAGATACTCCTCGAGTTACAACTGTTCGTTTAACAGCCGTTTCAGTTACAACGGAACTGAAAAAAGTGACTTTATAAACCAGCAAAAAAGTCGGAAAAGGGGATCACGGGACACTGTGACCGTCGCAAATATGAGCCGAGCCTCTGAATTTTGATCACGTGTCCCTGGGGATGCTGCAACGGTCGTAAGTCACTTTTTTCAGTGCTGTTCGTAACTCTGAATGGTCACTAAGCGAACTGTTCTTAAGCGGACGACTGCCTGTATGCCGATCCAACGTTATGCGGAGTTGCAGGCAGGTCCCTGTTTACTGAAGTCACGGGACGAGCGTCCAAATGTTTAAAAACGAGACCGAACTCAGCATCTCCAGTCACAGGTCTTTTGAGGCGACCCCCCTTCCCTGATAACGACCACAATTCCACGATATTAAATCAACCACAACGACACGAAAGCGGGACAAGACGCCAAGGCGAGGAAAACTGAGCAGACAGACGGAGGCAGGTCGGTCAAGCGAGGCTCCTATAACAGAACACGCCGTCCTCGGAGATAGACAGATGGGATGGTCACTTCCTCCCTTCCTTTGGGAAGGCGATTTTCTTTCCATCCGTCCCTCAAGCCAAACTTCTATCCCTCCATTTATCTGTCCATCTCTTCATCTGTCTGTTCACCCATCCCTCTATCCCTCCATGTATCTGTCAAAGACTCCCTCCTTCCCTCCCTCCAACCATCCATCCATCCTTTTATATGTCCAAGCCTCCATCCCTCCATCTGTCTGTCCGTCCGTCCATCTCTCCACCCCTCCAACTGTCCATTCATCCATCCCTCTGTCCCTCCAACTCTCCATCCACCCTTTTATATCTCCAAGCCTCCATCCCTCCATCTGTCTGTCCGTCCGTCCATCTCTCCACCCCTCCAACTGTCCATTCATCCATCCCTCTATCCCTCCAACTCTCCATCCACCCTTTTATATCTCCAAGCCTCCATCCCTCCATCTGTCTGTCCGTCCGTCCGTCCATCCATCTCTCCACCCCTCTAACTGTCCATCCATCCATCCCTCTGTCCCTCCAACTCTCCATCCACCCTTTTATATGTCCAAGCCTCGATCCCTCCATCTGTCTGTCTGTCCGTCCGTCCATCCATCCATCTCTCCACCCCTCCAACTGTCCATTCATCCATCCCTCTATCCCTCCAACTCTCCATCCATCCTTTTATGTCTAAGCCTCCATCCCTCCATCTGTCTGTCCGTCCATCCGTCCGTCCATCCATCTCTCCACCCCTCCAACTATTCATTCATCCATTCGTCTGTCCCTCTATCACTCTATCTCTCTATCCATCCATCCCTCCAACTGTCCATCCATCCTTTTATCTGTCCAAGCCTCCATCCCTCCATCTGTCTGTCCGTCCATCCATGTCTCCACCCCTCCAACTGTCCATTCATCCATCCCTCTATCCCTCCAACTCTCCATCTATCCTTTTATATGTCCAAGCTTCCATCCCTCCATCTGTCTGTCCGTCCGTCCGTCCGTCCATCCATCCATCTCTCCACCCCTCCAACTATTCATTCATCCATTCGTCTGTCCCTCTATCTCTCTATCCGTCCATCCCTCCAACTGTCCATCCATCCTTTTATCTGTCCAAGCCTCCATCCCTTCATCTGTCCATCCCTCCAACTGTCCATTCATCCACCCGTCTGTCCCTTTATCCCTCCATCTCTCCATCCATCCATCCATCCATCCATCCATCCATCCAATCAACCAACCAACCAACCAACCATCTTCCTTGTTCAAACCCTTTCTTGTCTTCTAGAACAACACTCAACACATCTGCTGCAACTTCTACAAAGGTTCTCTAGACCTTGGAGGCAGGGGCCAGGTCTTCTCCAACCCATCAGCTCCAAAAATTCCTCCACAGCTTTTAATGCCAACCCCTTCCTCCCCCATCATATTGCTGGCTCTCGGGAGCACACGCTCCCCATTCATCGGCGATATAGCAGTTTCCCAATATTTGAGGAAGAGGCGGACAACTTAGCTCCCAAAACACCTGAAGGCAGGAGAAGAAGCAACGGGTGGAAACTCATCAAGGAGAGGAGCAACCTGGAATTAAGGAGAAACTTCCTGACAATTAACTAATGGAACAGCTGGCCACCAGAAGTTGTGGGTGCTCTAACTGTTTGGGACCGCTGTTGTAGGGTCTCTTGGTTGGACTAGTAGACCTCCGAAGTCCCAACACTGTCATTCTGATCTTTATAAAACATAAGCGGCTGAGAAAAGGACACCACATTCCGGGTGCATTTTGACCGGTGCTGAACAGAAGGAACTGTCCAGTGGCACCGTTTGGAAGCTGGGCATTTAATAAATTTTACAAATAGATAAATGAATGAATGAAAAAATGAATGAGTGAATAAATGAATAAATAAATGAATGAATGAATAAATAAATGAATGAGTAGAATGAATAAACGAACGAATGAATGAGTAAATAAATGAATAAACAAATGAATAAATAAATGAATGAGTAAATAAATGAATAAACAAATGAATGAGTAAATAAATAAATAAATGAGTAAATGAATAAATGAAAATGAATGAGTAAACAAATGAATAAATGAATGAATGAATGAGTAAATAAATGAATAAATGAAGGAATAAATATGTAAATAAGTGAATGAGTAAATAAATGAATAAACGAATGAATGAATGAATGAGTAAATAAATGAATAAACAAATGAATAAATGAATGAATGAGTAAATAAATAAACAAATGAATGAGTAAATAAATAAAAGAATAAATGAATGAATGAATGAGGAAATGAATAAACGAAAATGAATGAGTAAATAAATGAATGAATGAATGAGTAAATAAATGAATAAATGAATGAATAAATATGTAAATAAGTGAATGAATGAGTAAATAAATGAATGAATAAACGAATGAATAAGTGAATGAGTAAATAAATGAATGAATAAATAAATAACCACCCAACCACATTCCTGCCCACTGTGAAGTACAGTACAAACAGTGTGTAACATACACGCTTTTTTTGCACACAAATTACAACAGTGCCTTTGGACAAAGCCTGCGAGAAGAGAGAGTGATGCAGAGTTGCTGCCCAACAGTGGGGAGAGGGAAAGGTACCCCCGACCCAGATTTCCCAGGGGGGATGGGGTTGTTAGGACCCCTTCCCCTCCTGCCACCGCCACACACACCCCAGCCCCCTCACCGGCTGCTTCCTCCTTGGACTTCCTCCAGTTCCTTCTGCAACCGTGCAGTTTTCTCCTCCTCCTCCAGGAGGCGTCGTTTGACGGCCCGCAGCTCTTGCTGCACCTCGCATTTGATGTCGTTGGCCACCACGACGGCGGTCTGCAGGTCGGCTTGGAAGCGGTGCCATTCCTCCGTCTCCTCCTAGGGGGCAGAGCGAGGGAGGGAGGGAGGGGTCAGGACTGGCTAGCAACCACCGCCAACGGGATACAGGCAGTCCTCGACTTACGACCACAGTGGACGGGGACCCACACTTGCGTCGCTAAGCGAGACATTTGATATAATTTCAGCTTTGCCCCATCTTACGACGTTTCCGGCCACCGCTGTTAAGCGAGTCACCGCAGTTGTGAAGTGAGTAACCTGGTTGATAAGTGAATCCGGCTTTCCCGTCGACTTGGCTGGTCAGAAGGTCGCAAAAGGGGATTGTGTGACCCCCCCCCCCGGGACACTGCAACCGTCATAAATACGAGTCAACCTCTTTTAGGGGGGAAAAAGTACATCTTATACTCTGAAATGTACGGTAATATTCTTATTTTTTCCCTTTTGGATGCCATTTTTTTAAAACTTCAGTGCAGTATATTATTATTATTACCCTGTTTCCCCGAAAATAAGACACCCCCTGATAAAAAGCCCAATCGGGCTTTTGAGCGCATGCGCTAAAATAAGCCTCTCTCTGAAAATATTTAAACGCAGAGCTGGAAATCAGGTAAGACGGCAAGAGGAGTCCCGTCTTGCTCCACGCGCCCCAAAATAATAAGACCTCCCTGAAAATAAAGCCAAGCACTTATTTTGAAGTTCAAAAAAATATAAGACAGGGTCTTATTTTTGGGGAAACACGGTATTATTATTACTATTATTATTATCGTTTTGAATGCCAGGAGTTTGGCTTATATGTTCTGGCTTTGCACTCTTTCTCTTGAATGGACTGTAATTTTCCCAGAGATGTTTTGGTTGAGGTGGGGAAGCCGTACAAATATTTTCAATAAATAAAATACCCAAGAATGTCTGGTCCTCTCCAACTGTCTGAAAAGACCTGAAACTGCAGCCAGTTTGATAAGATTTTGATTTTATTTGGCATACTAATAATTTCCTGTTTCCTTTTTTCCTTAATCGCTTGGCTTTGACTTTCAGAAATATTTGCCTCTCTCACCCACTAGAGTAGCCGGGGTGGGATGAGGGATGAAGAAAAGTCAGGATGCTGAGTGCAGCTGATACCGTGTTTCCCCGAAAATAAGACCGGGTCTTATATTAATTTTTGCTCCAAAAGATGCATTAGGGCTTATTTTCTGATTAGGTCTTATTTGGGGGGGGGAAATACAGTACTAAATGCACCCAGCTGGCTGACAATCTTAACTTTATCTTTATCTTTTATTAGATTTATATACCGCCCTTCTCTGGGGCTTATTTTTAGGGTAGGGCTTATATTACGAGCATCCTGAAAAATCATGCTAGGACTTATTTTCCGGTTGGGTCTTATTTTCGGGGAGCAGGAGTGGGTGGGTGGGGATCCCCTCTGCCTGCAGAGCTCTGATCAAGGGTGATAATCTTCCCAGAAGCTCCTGCTGTTGGTACCCCAATAGAGAACCTCACCTTGTTGCTCCCGGAACGTAGTGGTTTTCTTGCAGACGTTTAATTACTGAACTAGGTACCATCATCAGTGTTAGAAGGGAGTAGTGGTTCTCTCTCTGTTGTGTAGCTACAGTACACAACAGCCTAATCAGGGGCCTACTAAGAAGAAAGCAACACTCCCACACAACACTGGCAGGGCAACCTATCCTAAATAAGAGCACTCGCTTTTTTTTTTTTAATTTGATTTATATGCCGCCCTTCTCCGGAGACTCAGGGCGGCTTACAATGCGTTAAGCAATAGCCTTCATTCTTTTGTATATTCATACAAAGTCAGCTTATTGCCCCCACAAACTGGGTCCTCAGTTTACCTACCTTAGAAAGGATGGAAGGCTGAGTCAACCTTGAGCCTTGGCGAGATTCGAATCTGCAGTAATTGCAGGCAGCTGTGTTAATAACAGGGTGCATTAAACCACTGTACTACCAAGGCTCCTTTTACCAAGTGCTTTTAGCACTGATGATGTTACCTAGTTGGGTAATGAAATGTCTACAAGAAAAGCACCAAGCACAGAGAGCACCCAGGACCCCACAGTCCAACCCTGAGCTAAAAAATATTCTCTTCCATTGTTAACCTCACCTTAATTTGTTTATTCAGCATCTTCAGTTGTCTCTCCAGTTCCAGCTTCTGATCTTCCAATTTGAGCAGGTTATCTGGGAAGAAAAAGCATTTCGAAACTTAATCAAGGAGTGAAGCGACGTGGAATTAAGGAGAACCTTCCTAACGGTGAGGACAATTAACCAGTGGAACAGCTGGCCACCAGAAGTTGTGGGTGCTCCATCACTGGAGGTTTTTAAGAAGAGTCTAGACAGCCACTTATCTGAAATGGCATAGGGCTCTCCTGCCAGAGCAAGGGGTTGGACTAGAAGACCTCCAAGGTCCCTTCCAAGTTGGTTAGAATCTGATGCCCCTTCGTCGATGAACAAACTGCTCTTGACGAAAATAAGTTGATTTCTTTTGCAAAATAAAATTTATTTATTTATTTATTTATTTATTTATTAGATTTTTATACCGCCCCCTCTCCCGAAGGACTTGGGGCGGTGAACAGCCAAAATTAAAAAACATACAATATAAACATTAAAATACGTTTAAAACAGAATTAAATCCAAAATGGCTCCCCAATTTAAAACGCCTTACCCATGACCCTATAAATAAGACGAATTTAAAATTTAAAATTTCCACATTTAAAAAGGGAGAAGATTTAGGCCAGGCCAGCTTGATAAAATAGAAAAGTCTTAAGCGCGCGGCGGAAGGTGCGCAGATCCGGGATCCTACGTATCTCCGGGGGGAGCTCGTTCCAGATCGTAGGTGCCCCCACAGAGAAGGCTCTCCCCCTGGGGGCCGCCAGTCGACATTGTTTGATTTCTCTTACAAAATAAAATTGATTTCTCTTACAAAATAAAATTGATACATTTTGCACAATAAAATTGATATATTTTTTTTTGCAAAATATAATTGATTCGTTTTGCAAAAACAAACTGATTTGTTTTGGGAAAAAAAACCTGAGTTCTTTTGCAAAATAAAACTGATTCATTTTGGAAAATAAAATTGATATTTTTTTTTGCAAAATAAAATTGATTTCTCTTACAAAATAAAATTGATTCATTTTGCAAAATAAAATTGATTTTTTTTTTTGCAAAATAAAACTGATTCATTTTGGAAAATAAAATTGATATTTTTTTTTTGCAAAATAAAATTGATTTCTCTTACAAAATAAAATTGATTCATTTTGCAAAATAAAATTGATTTTTTTTTTTGCAAAATAAAACTGATTCATTTTGGAAAATAAAATGGATTTGTTTTGCAAAATAAAATTGATTCATTTTGCAAAATAAAATTGATTCGTTTTGCAGGACCCAAAGGGATATTTTGGGTCCTGCAAAATAATTAAAATTTTACGTTCCGCTCGTAAAACAATTTCAGCTCCCTGAACATGCCCAACATCGGCCAGCAGGTGGCGATCTTGTCTTATCCAGAGAGCTGAGGGCTGATCTTGGTTTATATGGTTGTAAACTATGCCCGTCCTTAAGTGGATCATCATCATCTGAGGGCACCCAACTTTATGACCTTTTTGCAGTGGTCATTAAGCATACCTATTGTTTGCGACGGGTGTTTTTTTCCTCTGGAAACTGGAAGGAAATTGCCGGTTTTCAGCAAAAGGCCATAAATCGTGGCCACGTGATTGTGGGACATTGCAAACAGCCATCAATGCAACCTGGTTACGGAGCACCTGAAATGGGAGTCACATGACTACGTTGGGGGGGGGGCCCTGGGCTGTCAGAATTTGAATCTGGGTCATATCTTTTGAGGGGTTTGTCCTAAATCAGTGTTTCTCAAATTTGGAAGCTTGAAGATGGGTGGACTTCAACTCCCAGAATCCCCCAGCCAGCGCTGCTGGCTGGGGGATTCTGGGAGTTGAAGTCCACCCATCTTCAAGCTTCCAAGGTTGAGAAACACTGTCCTAAATAGATAACTTTAAATTAGTTGTGACCATTTACTGTTTTTTCAAACTCCTGGGTTTACTTCTGGGGTTTGGGCAAAAATGCAAACAATGCCTTTGCTTAATGACCGTGGTGATAATCATCATTATCATAATCGTTTAATAACCATGGTGATTCACTTAATGACCACCGCAAAAAGGTTTGTAAAATCGGGATGGACATAATGATGACAAATGTCACTATTGAAAAGGGGAAAGGAGGAGGAGATGAGAAGGAGGGGAAAAAAGTGTGTGTGTGAGAGAGAGAGAAAGACACAGAGAGAAAGACACAGAGAGAAAAAGAAAGAAAAAGAAAAAAGAAAGAAACTGAAAGAGAAAGAGAAAGAAAAGAAGGAATGTAGGAAGGAAGGAAAAGAAAGACATATTAAAAGAGAAAAAGAGACAGAGACAGAAAAAGAGAATGATTGAGAGAGGGAAAGAAAAGAAAAAGAAAGAAGAAAGAAAAAAGAAAGAAAGAGAAGAGAAAGAGAAAGACAGAGAGACAGAAAAAGAGAAAGATTGAGAGAGAGGGAAAGAAAAGAAAAGAAAGAAAGAAAGAAGGAAAGAAAGAAAGAAAGGAAAGGGAGAGGGAAAGAGAAAGAGAAAGAGAAAGGAAAGAAAAGAAAAGAAAGAAAGAAGGAAAGAAAGAAAGAAAGGAAAGGGAGAGGGAAAGAGTAAGACAGAAAAAGAGAAAGATTAAGAGAGAGGGAAAGAAAAGAAAAGAAAGAAAAGAAAGAAAGGAAAGGAAAGGGAGAGGGAGAGGGAAAGAAAGAAAGAGAGAGACAGAAAAAGAGAAAGATTGAGAGAGAGGGAAAGAAAAGGAAGAAAGAAAGAGGAAAGGAAAGGGAGGGGGAAAGGGAAAGAGAAAAAGAAAGAGAAAGACAGAAAAAGAGAATGATTGAGAGGGAAAGAAAAGAAAAGAAAGAAAGAAAGAACAAAAGAAAGAAAGAGGAAAGGAAAGGAAGAGGGAAAGAGAAAGAGACAGAGAGACAGAAAAAGAGAAAGACTGAGGGAGAGAAGAAAGAAAGAAAGAAAGAAAGAAAGAAAGAAAGAAAGAAAGAAAGAAAGAAAGAAAGAAAGAAAGAAAGACTTGTACAGGGTCGCAAGGGCAAGCCTTAACCCGGCCACTCCCTTTCCCCCATCCTACCTCGCAGGGTTGTAGGGAAGACAAAACAGGTGTGTGTGTTATGTGTTTGTGTGTGTGTGTGTTTGTTGCAAGGGGGGGGGAGAATTCCAGCTCCAACCCAGCCGGCCACTACCTACTCTCCAGGTCGCTGATGATCTGGTCGTCGTGCAGCTTGAGCGCCCGGTGCTGCTCCACCTGGTCCTCCAGCTCGAAGATGGCCTCCTTCAGGTTCTTCAGCTCCGCTTCGCTTTCCGCGTTCTTCTCCTGCAGCCTCAGGCCCGTCTGGCTCAGCTGCTCCGCCTGCCCCGCGCACGTCTCCTTCAGCTGCTCCCCTTCCTTCTCCACCTGGGGGGGGGAGACGGACGACGGGGGGGAGGCACAAAGAGGGCATGAAAAGGACGGGGGTGGGGGGTAAAGGCACCCGGGAGCCCTCTGCCATCCCACCGGAAGACGTGGTCCTCCACTTACGAACGCTCGTTTAGCGAATTTTTCAATTTACGAGAGTGCTGGAAAAAGTTAGAACTGGCGCTGGAGATTATGACCAACACCATTGTCCCCGTGTATGTGTATACGATTGTGTATTCAGGTGCTGGGCAAGCAGCGTGTAGAGGTAGTCCTCGACTTATAACAGGTCACTTAGTGACTGGTTGAAGTTACGACAGCGTTGGAAGTTACAAGGGCACTGGAAAAAGTGACCGTTTTTCAGACTTACGACCGTTGCAGCATCCCCTATGGTCAAAAGGCAGATGCTTGGCGACGGACTCATATTTATGACGGCTGCAGTGTCCTGGGGTCATATGAGTCCCTTCCGACCAGCAAGTGAATGGGGATTCCAGGGTCACTTAACAACCCTGTTACTAACTTAAGAACTGCGGTGATTCACTTAACAGCTGCGGCAAGAGCGGTTGTAAAAACCGTCCTGCTTAGCCATGGAAATTTTGGGTTCAATTCTAGCCATAAGTCAAGGACTACTTGCTCAAGTAAATAGATTCAATAGTCCTGGGCTTCTCTGTATCTTCCATGAAATTCTTTTTAAATTTTATATACTGTTTTTTAGGCTTTTATTATATTATTGTATACCATTCAGGTTCCGTCTGCAAGGGAGAGGCGCAGTGATTAAATTAAATAGATAGATAGATAGATAGATAGATAGATAGATAGATAGATAGATAGATAGATAGATAGACAGACAGACAGACAGACAATAGAGATAGATGGATGGATGAATCTATTATCCATCCATCTAGACAAATGTACAGACAGAGAGACAGACAGATAGATCAGATAGATAGATAGATAGATAGATGGATGGATGGATGGATGGATGGATGGATGGATGGATGGATGAATACATAGACAGATAGATGATAGATATGGATGGATGGATGGATGGATGGATGGATGGATGGATGGATGGATGGATAGATAGATAGATAGATAGATAGATAGATAGATAGATATGGATAGATATAATATAGTTAGATAAATGATAGATAGATAGATAGATAGATAGATAGATAGATAGATAGATAGATAGATATGGATGGATGGATGGATATATATAATATAGTTAGATAAATGAGAGATATAAGATAGATAGATAAGATAGATAGATAGATGGATGAATACATAGATGGACAGATAGATGATAGATATGGATGGATGGATGGATGGATGGATAGATAGATAGATAGATATGGATAAATGGATGGATGGATAGATAGATAGATATGGATGGATAGATAGATATAATATAGTTAGATAAATGAGAGATAAATGATAGATAGATAGATAGATAGATAGATAGATAGATAGATAGATAGATAGATATGGATAGATGGATGGATGGATAGATAGATATGGATGGATATATATATATATAATATAGTTAGATAAATGAGAGATAGATAAGATAAGATAAGATAAGATAGATAGATAGATAGATAGATAGATAGATAGATAGATAGATAGATAGATATGGATAGATGGATGGATGGATGGATGGATATAATATAGTTAGATAAATGATATAGACAGACAGACAGACAGACACATGGATAGATGATATAGAGACAGAGAAAGAGAGCGAGAGAAAGATAATAGATAGGTGATAGATGATAGATGATAGCTAGATGATAGGTAGAGAGTGATGAGAGATAAGTGGATGGATAAGATAGATAAACTTTTTTAAAAAAGAAAACAAGGCACAGCAGGAACCTAAATCCCCTGAGTCAGACACAAGAGGAAAAAAAAATCAATTCTAAAGCCTCGGGAGTTTAACCAACACCAACTGTCCCAGTCCCTCATCTCACCCCACCCCCATTGTTCTTCTTTTGAGAGCTTCCAAATCCAGTTGCGAGATCGGACAACACACCAACGCACCCCACCTTTCTCAGGAGGTGCGAGACACCTGCTGCTTCGAGGCCACTCCCTGACCCGATTCAAGTACAGCAAAGGTTTATTGGGTTACAAGTCCAAGATTTGCCGGGTGAATGACTGCAGAGAAGCGCACAACGTCACAACTGGGCTGGGCACAAAAGGGGGGGGGAAATAGATCGCCAGGGAGGCTGGGCAGAGAAGGGGTGTGCTGGAGAGCCAAACCGGCCAAAATATTTGCAAACGTGGCCCCTTTAAGACGGGTGGACTTCAACTCCCAGAATTCCCCAGCCAGCATAGCTGGCTGGGGAATTCTGGGAGTTGAAGTCCATCCGTCTTAAAGGGGCCACGTTTGGAGACCTCTCCGCTACAGTTCAGGACCGCTCTTCCCAAAATCAGGCCGATTTTTTCATAGGTTATCCTCGGGTTACGACCGAATCGGAGCCTGCCCATCAGGGTCGTAAATCACGATAGTTATAAAGCAGGTTCGTCACATGACTGAGTTGAATTCACAATCCATTTTTTTTTTTTTTGGTGGGGAGTCATTAAATTGGACCCGTGATTTGTTAAAGGGCTGGTTTTGCTGAAAACCAGAAGTAAACGACGGTTTTCGGCAAAACCGGCGTCAAATGTAGGCACATAACTCGCAAACGGCCATGGGTTGCCGGGTGCCTAAAGTGCAGTCACGGGATTAAGGGGCACGGCTGGGGAATTCTGGGAGTTGAAGTTGAAATCCATTCGTTGAAAGCATGGTGCTGGGGAATTCTGGGAGTTTCTCGTGTGGCAATAGAAATTTTGGGCTCGATTGTCGCCGTAAGTCGAGGACTGCCTGAATTATCGCTGCTAGCACCGGAAGTCCACAAGGAATGACCACCTTTCCCGCCGTGGCCTTATCAGGTACTCTGCTGCTGCCTCTGGAGGCTCCGCAGAACGCCTTACCTTGGCCAGCTGCCCTTGCAGAGTCTTCACCTCGCTGTGGGCCTTCAGCAGCTCCTGCCTCAGCTCCGTGCAGGATCGTTCCAACTGGTCTCGCTCGGCTCGGATCCCGCGCAACACCTCGTGCGCATCCGAGCGGCCGGCCGCCTGCTCCATGGCATCCATGGCGGCCGATTTCCGCTTCTCGCTGTCCAGCTGGGACCGCAGCGACTCGCTCTCGATCTTCAAGCCTTCCAGGTTGACCTTGCAGTCTTCCAGAGTCCTCGCTAAGGCACCGTTGTTCAGCCGCTCGGTCTCCAGGTGGCTGCCCAGCCGCTTGGCTTCCTCTCCCAGGTTCTTGACCGCCGCTTGGGCCTCTTGATGTTCCCTCTCCAGGCTCCTCAAGCTGCTGGTTAGCTGCTGTTGAATGTTGAGCATCTTCTCGCGCTCAAACTGGGCCTTCTCCTGCAGCTCGGCGCATCGCAGCTCCAGCTCGTGAACTTTGGCTTTGCTCTCGTCTGTTTTTGGGCGATCCTGCAGGAGGGCAGTCAGCTTCTCGTTCTCTTGGCTCAGCTGCTCGGCTCGCTCCCGGTGTTGGCAGAAGGACCTCTCCAGCATGGCCTTCTCTTCGGCCAGCTTCTCGTTTTCCGCCGTCAGCTCCTGGACCACCTGCTGCTGGTCGGACAGCTCCTGCAGGGTGGCCTGCAGCTCTTCTGCCGTGCAGTGGTGATTCTCCTCCATCCGCTGGATCCGCTCGGTGAGAGAGGCCACCGAGAGGTCGCTGGCGTTGTTGGGTGAGCTCCCCGAAGTGGAGCATCTCGAGCTCTTGAAGACGTTGCTGCCGGTGGACGGAGGCCTGGAGGGGACGTCCACGATGTGCTCGAAATCCGAGGCGTCGGGGGACAAGGACGCTTTGGTCACGTCGCTGCTGGATGACCCCGAGTTGCGCAGTGGTGGCCCGTTGACACAGGGGCTGCTGCTGGTGGGGTTGCTGCAAAGGGACGGTTGAGTCGGGCTGCCAAAACTGGACTCCTGCGTGGTCGGGGTGGGCAGGCTGCTGCTGGTGTCTGAGAGGGGCGAATGTTCCCGTTGGTTTAGCTTCTCCTTCAAGAGTCGGTTCTCCTCGCCAAGGTTGAGAAGATCCCTCTGGAAGGTCTTGTTCTTCTCCTGGAGGGCCTGGATGACGGACTCCGCCTCGGATGGAAGACCATCCACCGGCGTGTCCACCAAGCTAGGGAGGTTGACCAATTCCTTGTCTTGACGCTTCTTCAGCTCGTTACGGAGTTTGGTGATCTCCGAGTCTTTCGTCTTGGCCTCGGCCAACAGCTCCTTGACTTGGGACGCCAGGCCCGCCTTGTCGCCGACTTCCGCTTCATTCTTGGGCTTGAGTGACGGACGAGAATGCTTGGTGGGAGTGGGTGCCCCGGAAGATGTCGGGCTGGGCTGAGCTTTCCTGGGTCTCAGGACCGCCTTTTCTCGGGCAACAGTGCTCGGCAGCTCCCGCGGCGCGGGGATCCCTGTGCGCTTCGAGGACGGGGCGGGACCTGGGAAAAGAAAGAATGACATTGATGAACCTGTTGCGATGGGATTGTGGGAGACGTAGTTCCCTGCTCGCTGGGTGCTTACAGTGTGGAACTCATCACTAAGGACGCTAGCAAAATGAAATTCAATGGTGAGAAAAGTTAAGGTTCTACATTTAGGTAAGACAAACCAAATGCTCAGATATTATATAGGTCAGGGGTGTCAACCTCGATTTCATTGAGAGCCGCATCAGGGTTGTGTTTGACCTTGGGGTCCGGAGGGGGGCGTGACCAGGGGGCTGACATCATTTGTGTTGGGGCACCTGTGGTGGCAGAGCAATCTGCCAAGAAAAACAGAGTACGGTCCTCCCAAGCTCCGTTTTCACTGGCAGAGGCACCATGGGCTGGTCCTTCGCTGTTTCCAGGGCAGCCTCGTGAGCCAGATCTAAGCACCCAGTCCGCGGGCCCTGAGTTTGACACCCTTGTCAAACTACCTGGCTCAATAGTAGTTAACTGCAAGAGGAGTCCTAGTGGACAATCATTTAAATATGAGCCAACAGTGTGCTTCAGCCGCCAAAAAAGCCAACACAATCCTAGGCTGCATTAACAGAGGGATGGAATTAATAACGTTTCAAGTGTTGGAAATGCAAGCAAGAACAGGGAACCTTCTTTCATGTCTGGTGGCTTTGCCCAAAAATTAAGAAATATTGGATAAAAATAAAAATTTGGATATCAGAAATAATTGCGGAGGATATTGAGTTAGAACCAGAAATTTTTTTGTTAGGAATGCTTAAACAAAACATTAGAAAGGAAAAAAAGTACCTAATATTACATATAATTACGGCAGCTAGGTTAGCCCTAGCACAAGTCTGGAAAACAGATCAATTGCCAACGGAGCAGCAAATAATTCAAAAAATTTACACATGTGCAGAAATGGATAGACTAACGTTGAAATTGGAAGATAAGGAAGACTCACAGTATTTTAAGATACGGGACAGTTGGTATGAGTGGATAAACCAATGGAAAAGAAGGTAAAGTCAAAATTTAGTAAGAAATTAAAAGTAATAATTATACACCGTCATTAAGGAAAAAAAGGGAAAGTAAGCTTTTGTATATATGTTTACTTATATACATTATATATACTTTGTTGTTTGTTGATATTGTTGATTGTATTTTATTTATTTATTTATTTATTTATTTATTTATTTATTTATTTATTTATTTATTTATTTATTTTTCATATTTGTATACCGCCCTACTCCCGAGGGACTCAGGGCGGTGAACAGCCATAAATAAATACAAAGACATATAAAAGTTAAAAACTATTAGAACTATTAGAATTTTAAGGTTGTGAATGTTTTATACAATTTTATTTTTTTAAATCTAATAAAGTTTGTTTTTAAAACGAAAAAAAAAAAAGAATATTTCAAGTGTTAATACCACTTTGTAAGGCCTTGGTAAGACCACACTTGGAATATTGCCTCCAATTTTGGTTGCCACGATGTAAAAAAAGATGTTAAGACTCTAAAAAGAATGCAGAGAAGAGCAACGAAGATGATTACAGGACTGGAGGCTAAATACGAATTGCAGGAGCCAATTCGTATTTACGGCCATTTGCAGGGTCCCTCACTTATGCAACTGTGACTTTTGTGCTTTTTCTCCAACAGCTGTGTGACAAACTTAACTGCAGTGATTCACTTAACAGGTGTGGCAAGAAAGGTCGTGCAACAGGACAAAGCTCACTGAACAATTGTCTTGCTTACTGTAGCAACAGAAATTTTGGATTTCCATTGTGGTTGTAAGTCGAAGGCTACCGGTATATCTTAACTCATAGAGCCGCCGTGGCTGCGGTATTGTAATTTATCTCCTTTATTATTATTATTTTTTTATTCTTCCCCTTTTATTGGCTGGGAGAACTTGTTGCGTTCAGACTTGGGGCAAGTCTAGAAATCTGGTTTTGCAAAACACAACAGTTGGTTTCGCATGTTACCCTTAATCCTCGATATGATTTCCATCAAAGTTGTAGCTCTGAGCTTAAGCCTAGCTGGGCACACTGCCCTAAAAATGCCAACTTTTTAATGGCATTTTTTAAAAGGCCCCCGCAAATTAAAATAGCAAAATATTTTGGCAAATATTTTGTGGGACGCCAAATTTTCATACACGACAAGAAGCAGTCGAGCACAGTTGCTTCGTTTTTATGACGTTTATCTTGGATTCCAGTTCAACCTTCCGCACAAATCCAGACAAACTTTGCCCCAGGTAGGGATTGTTAAACCATGACCGATGAAGCTCCTCGTGCCAATAAGCCATGGTTAATATAAACCACAGCTTTGGGCAGCTGCGTGTGTAATGCTAAACTGCGATTAACCCCAAAGAAATATTTTTAGGCAGAGATTTCCTATGCACCCATTTCATTGTTGTTTCTCGGTGTCACATTGTATATGTGGGTATATGCATAATTTTGTATTTATTTATTTAGTCATGTTTAGGTAGTGTATAGTTGAGAGCGCTGTGTGCAAAGAAATTCCATTTTAATGTATGCCGATTTGTGTACATTAAAAGTGACAATGAAGTTATTATTCTATTCTATTCTATTCTATTCTAATTCTATTCTATCTATTCTATTCTATTCTGTTCTGTTCTATCCTTTTCTTCATTCCAATATTCTATTCTATTCTATTCTATTCTATTCTATTCTGTTCTGTTCTGTTCTGTTCTATCCTATTCTTCATTCCAATATTCTATTCTATTCTATTCTATTCTGTTCTGTTCTGTTCTGTCCTATTCTATCCTATTCTTCATTCCAATATTCTATTCTATTCTATTCTGTTCTGTTCTGTTCTATTCTTCATTCCAATATTCTATTCTATTCTATTCTGTTCTGTTCTGTTCTGTTCTATTCTATCCTATTCTTCATTCCAATATTCTATTCTATTCTATTCTATTCTTTATTCCAATATTCTATTCTATTCTATTCTATTCTATTCTGTTCTGTTCTGTTCTATTCTTCATTCCAATATTCTATTCTATTCTATTCTATTCTATTCTATTCTATTCTATTCTATTCTATTCTATTCTATTCTATTCTATTCTATATTCCAATATTCTATTCTATTCTATTCTATTCTATTCTGTTCTGTTCTGTTCTGTTCTATCCTATTCTTCATTCCAATATTCTATTCTATTCTATTCTATTCTATTCTATTCTATTCTATTCTATTCTATTCTATTCTATTCTATTCTATTCTATTCTATTCTCTACATTCTACTTTGATCCTTTGAGAACCGTATGCAACAAAATTTCATTTTAATGTATGCCAATTAGTGGACATTCAAAGTGACAATAAAGTTGTTCTGAGTTCTAATTATGGCCGATTCCAGCCCAGTTTCCCACGGCTAATTTCCATGGATCACTTTGGAAATTTGGAGACACAGCTAGTCCTCGACTTTCAACAGTTCATTTAGTGACCATTAAAAAAGTTAAAAAGGCACTGAAAAAAGGGACTCAGGACCGTTTCTCACACTTACGACGGTTGCAGCGTGCCCATGGTGATCACAACTTGGACGCCTGGCAACTGACTCTTATTTATGACGCTTGGAGTGTCATGAGCTTATGGGATCCCCTTTTGCGACGTTCTGATGAGCCAAGTCAACGGGGAAGCCAGATTCATTTAACAACTGTCGTGATTCACTTAACAACCATGGCAAGAAAGGTCGTAAAATGCAGCAAAACTCACTTAACACATGTTTCATTTAGCAACAGAATGTCAACCCTGAAGCTAAATTTTGAGTTCAATTGCGGTCGTGTGTTGAGGACTACCTGTACTTAACTGGTAGTCCTCGACTTACGACCATTTGAAGTTACAACACTGCTGAAAAAAAGCGACTTATGATCAGTCCTCACACTTATGACCACAACATCATCCTCATGTTCATTTGATTGAAATTTGAGCGCTTGGCAACTGACTCATTATTTATGACAGCTGAAGTGTCCCGGGGATCACGTGATCCCCTTTTGCGACCTTCTGACCAGCCACATCCATGGGGAAGCCAGATTCGCTTAACAACTGTGTCGATTTCTTGTCGTTAAGTGAGTCACATCTGATTTTGCAATCTAACGGTCGTTAGCGACAAAAAAAAAAAAAGACCTACCTCCTCTTACTTAACCACCTCTTTACTTAACAAATAGGAATATTCTGCTTTGAATTTCGGTCGTAAATCGAGGACTAACTGTATTGCTCCTAATTCTGCATTCGGGCAGGCCTAGAGATCTGAGCCCATTGCTTCCCCCCCCTTCATTTATTTAACCTGTTGGGTAGGAGGCCCATTCCAAAGAAAATAAGAAAATAATTTAATTTAAGGGGGGAAAAAATTGCAGAAATAAGGGGGGGATTGAAGAAATAATGGAAAAAAAATTGAAGAAATAATTCCCGATAAAGGGGGAAAAATTGAAGAAATTCAGCCCCACCCCCCTTGCAAAAAAATGGAGGGGGAAACTCCGGGTCTTTCAACTGAATGGCCACAAACAATGGGGGCCTTTGATGCTTTTAATCACGTTAGGTGCATTGTGAGGAGGCGCATAATTGCAAAATCCCGCTCCCTTCCCATCGCAAGGAACCGGTTTTTGCTTCTGCTCTTCTGCAAAAATCACCGGGGGGAAAAAAAAAAAATCTGGCCAGAAATGAAATCGCTTGCATTTTAAGCGGGGCGAGGCAAAGGGCTTCTTCGGTCAGGAGGAAGAAGGGAGGAGAGGAAGTCCCGTTTTAGTCTGGACTTGCAAAACCGGAGAATTCGTCCAGGGGAGATCTGGAGGCTGAACGATGCTTTTACTACAACTTCTAGAAGGAAGGAAGGGAGTTGAAGCCCACCCCTCTTAAAGCATGCTGGCTGGGGGATTCTGCGATTGGAAATCCACCTATTCTAAACCATGCTGGCTGGGGAATTCTAGGAGTGGAAGTCCACCCCTCTTAAAGCATTTTGTGCCATAAGTTTGCCATCACGGCCCTACACCATTTCAGACAGGTGGTTATCCAACATCTTCTTAAAAACGTTTACAACTTACTGGTGGCAAGTTGTTCCACTGATTCATTGTTCTAACTGTCAGGAATTTTCTCCTTAGTTCTAAGTTGCTTCTCTCCTTGATTAGTTTCCACCAGGGGTGAAATGCTACCGGTTCGCGCCGGTTCGGGCAAACCGGTAATAAGAAAATGCTACCGATTCGTCCGAACTGGTATTTCCTACAATCAGCTGTGCTGCGCAATTTAGATTCACTAGAAAGCAGGAAATCCTGCTCTCATGTCTCCCCTAGTCCTTCTCTTCATTAAACTAGACAGACCCAGTTCCAGCAACTGTTCTTCATATGTTTTAGCCTCCAATCATCCCCTCATCCTCTTTCTTGCTCTTCTCTGCACTCTTTCTAGAGTCTCCACATCTTTTTTACATCGTGGCGACCAAAACTGGATGCAATATTCCAAGTGTGGCCTTCCCAAGGCCTTATAAAGTGGTATCAACACTTCACGGGATCTTGATTCTATCCCTCTGTTGATCCAGGACTGTGTTGGCTGATATATATCAGTGATATATATACTGATGTGCAAAGCACGGCTGGCACAGAGCACAGCCGAGAAATGAGGGAGAATGAGCTGGCTGAACAAAAGCACAATTTCTTCCCTTCCCTGAACAACCCCCACCCGACCCCGGCCTTCTCACACTGCGCGCACACGAACGTGCTCGGTATGCAGAGGAGAAAATGGGGGTCTTGCACAAGGCAGCCACAGTACGACTCCGGGAGGCGTTCGAGGCCGAAGACAAAGAAGGCAGTGTTTGGGGCGATGTGGGGCGGGGAAGAGATAGCGAGGAGCAAGCGTTCGCTCTGGGTGTTTTGCCAGCCAGCCACCCACGCCAGTTATCCGGGCTGAATCGCACAGCTGGTTGGGAAGGTGCGGTGACCTCCCCCTCCCCCAATTGTGATTTTTTTCCATTCCTTCGTCCTCCTCAGTTATAACGTGGCGTTTCATGCAACGCGCACCGGAGCATTTTGCAAAACACGGCATGGTTTTGGTGAGGCTGGTTTTGTGTGGGTTTTATTCAAGAGGAAAGGCGACAGGGCTCAATGAGGGCCCTGAAAAAGAGAGGCCGCCAATTTGACATCAATCAGAATAGAACTGGAAGGGACCTTGGAGGTCTTCTAGTCCAGCCCCCTGCTCAAGCAGTCGACCCTATATCCGTGATGGCGAACCTATGGCACGCGTGCCACAGGTGGCACATGGCGCCATATCGGTGGGCACGCGAGTGTTGCCCTACCTCAGTCCAGAATGCATGTGTGCGCTGGCCAGCTGATTTTCAGGCCTTCCGGGCCCACTGGAAGTCGGGAAACGGGCTGTTTCTGGGCCTCCGGAGGGCCTCCGGGGGTTGGGGAAGGCTGTTTTTGCCCTCCCCAGACTCCTAGAAAGCCTCTCGAGCCCGGGTCTACAGGGCCATCACGTGCCAAAAGCGGGGGGAGAGCGGGGGGTCATGCATGCATGCGTGGGGGGATGGGGCACATTGAATAATGGGTGTGGGCACATGCGCGTGCAATCCCGCCCACTCTCCCCGCTTTTTTATTTTTTTTAAAATTTGATTTATATGCCGCCCTTCTCCGGAGACTCAGGGCGGCTTACAATGCGTTAAGCAATAGCCTTCATCCTTTTGTATATTTATACAAAGTCAGCTTATTGCCCCCACAAACTGGGTCCTCATTTCACCTACCTTAGAAAGGATGGAAGGCTGAGTCAACCTTGAGCCTTGGAGAGATTCGAACTTACAGTAATTGCAGACAGCTGGTGTTAATCACAATGCTATCAGTCTGCTGAGCCACCAGGCTTTTGGCACTCGACGGCAAAAAGGTTACGGTCACGGCCTTATATCATTTCAGACAAGTGGCCGTCCAGTCTTTTCTTAAAAACCTCCAGTAATGGAGCAGCCACAACTTCTGAACGCAAGCCATTATCCAGCCAGCATGCTTTAAGATGGGCGGACTTCAACTCCCAGAATTCCCCAGCCAGTATGAAGACTGGGGAATTCTGCGAGTTGAAACCCACCCTTGCTTTAGGAATTCTGCAAGTTGGTTCACCCTTCTTAAAGTATGCTGGCTGGGGAATTTGGGGAGTTGAAACAAAAAAAAAATCAGGAGTCCAGTGTCACTTTCTTCCAAGTAACCTATTATAGAGTAGAATATAGGATAGTTTATTTGGCCAGGTGTGATTAGAAACACAAGTGATTTGTCTCTGGTGCCAAAGCTCTCAGTCTACAGGCAAAGCAACAGAATAATCATCATCATCCTCGTAACAGTAATACCAATAAGAGGGGGCGGTAAAGAAGATAATAAGGGAGATGGGCGGTTCCAAAATGTGATAGATATAGATATAGATAGATGGATGGATGGATGGACATTGATTGATGGACAGAAAGATGACAGGTAATAAGATGATAGATAGATAGATAGATAGATAGATAGATAGATAGATAGATAGATAGATAGATAGATAGATAGACAGACAGACACATACATACATAGATAGATAGATATAGATAGATGGATGGATGGATGGATGGACGGATGGATGGACGGACGGACATTGATTGAGAGAAAGATGACAGGTAAAAAGATGATTGATAGATAGATAGACAGACAGACACATACATACATAGATAGATATAGATAGATGGATGGATGGATGGATGGATGGACGGATGGACGGACGGACATTGATTGAGAGAAAGATGACAGGTAAAAAGATGATTGATAGATAGATAGACAGACAGACACATACATACATAGATAGATAGATATAGATAGATGGATGGATGGATGGATGGATGGATGGATGGATGGATGGACGGACGGACACTGATTGAGAGAAAGATGACAGGTAAAAAGATGATTGATAGATAGATAGATAGATAGATAGATAGATAGATAGATAGATAGATAGATAGATAGATAGATAGACAGACACATACATACATAGATAGATAGATATAGATGGATGGATGGATGGATGGATGGATGGACGGACATTGATTGAGAGAAAGATGACAGGTAAAAAGATGATTGATAGATAGATAGATAGATAGATAGATAGATAGATAGATAGATAGATAGATAGATTGATAGATATAGATAGATGACAGATAGATGGTAGACAGGCAGGCAGGCAGACAGACAGATGACAGATAATAATGATGATATAGACTAGAGAGAGAGGCAGACAGACAGACACTGATTGAGAGAAAGATGACCGGTAATACATATAGATGATAGACAGATAGGCAGTCAGTCAGTCTGATAGATGATAGCTAGATGACAGATAATAAGATAGAGACAGACAGACATTGACTGAGAGAAAGATGATAGGAGATAGATAGATAGATAGATAGATAGATAGATAGATAGATAGATAGATAGATAGATAGATAGATAGGATAGATGGATGGATGGATGGATGGATGGATGGATGGATGGATGGATGGATAGATGGAGGAGTGGAGGAATGGATGGATAGGCAGGTAGATTGTTGCACTCTTGGCCCAGTGGACGAAGGTCCTTCTTGCTTGGACACAGGGAGACCGAGAGGTTCAAAGCTTGACCGCTCCGATGCTTTATTGGTGTGCGTGTGTGCGTGTGCAAATGGGTTTTTAACCAGCCGCAGCCACAGATGTGGAACCATCCGATGAAAAAGAGGTTTTCACTGGCAGCTGCAGGAGAACAAGCAAGAATCCGGGCAGGAAACTGGCCAGGGAGATAACCGCAATTTGCGCTGTCAGAGGAAGAGGCCGTCGGTTCAACGGCTGACGTCCTTCGCCAAACCCAACCTCAGACGGGGACGCTGAAAGGGATCAGGTCACTAAACATGGCGAAGATCCCCCCCACCCCAATATGGCGACAGGATCAGACTCACTGCCCGTAGAAAGCTAGCCTCTCAGGGAAAAAGGGCCGCTGCATCTCACTAAGCCTTTTCTTCCTTTCTTGCTGGCCGTGCCTTTTACTGACTTTTGACTTGACTTTCAGGTAGTCCTCGATTTACGACCGCAACTGAGCCCCAGATTTCTGTGGCTGAGCGAGGTGGTGGCTGAGTGAATTCCGCCCCGTTTCGACTAAAGGAATGGTTGTAAGTCGAGGATTTCTCCAAAGCCCCCGAGGGCAGGACAAGAAGCAACGGATGGAAACTAACCGAGGAGAGAAGCAGCCTGGAATTAAGGAGAAATTGCCAGACAGTGAGGACAATTAGCCAGTGGAACAGCTGGCCACCAGAAGTGGTGGGTGCTCCATCACTGGAGGTTTTTAAGAAGAGACTGACGATCTCCAGTTTGAGCAGGGAGTTGGACTAGATGACCTCCAAGGTCCCTTCCAACTCGGTTATTCTGTTAAAACCAATGTTGGAACCAACCTTGGAAACCAAACTCTCTCCATTTCAAATGTCTCCTTCCTTCCTTCCTTCCTTCCTTCCTCCCTCCCTCCCTTCCTTCCAGGACAAGAAGGCAATGGATGGAAACCAGGGCGGATTTGATTTAAATCGAGTTGATTTAAATCACAATTTAAATCATGATTTAAATCCCTAGTAAAAAGGCTTGATTTAAATCGAGTTGATTTAAATCATAATGTTTAAAGAGCAGCTGTCATCTCTGCTCCTCCTTTGACCCACTGTTGACTCACCGATAGTCCCAGTGTTGCAGAATATACAGCCTGATGCTACATAACTAAGCTCCATTTCATGCTGAATTAACTAAATTATTTACGTATCTTACATAGAAAACTATCTTACGATAGTTTTTATCAAGTTTTTTATTAAAATAAATTTGATAAAAATCAAAAAAATCCGATTTAAATAAAAAAAAATCCGATTTAAATTAAAAAAATCTGTTTTTTTAAAAAAAATTTTTAAAAAAATCATTGATTTTTATCCACCCTGATGGAAACTAATCAAGGAGAGAAGCAACCTGGGATTAAGGAGTAATTTCCTGACAGTGAGGACAATTAACCAGTGGAACAGCTTGCCACCAGAAGTTGTGGGTGTTTTTAAGAAGAGATTGGAGAACCATTTGTCTGAAATGGTATAGAGCCTTAATGGCGAACCTGTGGCACACGTGCCACAGGTGGCACGTGGAGCCATATCTGTGGGCACGCGAGCGTTGCCCTAGCTCAGCTCCAGCACGCATGCGGGCGCCGGCCAGCTGATTTTCGGTCCTTCCACGCCCACCGGAAGTCGGGAAATGGGCTGTTTCCAGCCTCCAGAGGGCCTCTGGGGGGGTGGGGAAGGCCGTTTTCGCCCTCCCCAGGCTGCAAGAAAGGCTCTGGAGCCTGGGGAGGGGGAAAAAACAGGGCCCACTGGTAACCTTTTTGCCGTTGCGTGCCAAAAGCGGGGGGAGCACAGGGAGGGGTCACGCGCGTATGCGCGGGGGGCAGGGAATTATGGGTGTGGGCATGTGGCCGCGCGACGACCCCACGTTCCCCCTGCTTTTAGTACACGACGGCAAAAAGGTTAGCCATCACTGTTCTATTCTATTTTTCTCCGGAAACAGAATCAAGTATTCTATTTCTATTTTTCTTTGAACATCTGGACCAGCCGCCCGGGGAAGAAACAGGCGGAGCCGCGCAAAAATCCCGGTCCTGTTTGCCATCAGATGAGTTCAGAGATGGTATTTAGCCAATTTGTAGCAGTTCGCGCGAACTGGTAGCGGCGACTGCAGGTGAGCCTGTCCACTCGCTCCGACTCTATGACGTCCTATTTATTTTATTTATTATTTTTATTTTATCGAATTTGTATACCGCCCTACTCCCGAAGGACTCAGGGCGGTGAACAGCCATAGAATAAAACATATAAATACAAAATTTAAAATAGAATAAAACAGATTAAATAATTTGGCTGAACAAATTTAAAACCCCAATAATTTAAAACCAGATTTAAAATTTCCATTTAAAAAGGGAGAAGATTTAGGCCAGGCCAGCTTGATGAAATAAAAAAGTCTTAAGCGCGCGACGGAAGGTGCGCAGATCCGGGATCGTCCGTATCTCCGGGGGGAGCTCGTTCCAGATAGTGGGTGCCCCCACAGAGAAGGCTCTCCCCCTGGGGGCCGCCAGTCACATTGTTTGGCCGACAGCACCCGGAGGAGCCCCTCTCTATGGGAGCGTACTGGCCGGTGGGAGGCTATTGGTGGTAGCAGGTGGTCCCGTAAATAACCAGGTCCTAAGCCATGGAGCGCTTTAAAGGTGATAACCAGAACCTTGAAGCGCACTCGGAAGACCACCGGGAGCCAGTGCAGCTCGCGCAGGAGCGGCGTTACATGGGAGCGCAATGTCGCTCCCGTCACAACCCGCGCGGCCACACTTTGCGCCAGTTGGAGCCTCCGAGTGCTTCTCAAGGGGAGCCCCATGTAGAGAGCGTTACAATAGTGGGCACGTTTTAAGGCAATTTAAGGCACGTTTTCGAGACTGAGTGCATGCGCGGAAGGCGAAACAGTGGTAAGAATATTGGGAACCCACCGCTGGATGAGTCACAAGAAAACACCCTGGCAAAATGCCAAAGGGGCTGGTTGGAGACTCCCCCACCCAAGGATGGAGAGCGGGCTTACGAAAACAGACACGGCCCCGAGGGGAGGTCTTCACTGGTCGGACAGGTTATTGTGTAAACCTCTGGATCGTATCTTCTGATTGCTCCCTGCAAATTGGCTTCCCAACCTCCTCCCTCCCTCCCACCCACCCGAAACTAGCCAGGAATGTAAGGGCCAGATGGTCCCTGGGTTGCAAATTTGGGCTAAGCCACCGATGGGGCTTGTTTAGGTTTGCAGGTATTCTGTCCCCAACCACACGCACACACCCCAACAGACGTTCAAGAGTTAAAGACCAAACCAGCCGGCAAAATCCTTTTCCTGATGATAACGGAACTTGGCAACAACCTAGTGGCTGCCTGCCAAGAGTTTATTACTTACAAAGAGGAGAGATAACTTCTCCCCGCTTCTGGTACATCAAAAGAAACAGCTCAATAATTACGGAGTTAATCAAGTCCAGAGATAATCCAGCAAAGTCTATAGCAAAAGTCCGGCAATGCAGAATGGCGTGGAAGCTTTCAGCTTTGTTCGTCACAAGGTTTGACTGGCACCATGCTCCCTTTTATACCCTGTGGGGTGTGGTCCAGTGACTCAGCCTAATCTCGGGCACGCCTTTTCTTCTGTTACGCGCGCTTATCTCTGCGACGCTGTCGAGGATCCAGCCAAGACTCATTACTCTCATCACTGTCCCCCTGTGGCTGCGTGGACGTGCTTGGCCCCAGCCCTATCTCTTGCCCTTCGGCGGACACCGAAGGCATTGCCAGAGAGGAGGGTCCTGGAGAGGGAGGCCTTGCCAACTCCTCTCCTTCACTCTCGGAGTCCTCTCCTGCCGATGACACAGGCTCAGGTAACGGAGCCGCAACAGCAGGGAGGGTGAAATTCCCCAATCCAGTTCTGGCTCCCTCCAGCTGTGTCGAGACAGCAACTCCCATTCTTAGCGCTGGGAGAGGCGCTAAGCATTGGTCTACCTCATCTGGAGGGCGCTCAATCCTGTTTTGGTACCCTTTCTGGCTGCATTAAATCAGCATGGATTCTGCAAAATCCGGCAACAAAAGAAAATATCTTCCAACGTTTTCGGACCAGCCCCAAATGGAAAGGCGTTAGCTTTCCACTGGTATAATATTGGGCGTGCAGCTAGACTGCTTTTGAACATGGAGGTTCCACAGACCTCTCAGGGCGCGGATCTTCCTGCGTCGCCCAGATAAGGAGATTGTTGGGGGAAAATTCCCTCCCTTCTTAGCAAGGAATGTGGACTTTTCCAGCCAGGTGAAACTCTGCGGAAAATACAGCGGTCACCATCAGATAACAATGACCGAATAGCCTGGTTGGCCTTTTATCTCTAAGGCTCCAAATTTTGCTTGAAGAGGAAAGTTTTAACCTGATAGACTTCAAAGGGGGAAGCGCTGTTGAGATTAGAAGAGGGAGAAGCTCCTGATTAAATCTTTAAAAGTATTTTGAGTAGGGAAAAATAAATCCGTCTGAATTGCAAAGCACAGGCCAGTCGACAAAGGAATCAAAAAAAAATTAAGAGGAATAATTCAGGTGATCCTGGTGTATGTGCTTGCTTAGTGCAGTTTTTCTTTTCAAATTTGGCCCTTTGAAGATGGGTAGACTTCAACTCCCAGAATTCTCCCCCCCCCCCAGCATTAATTTAAACTATGAAAAAGGCTGCTCTCAGTATATTCATAATCTTAGCGGAGTTAAAATTAGTTTTACTACTTTCTATTTACATATCCTATTACAGTTTTTCTCAGCTCTTGGCATGCTCGTTGGGGAATTCTGGGAGTGGAAGTCCACCCCTCTTAAAGCATTGCTGGCTGGGGAATTCTGGGAGTAGAAGCCCACCCATCTCAAAGCATGGTGGCTGGGGAATTCTGGGAGTGGAAGTCCACCCCTCTGAAAGCATGGTGGCTGGGGGATTCTGGGAGTGGAAGCCCACCCCTCTTAAAGCATGGTGGCTGGGGAATTCTGGGAGTGGAAGCCCACCCCTCTTAAAGCATGATGGCTGGGGAATTCTGGGAGTGGAAGCCCACCCCTCTTAAAGCATGATGGCTGGGGAATTCTGGGAGTGGAAGTCCACCCCTCTGAAAGCATGGTGGCTGGGGGATTCTGGGAGTGGAAGCCCACCCCTCTTAAAGCATGATGGCTGGGGAATTCTGGGAGTGGAAGTCCACCCCTCTGAAAGCATGGTGGCTGGGGGATTCTGGGAGTGGAAGCCCACCCCTCTTAAAGCATGATGGCTGGGGGATTCTGGGAGTGGAAGCCCACCCCTCTTAAAGCATGATGGCTGGGGAATTCTGGGAGTGGAAGTCCACCCCTCTTAAAGCATGATGGCTGGGGAATTCTGGGAGTGGAAGTCCACCCCTCTTAAAGCATGATGGCTGGGGAATTCTGGGAGTGGAAGCCCACCCCTCTTAAAGCATGATGGCTGGGGAATTCTGGGAGTGGAAGCCCACCCCTCTTAAAGCATGATGGCTGGGGAATTCTGGGAGTGGAAGCCCACCCCTCTTAAAGCATGATGGCTGGGGAATTCTGGGAGTGGAAGCCCACCCCTCTTAAAGCATGATGGCTGGGGGATTCTGGGAGTGGAAGCCCACCCATCTCAAAGCATGGTGGCTGGGGGATTCTGGGAGTGGAAGTCCACCCCTCTTAAAGCATGGTGGCTGGGGGATTCTGGGAGTGGAAGTCCACCCCTCTTAAAGCATGATGGCTGGGGGATTCTGGGAGTGGAAGTCCACCCCTCTTAAAGCATGGCTGGCTGGGGGATTCTGGGAGTGGAAGTCCACCCCTCTTAAAGCATTCTGGCTGGGGAATTCTGGGAGTGGAAGTCCTCCCCTCTTAAAGCATTGCTGGCTGGGGGATTCTGGGAGTGGAAGTCCATCCCTCTTAAAGCATGGCTGGCTGGGGGATTCTGGGAGTAGAAGTCCTCCCCTCTTAAAGCATTGCTGGCTGGGGAATTCTGGGAGTGGAAGTCCTCCCCTCTTAAAGCATGGCTGGCTGGGGGATTCTGGGAGTGGAAGTCCATCCCTCTTAAAGCATTCTGGCTGGGGAATTCTGGGAGTGGAAGTCCTCCCCTCTTAAAGCATTGCTGGCTGGGGAATTCTGGGAGTGGAAGTCCTCCCCTCTTAAAGCATGGCTGGCTGGGGGATTCTGGGAGTGGAAGTCCACCCCTCTTAAAGGATGCTGGCTGGGGGATTCTGGGAGTGGAAGTCCTCCCCTCTTAAAGCATGGCTGGCTGGGGGATTCTGGGAGTGGAAGTCCTCCCCTCTTAAAGCATGGCTGGCTGGGGGATTCTGGGAGTGGAAGTCCACCCCTCTTAAAGCATTCTGGCTGGGGAATTCTGGGAGTGGAAGTCCTCCCCTCTTAAAGCATTCTGGCTGGGGGATTCTGGGAGTGGAAGTCCTCCCCTCTTAAAGCATGGCTGGCTGGGGGATTCTGGGAGTGGAAGTCCTCCCCTCTTAAAGCATTCTGGCTGGGGAATTCTGGGAGTGGAAGTCCTCCCCTCTTAAAGCATGGCTGGCTGGGGGATTCTGGGAGTGGAAGTCCACCCCTCTTAAAGCATTGCTGGCTGGGGAATTCTGGGAGTGGAAGTCCACCCCTCTTAAAGCATGGCTGGCTGGGGGATTCTGGGAGTGGAAGTCCACCCATCTTAGATCAAACTGGCTGGGGAGATAGACGTTCACCCAGCATAAATCACGCTGGGTGGGGAATTTTTGCAGTTGAGGTCCACCCATTTGCAAATTGTGGAAAAACACTGACTTACTGGATTGGGTGGACCCAAACCCTAAGGATTTTAAATTATCTTTAAATTCAGCTGTGCACCCCACCTAGCCAACTGTAGCTTCTTCAACCAACTTTATAAGGTGAATCAACCGTCCTAAACAACACCAGCCAATGTCCTTTCAGAACCTCAGATACTACACGTTTTCTGGGACAAACAAACACCCTTTACCTCCATCATCCTGACCCTCCTCTAATAACATTTGTGTGTGTGTGGTAGTGGGGGGCATCCAGAAGTGAAATCCAGCAGGTTCCGACAGGTTCTGCAGAACTGGTAGCGGAAATTTTGAGCAGTTCGGAGAACCTGTAAATACCACCTCTGGCTGGCCCCCGAGTGAGGTGGGAATGGAGATTTTGCAAAATCCTTCCCCAAGAGTGGGGAGGGAATGGGGATTTTGCAGTATCCTTCCCCTGCCACGCCCACCAAGCCACACCACGCCCACCAAGCCACACCCACAGAACAGGTAGTAAAACAATTTGGATTTCACCACTGGGGGGAATCCCAGAGTAATTCCTTACTCAAAGGAAGTTGCATCACCCGGACATGTTCTCAGGTTACACACCATGTAGAGGATTTCACCCTGAATCAGCAAGAATAATTCCATGTTGGACATTGCTTAAAATTGTTTCAGATCGCCTTGCACCCTGAGGTTTGAGTTTTGGGACACCAAGAAAGGCGTGTGTGTGTGTGAGACAATGGAAAACAAGGCAGGAAAGATGAGAAAAATTGGGAGGTGGGAGGAGAAGAGTCTTTGTCAGTGATGGTTAACCTTTTCGCCATTGCGTGCCAAAAGTGGGGGGAGCACAGGGGGGTCCCGCACATGCGTGACCACACCCATAATTCAATGTGCCTCATTCTCATGCTCCCCCTGCATTTGGCACGGTGGGCCTGGTAGGCCCGTTTTTCGCCCTCCCCTGGCTTCAGAGGCAATCTTGGCATCTGGGGAGGGCAAAAACAGCCTTCCCTACCCCCCCCGGAGGCCGGAAACAGCCCGTTTCCCGACTTCCGGTGGGCCTGGAAGGCCCAAAAATCAGCTGGCCAGCACGCACATGTGCGCTGGAGCTGACCTAGGGCAATGCTTGGGTGCTCACAGATATGACTCCGTGTGCCATAGGTGGCACGCATTCCATAGGTTCGTCATCACGGGTCTATGTTGTAAACCAGCCAGAGTGATGGACAGCAAATAAATTCCATAAATAAGTAATACATAAAGGCTAGCAAATGCAGATAGTCCTTGGTTTACAACAGCTTGTTTAAAGTTAAAACATCACTAAAAAAAAGTGACTTACGACCATTTTTCACACTTACGACCATTGCAACATCTCCACGGTCACGGGATCAAAATTCAGACGCTTGGCAACTGGCTCGTATTTATGACTGTCGCAGTGTCCTGGGGTGTGTGTGTGTGTGTCCCGCGATCCCCTTTTGTGACCTTCTGACGAGCCAAATCAATGGAGACACCCGATTCAGTTAACAACTGCGGCAAGAAAGGTCGTAAGATGGGGCAAGACTCACTGAACGACTGTCTCGCTTAGCAACAGAAATGTTGGGCTCACTTGTGGCTGTGTACAGGTACTCCACAATGGATACCAACATTTATGTTGCTAAGTGAGAAATGCGTTAAGTGAGTTTGGCTCCATTTTAAGACTTTTCTTGCCAGGTTTGTTAAGTGAATCACTGCAGCTCTTTAGCGAGCCACACAGTCATGAAGTGAATATTATTTTTCCAATGACTTTGCTTGTCAAAAGGTCGCGAAAGTGGATCACACAACTCCAGGACACTGTTGTGGTCTGCCAGCAGCCTGTGGAGCTGGCAGCGGAGTCGGACAGTGAGGAGGCCGGGGAGAAACATGGGCCAGTCCTGGAGGCTGGGGAAGGCCCGGACGAGGGCTGTGCGTCGGAGGCAGAGAGGGGGCCAGGGCCATCTGGGAGTGATGCGCAGACTCCAGAGCCCCCAGAGTCGGATAGCAGAGAGACAGAGGAACAGGAGGAGCCTGTTTCTAGTGTGCGCATGCGCAGAGCTGCCAGAAGACAAGAGCAGCTAAAGCAAAAGGGATGACTTGGGAGTAAGGCCAGGAGATGATTGCCCCCTCCCATAAGGCTTAAAAGAGAAACAAAGGTACTTGGGCCTTTTTGCAGGAAAGCCACGTTGCTAACTCTGTTTCCAGTCGGCATCTCTTGTTTATTTCTGAACTTCGTGGGGCTTTGCCAAGTAAGATCTTTGGCAGGGTGTCAAAGAAGAAAAAGGTTGGTGATTATCCCGAAGGACTATTTTGCAACTAATTGGGACTTAGCTGGGAATGAACGTAATTCTCAGCTTTTACAATAAAATAGGTTTGTTTGGGACTAATTGTGTCTTGTAATGACTCAGTAAGCCTAGGTCACAACAGACACCGCATCCGTCATAAATGTGAGTCAGTTGCCAAGCCTCTGAATTTTAATCACGTGACCCTGGGGATGCTGCAACGGTCATAAGTGTGAAAAATAGTTAACGAACTGTTGTTAAGTTGAGGGCTACCTTACCTGTATCAGACATCACGGGAACGGAAACCAAAAGGAGAATTATTGTGAAAATTTGGAAAGGTGTGTGTCCTATTCCATTCCTGGAAGGCGACGTGAGAGATAGATCGGACTCGTTTCTTGGAAGGAAAATTTTACAGGACCCAACAAGACAAGAGGGTGATTTCACCCTCTGCAACTTTGCAAAAAAAAAAAAGAAAGAAAGAAAAGAAAAGATGGAAGCCACGGCTAGAGACGTTCGTCATCCATCAGAAAAGTCAGACAAACTTGTGCAACCCGGCAGTTTTGGTCGCCATGATGTCATCTGCACTTCCATAACTGCCTGGTTTGGCTCTGCAACCCAACAAGACAGACAGAGACTTCAGAGGATCATTAGAACTGCAGAGAAAACAATGGCTGCCAACCTGCCTTCCATGGAGGACTTGTATTCTGCACCAGTCAAAAAAGAGGGCTGTGAAAATATCTACAGACTTCTTGCATCCTGGACATAAACTGTTTCAACTCCTACCCTCAAAATGACGCTATAGAGCACTGCACCCCAGAACAACTAGACACAAGGACAGTTTTTCCCCGAACGTCATCACTCTGCTAAACAACTAATTCCCTCAACACTGTCAAACCATTTACTAAGTCTGCACTACTATTAACCTTCTCATCGTTCCCACCACCCATCTCCTCCCACTTATGACTGCATGACTGTAACCTTGTTGCTGGTATCCTTAAGATTTATATTGACTGTTTCCTAATATGATTTGATTGCCTATTTGTTCCCTATGACTATCATTAAGTGTTGTACCTTATGATTCTTGATGAATGTAGCTTTTCTTTTATGTACCCTGAGAGCATCTGCACCAAAGACAAATTCCCTGTGTGTCCAATCCCACTTGGCCAATAAAGAATTCTATTCTATTCTATTCTATTCTATTCTATTCTATTCTATTCTATTCTATTCTATTCTATTCTATTCTATTCTACTCTACTCTACTCTACTCTACTCTACTCTATCCTATCCTATCCTTCATTCCAATATTCTATTCTATTCTATTCTATTCTATCCTATCCTATCCTATCCTATCCTATCCTATCCTATCCTATCCTATCCTATCCTATATTCCAATATTCTATTCTATTCTATTCAATTCTGTTCTATTCTATTCTACCCTATTCTTCATTCCAATATTCTATTCTATCCTATCCTATCCTTCATTCCAATATTCTATTCTATTCTATTCAATTCTGTTCTATTCTATTCTATCCTATTCTTCATTCCAATATTCTATTCTATTCTATTCTATTCTATTCTATTCTTCATTCCAATATTCTATTCTATTCTACCCTATTCTTCATTCCAATATTCTATTCTATTCTATTCTATTCTATTCTATTCTATTCTATTCTATTCTATTCTATTCTATTCTATTCTATTCTATTCTACTCTACTCTACTCTACCCTATTCTTCATTCCAATATACTATTCTATTCCATTCTAAAAAAGATGTTGAGACTCTAGAAAGAATGCAGAGAAGAGCAACAGAGATGATCAGGAGATTATTGAAGGCTGAAACATGCGAAGAACGGTTGCAGGATTTGGGTATGTCTAGTTTAATAAAGAGAAGGACTAGAGAAGACACGATATCACTCTTCCAGTATTTGAAGGGCTGTCCCAGAGAAGAAGGGATCAACCTCTTCTCTAAAGCACCTGAAGGCTGGAGGAGAAGCAACAGATGGAAACTAATCAAAGAGAGAAGCAACCTGGGACTAAGGAGGAATTTCCTGACAATGAGAACAATTAACCAGTGGAACAGCTGGCCACCAGAAGTTGTAGGAACGTAGGTGCTCCATCACTGGAATTTTTTAAGAAGAGATTGGACAACCATTTGTCTGAAATTATATGGGACCTCCTGCTTCAGCAAGGGGTTGGACTAGAAGACCTCCGAGGTCCCTTCTAACTCAGTTATTCTGTTATTTGAGCCCCGCAGGATCCTCAGAGGGTGGAAAGTACGACCAAATTCAAAGAATTTGCACGAAAACGAGATGGACTGGTCTAACCATGGTTTCTTAAATAAGCTCCAATGTGACAGGCTGAGATGGGCAGCTATCTTAGACATTTAGATACGGGTAGTCCTCATCTTATAACAGTCCATTTAGTGACCGTTCGAAGTTTCAACAGCACTGGAAAAATGGACTTAGGACCGTTTTTCACACTTACGACCACTGCAACATCCTCATGGTCACGTGGTCGAAATCCAGACGCTTGGCAAATGGGCTCATATTTATGACGGTTGGGGCTCATGTGATCCCCTTTTGCGACCTTCCCCTTCCACGGGGGAAGCCAGGTTCGCTTAACAACCCTGTGACTAACTTCACAACTGCAGTGATTCGCTTAACGACTGTGGCCGGGAAGGTCGTAAAACGGGGCACAAACTCACCGAACAAGGGTCTCGCTTTGCAGTAGAAACTTTGGTGGTAAGCCGAGGCCCCCCCGTCTGTATTTAAATTAAATTAAAAAAAATTAAAATAAGAAGGAATGTTTTGAGAGTCCCAGCAAGGGGGAGTCTTGCTAACTGCTAGGGACCCCCCAACTCTGCGGAGACCCTCGCTCAGGGCTGCCCTGCTTGAAAGAGGAAGGGGTTCCTGCGATCAGAGCCCGGGATGAGTGTTGCACGCCTGATAGGGAAGCCAAGGCCAAGCAAAGGGAAATTCCTTCTCGCTTTCGGCCTGGGCCTCCTGGCCAAGGGATTAATCATTACTCCGTATATTCTCCCGAGGGGCCGATTTCAAATGGGGCAGCCATAACTACATTACAGAGGCAGACACACACACACACACACACAAATGCACACACACACAGAGGCTGGCGGAGAGTAAGGGAACTGTGCAGGCACTCCAAAGAGCCACACGGTCCCAGCTTGGATTTGCTCAGCACAGAAAGACCCTCTAACGCAGTGTTTCTCCACCTTAGTAGCTTGAAGATGGGTGGACTTCAACTCCCAGAATCCCCCAGCCAGTCCATCCATCTTCAAGCTTCCAAGGTTGAGAAACACTGCTCTAACCACTACGCAGACACCTCCCTGCCTCCCTTCTCATTCTTTTTTCCCTGTCCCATTTTTTTCCTTTCTTCCTTCCCCTTCCCCTTCCTTCCTTCCCCTCATTTTCACTTCTTTCCTTTCTTCCTTCCTTCCCCTCATTTTCACTTTCTCTCCTTCCTTCCCTTCATTTTTAATTCCTTTCCTTCCTTCCTTCCCCTTTTTCAATTCCTTTCCTTCCTTCTTTTCCCTCATTTTCACTTTCTCACCTTCCTTCCCTTCATTTTCAATTCCTTTCCTTCCTTCTTTTCCCTCATTTTCAATTCCTTTCCTTCCTTCTTTTCCTTCATTTTCACTTTCTCTCCTTCCTTCCCTTCATTTAATTCCTTTCCTTCCTTCCTCTTTTTCAATTCCTTTCCTTCCTCATTTTCACTTTCTTGTCCTCCTTCCCTTCATTTTCAATTCCTTTCCTTCCTTCTTTTCCCCCATTTTCACTTTCTCTCCTTCCTTCCCCTCATTTTCAATTCCTTTCCTTCCTTCTTTCCCCCCATTTTCACTTTCTCTCCCTCCTTACCCTCATTTTCAATTCCTTTCCTTCCTTCCTTTCCCTCATTTTCACTTTCTCTCCCTCCTTCCCTTCATTTTCAATTCCTTTCCTTCCTTCTTTTCCCTCATTTTCACTTTCTCTCCGTCCTTCCTTCCATCCATCTTTCTCCCTTTCCCATTTTTTCCTCTTCCTTTCTTGGATAAGCTGGATTCAGATTCAGCCCATGGCTTAGTCCTCATCTTACAGCAATTTGCTTAGTGACTGTTCCAATTTACAATGGCACCGGTTTTCACTCTTACGACCGTTGCAGCTCCCCCCATGGTCACATCATTAAAATCCGGACCCTTGGCAAACGACTCCTATTTACGACGGTCGCAGTATCCCAGGGTCACGTGATCTCCTTTTGCGGAGAGGCAAAGTCAATGGGGAAAGCTGGATTTGCTTAACGACGGTGTTCCTAACTTAACAAATGCAGCCATTCACGTAACAAGCGTGGCAAGGAAGGTCGTACGAAGGGAGCCAAACTCACTTAATCGATGCCTCCCTTAGCGGTAGATATTTTGCGCTCCATTGTTGGACGTACTTCGAGGACTCCCTGCAGTGCGTGAGATTAAAAAAGGGGTAGAAATTCTTCTCCTTTTGGGAAAAGGGGGAAGCCAGCTCTGCAAAACGAAAACTGGCCTGAAGCCGGTTTGTAAACCGGAGTTTTTTTAATAAGGAAGTGAGCTTGCAAGTCGTCCGTGGCTGGCCTGGGGCGGAGTGAGTCACACAGAGCATAGAAGGTATTTCCTGCACGGAAAAATGCAAACGATTCAATAAACTGGGAAATGAGCCCAACCAACAGCTGAAGTCTCTTACGGGGCATACCTGAAAGGTAATTCTTCTCGGTGCGCTCTAAAATAAATACGATACAGGTAGTCCTCAGCTTACGACCAAAATGGAGCCCCAAAATTTCAGTTGCTAAGCGAAACATTTGTTAGGTGAATTTGGGCTCATTTTACCACCTTTCTCGCCACGGTTAACGCATTGTAAGCCACCCTGAGTCTCCGGAGAAGGGCGGCATATAAATCAAATTTAAAAAAAAAAAAGTGAATAATTGCAGTTGTTAAGTTAGGCACACGGTTGTTAAGCGAATCCGGCGTCCCCCCCCCCGTTGACTTTGCTGGTCAGAAGGTAGCCGGTGTGTGTGTGTGCGTGTGTGTGTGTGTGTGTGTCACGTGACCCGAGGACAATGCAACCGTCGCAAATACGAGTCGGTTGCCAAGCGTCTGAATTTTGATCACGTGACTACGGGGATGCGGCAAAGGTCGTAAGTGTGAAAAACGGTCGTAAGCCACTTTTTTTTAGTGCCGTTGTAACTTTGGAACAGTCACTAAGTGAACCATTGGTAGCCATTTATATAAAAGAGCTGCAGGCCCAGCCGGACTGCAGGGGGTTAAAATTACAAAACAGATCCACACCAAATATTGTATAGGTGCCAGCCAGGCTTCGGAAAACGGTTTGCCCAGGGCGGGGTACGAAAACCTGAGACGACTAAAAGAATTAGCTTTTAATTAATCAGACATCCTGCGGGTTTTTTTCTCTCTCTCCAGATTTTGGTGCCATGTTTAATGCAATGTTCCAGATCTTAGTGCAATATTTTTCAATCTTGGCAAACTTTAAGATGGGTGGACTTAAGATGGGTGGAATTCTGGGAATTGACATCCATGTATTTTAAAGCGTGATGGATGGGGAATTCTGGGAATTGATGTCCATGTATTTTAAAGCATGATGGATGGGGAATTCTGGGAATTGACATCCATGTATTTTAAAGCGTGATGGATGGGGAATTCTGGGAATTGACATCCATGTATTTTAAAGCGTGATGGACGGGGAATTCTGGGAATTGATGTCCGTGTATTTTAAAGCATGATGGACGGGGAATTCTGGGAATTGACATCCATGTATTTTAAAGCATGATGGATGGGGAATTCTGGGAATTGAAGTCCATGTATTTTAAAGCATGATGGAAGGGGAATTCTGGGAATTGAAGTCCATGTATTTTAAAGCGTGATGGACGGGGAATTCTGGGAATTGAAGTCCATGTATTTTAAAGCGTGATGGACGGGGAATTCTGGGAATTGAAGTCCATGTATTTTAAAGTGTGATGGACGGGGAATTCTGGGAATTGACGTCCATGTATTTTAAAGCGTGATGGACGGGGAATTCTGGGAATTGACATCCATGTATTTTAAAGCGTGATGGACAGGGAATTCTGGGAATTGAAGTCCATGTATTTTAAAGCGTGATGGACGGGGAATTCTGGGAATTGAAGTCCATGTATTTTAAAGCGTGATGGACGGGGAATTCTGGGAATTGAAGTCCATGTATTTTAAAGCGTGATGGACGGGGAATTCTGGGAATTGAAGTCCATGTATTTTAAAGCGTGATGGACGGGGAATTCTGGGAATTGAAGTCCATGTATTTTAAAGCGTGATGGATGGGGAATTCTGGGAATTGAAGTCCATGTATTTTAAAGCGTGATGGATGGGGAATTCTGGGAATTGAAGTCCGTGTATTTTAAAGCGTGATGGAGGGGGAATTCTGGGAGTTGAAGTCCATGTATTTTAAAGCGTGATGGAGGGGGAATTCTGGGAGTTGAAGTCCATGTATTTTAAAGCGTGATGGACGGGGAATTCTGGGAGTTGAAGTCCATGTATTTTAAAGCGTGATGGACGGGGAATTCTGGGAATTGAAGTCCATGTATTTTAAAGCGTGATGGACGGGGAATTCTGGGAATTGAAGTCCATGTATTTTAAAGCATGATGGAAGGGGAATTCTGGGAGTTGAAGTCCATCACCAACGCAATCCTAAATTGCATGAACAGAGGGATACAATCAAGATCAAGGGAGGTACTAATACCACTCTATAAAGCCTTAGTAAGGCTACACCTAGAGTACTGCATCCAGTTTTGTTCGTCACCACACTATAAAAAAAATGAGACTCTGGAAAGAATGCAGAGAAGAGCAAGAAAGAGGATTAGGGGACTGGAGGCTAAAAGATACGATGAACGGTTGCAGGAACTGGGCATGGCTGGTCTAGTGAAGAGAAGGACCAGGGGAGACAGGAGAGCATCTTCCAATATTTGAGGGGCTGCCCCAGAGAGGAGGAAGGGGGTCAGGCTATTCTCCAAAGCACCCGAAGGCCGGACAAGGAACAATGGATGGAAACTGATCAAGGAGAGATTCAACCTGGAAATAAGGAGAAATTTCCTGACCGTGAGAACAATCAACCCATGGAAGAGAAGTTGCCTTCGGAAGTTGTGGGAGCTTCATCCCTGGAGGCTTTCAAGAAGAGACTGGGCTGCCATCGGTCAGGAATGGTGTAGGGTCTCCTGCTTGGTGGGGGGTTGGACTAGATGACCTACAAGGTCCCTTCCAACTCTGTTTTAATCTGTTAAAAAAGCAAGCTGGCTGGGGAATTCTAGGAGTGGAAGTCCACCAATCTTAAAATTGCCAAGTCTAAAAAAACGCTGTTTTGGCGCATTATCCACCTCAAATCCCCCAATTTCAGCCAGGCCAAGTCACCCTCCCTGATCTCGATTGCAAATGTTATTATGTCTGCAATGTGGAGGACAAACTCCCAGCTCAGCGGATGGAGGTCACGGCAGCAACTCACCAAAGCCACAGAGGTCGGGGCGTTTTTGTGTGTGTTTGTGTGAATTTTCTCCTGGGAAGGTCACCCAGATAGCAAAACAGCAACAACAACGGATGACAGGGGGGGGGGGGAACATTCTCTGCCCCGATAAAAACTGGCAGCCAGAAACTTTCCTTGAAGTCTGAATAAATAAAAGTGGGATTCGAGGGGAGGACGGAGAAGGGAGAAGTTTAATTTTCCGCAGAATAAAAAAACACCGAAACGGCTTAAGCTGGATGTTTCTAAAATCTTGACTTGCAAGGTAGACAGTGGTGGGGATTCAGCCGGTTCGGACGAATTGGTAGTAGAGACCTGTGGGTGGGCCTGTCCACGCGCCCTGGCGCTATGCCGCCCTGTTTAGCCACGTTTTCTAAGTCACGCACATATGAGAAAAGCGTGTCTGTGGAAGGCCATGTGCGCGCGCTGAAGCCGCACACGCAAGTGAAGTCAATCTGCATGTGAGCTCATATTTTCGGTTCTGGGCGAAACGGTTGTTAAATTATGTGTAGCCCAGCTCTGCAGGTAGACTGCTCCTTGACATGGCTGAGCTTCTCTCTTGGTTCTTATATCAGCCAATCATTCCGCTTTGTGGGGCTACATCCTTGCTAAGCAAGGGAACAAACCGTTTTAACCACGGTCTGTTTGCTGACGCTTAATTCTGATGCCAGGCTTTTAAATGTTTAGGACTCTGATACAGGTAGTCCTCGATTTACGACGGGAATTGAGCCCAAAATTTCTGTTGCTAAGCGAGACAATTGTTAAAAGAGTGTTTGGCCCAGGGGTGAAATCTATTTACCTTCCCTATCGGTTCGGAAGTGCACGTGCGCTCGCCAATTCTTTGCGCGTGCACAAAACCTTCCGCGCATTCGCAGAGGGTAAAAAAAACAGGTTACTTCCTGATTAAAACCAGGAAGTAACGCCCACTGGGCGGGTGGGCGGTTCCTCGAGGCGTCACCGCTACCTGTTCGGTTGAACCGGTCTGAACCGGGAGCATTTCACCCCTGGTTTGGCCCCACTGGATGACCTGCCTTCGTAACTACATGCGAGTTGCCAAGTGCCTGAATTTTGGCGTCGGCAAAGGTTGTAAGTGTGAGTTTGCAAGCCAAGGTTTTCCAGCACCGTCGTGACTTTGAACCGTCGCTAAACGAATGTCGAGAACTCCCTGTAGTTCCGTCCAAGGAGAAACAAGACGAGGGAAGCCCACGTTTTTCCACTTTCTGTATTATAGGGAGTCCTCGAATTACGACCACAATTGAGCCCCAAATTTACATTGCTAAGTGGGGCAGTTTTTAAAGTGAATTTTTTCCCCGTTTTACAACCTTTCTTGCCACAGTTATTAAGTGAATCACCGCCATTGTTAAAGTCAGTCACAAGGTCGTTAAGCGAATCTGGCTTCCCCCCTTGACTTTGCTTGTGTCGGAAGGTCACAAAACGGGATCGCGTGACGCCGGGAGACGCTGCCACCGTCATAAATATAAGTCAGTATGCCCAACGTCTGAATTCGGATCACGTGACCGTCGGGGATGGGTGCAACGGTCGTTAAGTGTGAAAAACGGGTCATAGAGTTACCAGAGTTACCCTGTGGCAAGACGGACGGGCAATACATTTAAAAAAATAAAATAAATAAAATAATAACCGCTACTGAAAAGATTGGAAAATCAATCATTTGGTGAGCCATTGAACACCCGGCACAACTTAACGACTGGAATTCTGGCCTCCATGACGGTCGTAAGTCGAGGACTAACCGTGCAAATGTTTTTAAATAAATAAAATGAATAATAAATAAGGGTTGGCACCAGGCTGGCATTCTCTGGCCGCTTTCCAAGGGCAGGTGAGGCCAGGATAAAGAAGTGGGTGGAGTGAGGTCCTAAGGTCAATTCGATCCGACTTTATTTTAATCGCGTCCCGACTTTAAAGCAAAGACACCGAGAATTAAGAATTTCCTTTGTCCGTTTCCTCTGAAGCTGGCAACGGGTGGCAATTTCACCCGAGGCTGCCTTGGAGCACGGAACTTTTCCCCATCAGCTCTCACGCTTAACCTTGAACCTGGCACCGTCTGGATGCAAAGCTGACGTCCACACCCGTAAACACACACCTGAAAAGGTAGAGCTGAGTTCACGGAAAACAGTTTTTTCTTTCGAGCTTCGGATTTTCTTTGGAAGAGCCACAGTCTCCAAACTTACGGCCAAGAGCAGTAGGAAAAAAAAAAGATTTTTTTTAAAAGATTTAGATGGCTTCGATTATTTAGAATAAGATTTTGGAAAGAGGGAAATGGGGTGATTTATCGGTCAGAGCCCCTAATAATTCTCAATCTTAGCAAGTTGAAGATGGGTGGACTTCAGTTCCCAGGATTCACCAGTCAGCAGATGCATCCCTCTTAAAGCATTGCTGGTTGGGGGATTCTGGGAGTTGAAGTCCACCCATCTTAAAGCATGGCTGGCTGAGGGATTCTGGGAGTGGAAGTCCACCCATCTTAAAGCATGCTGTCTGGGGGATTCTGGGAGTTGAAGTCCATGCATTTTAAAGCATGCTGGCTGGGGGATTCTGGGAGTTGAAGTCCATGCATTTTAAAGCATGCTGGCTGGGGGATTCTGGGAGTGGAAGTCCACCCCTCTTAAAGTATGCTGGCTGGGGGATTCTGGGAGTGGAAGTCCACCCATCTTAAAGCATGCTGTCTGGGGGATTCTGGGAGTTGAAGTCCATGCATTTTAAAGCATGCTGTCTGGGGGATTCTGGGAGTTGAAGTCCATGCATTTTAAAGCAGGCTGGCTGGGGGATTCTGGGAATTGAAGTCCACCCCTCTTAAGATCGGGAAACACTGCCCTAAAATGCAAGACTCTGAGTAAGCAGCAAATACTAGTAGTCCTCGACTTCCAACCACAATTGAGCTCAAAGTTGCTAAGCAAAGTATGTATTAAGTGAGTTTTGCCCCATTTTTATGACTTTTCCTGCTACAGCTGTTAAGCGAATCAGCACAGTCACCCGGCTGTTAAGTGAATCTGAGTTCCCCGTTGAGTTTGCTGGTTAGAAAAGGGGATCAGGGGATAAAATGAAATTTTCATCCCGCACAGCTCTCAAAGACGAAACCTCAGATTTCAATAAAACGGCAGCATTTATCGAATGGCAGCAACCTTCGGCCGCCTTACCCGTCGGGCGCACAAGAACCCCAAGGGGGATGGACTTCGGGAGTGGTGAGAATAGTTGCAGGTAGTTCCACTGGTTACCAATGGCCGGGTTTGCAAACTTGCAACCTTGGGAATGGCGGTTCCCAGGCCCTTTTCGCTATCTGGGAGATTAGAAGAAAAAAGAGTGGAAAAGCTAGCAGAGAAGAACAAAGCCGCAACACTTCGTGCGTCTCTTTCTGTCCAGCTCCTCCAACACCCTCGCAGACCGAGGACCCGTTCCCACGATTCCCAAGGATCGGATTTGAGGAATGGGAGAACGAGACGTGATGTGCAAAAAAACGAAAAAACAAAACAAAACAAAGCAGGCCTTGGGAATCCAGCTAGCTTCATCCTTGCCTTGAAAGTCTCCCTTCTGCAAATTCCAGATTTCTGGAACCCAGGCTCACAATAAACAGAGATTGGGTGGGTGGGGGGGGAACCTTAGAGGTCATCTAGCCCAACCCGCTGCTCAAGCAGGAGACCCAGACGAATGGTTGCCCGGTTTCTCCTTGAAAACCTCCAAGCGATGGAGCATCCACAACATCTGGGAGGTTATAAGCTTCATTTCCCCCAGGATGGCAGCTGTGTGGAGGGAAGCTTCTGGCTGGAGGTAAGATTTGAACCCAGGTCCCTCAGGGGCTGCTCCAGACCCCGTAATGTCTCATTCGACCTTTCCTGCCTGCCGTTTTTCTAGCGCCTGTCTATTGTCTCCCCGCTTTCCACCGGACAATAAAAAATATAAATCGGGCTTTCCAAATTTAGACAAATTGCAGGTAGCTCTTGACTTCAAACCGTTCGTTTTAGTGACCATTCAAAGTTACAACGCAACAAAAAAAAAAAAAGTGACTTAAGACCATGATTCATGCTTACGACCGTTGCACTATCCCCATGGTCACCGGATCAAAATTCAGACACTCGGCAACTGGCATGTACTTATGACAGTTTCATTGTTCCCGGGATCATGTGATCCCCTCTTCTGAACTTCGGACGAGCAAAGTCAATGGGAAAGCCGGATCCGCTTAATGACGGTGTGACTGACTTAACAGCTGGAGCGATTCCCTTATCATCTGCGGCCGGAAACGTCGTAAAATGGGGGCAAAACACATTTAACAACTGTCTCGCTTTGCTACAGGTAGTCCTTGACTTACGACCGCCATGGAGCCCAAAATTTCTGTTGTTAAGTGAGGCATCTGTGAAGTGGGTTTTGCCTCATTTTACGACCTTCGCAGTTGTTAAGTGAATCACCGCAACTGTAACCCGATTGTTAAGTGAATCTGGTTTCCCCACTGACTTGGCTTTGCTATTTATGACAGTCGCGAGGTGACACAATCCCCTTCTGACCCGCTTCGCTTAACGATCGTCCTAACTAATTTAATGATTGGAGCGATTCCCTTAACAAACGTTGTTAAGGAAAGTCGTAAAACGGGGAGGCAAAACTACCTGTAATAAACCAATAATAAATAAGAGTAAGAAATAATAATGAGGAATAAATCTGTAAATAAATAAATAAATAAATAATAAAGGGAATAAGAAATAATAAGGAATAAATCTGTAAATAAATAAATAATAAAGGGAATAAGGAATAATAATAAGGAATAAATCTGTAAATAAATAAATAATAAAGGGAATAAGAAATAATAAGGAATAAATCTGTAAATAAATAAATAGTAAAGGGAATAAAAAATAATAATAATAAGGAATAAATCTGTAAATAAATAAATAATAAACGGAATATGAAATAAGAAGAAGAAGAAATAAATTTTTGCTTACAATGCATTATTGCTTAATGCATTGTAAGCCGCCCTGAATCTCCGGAGAAGGGCGGCATATAAATCGAACTAACTAACTAACTAACTAACTAACTAACAAACAAACAAATAAATAAATAAATCTAAATAAGAAATAAATCTCTTACTAATAAATTAATAAAACTCTCAGACGTCCTTAAGGTGACTACGTGTCTGCATTTCCCAGGTGTCTTGCCAGCTTTACCTGAGGCTTGGGAGAGACGGGCTACTCTGCCCCACCTGGGTAGTCCATTGAGGGGGGGAGGGTCGCAGGGGGAGAGATAACCTTCCTTTTTTATGCACGCAGCTTGGCTTGCTTGCCCGAGCAGCCTCGGCTCTACGGAAAGGCTGAGCAAAAGGCTATTGGCACGCCGGGAGAGGGAGGAATCGTGACTCTGCCCCAAACTTTTTGGGTGGTCTGACTTGGCCCTTCCCGGCGTGGGCACAATCAAGCTTGACTTACCTCACTGGGATTTTTAATCTAATTTTAATTCCTCCCGCCCCGAATCTGGAAAGCGTTTGAATATTTGAGAGGTTAAATCGAGTTGAGCTCATTTTCTGAGACATGTCCATGCAGGGTTCTTAGCCAGAAAGGGGGGAGGGGGGGATGTACATTTTCCTTCATCTGGGGGTGTTTTTTTCTTTAGCTTCCCAATCTAATGTGCGACTTTGGGATCTCTTGGTGGTCTCCTATCCAAATGTTAACATATGCAAAAATGACTACACAGAAAACAATGCAAGTACCCCTTGGCAGACAACAGTTCGTTTAGTGACCGCTTGAAGTTAAATAGCACTGAACAAAGTGACTTATGACCATTTTTCACACTTATGACCTTTCTAGCATCCCTATGGCATAATCAAAGTCCACCCCTCTTAAAGCATGGCTGGCTGGGGGATTCTGGGAGTGGAAGTCCACCCCTCTTAAATCATTCCAGCTGGGGAATTCTGGGAGTGGAAGTCCACCCCTCTTAAATCATTCCAGCTGGGGAATTCTGGGAGTGGAAGTCCACCCCTCTTAAAGGAGGCTGGCTGGGGGATTCTGGGAGTGGAAGCCCACCCCTCTTAAAGCATAGCTGGCTGGGGGATTCTGGGAGTGGAAGTCCTCTCATCTTAAAGCATAGCTGGCTAGGGGATTCTGGGAGTGGAAGTCCACCCCTCCTCAACTGGCCAAGTTTGAAAAAGACTGGTCTAATTTATCTCCAACTATTCCTGTGAGATTAAAATGCCCCGTGCCCAGCTCTAAAACTAGAAATTATAGGAGGAGCGTTGTGTCCTGATCCAAAAATCAGAAGATGTTGGTGATGATCTTATTTAAAATCTTCTGCTTCTTAAGGCACTTTTCTGGGCAAGAAAAGGAAGGGGGGCTTCTTCCCACCCCCGTCTTTTGGAGAAGGCGAAAGAGGCCGTAAAAATATCAGATTCCGACAGGCAACTCCTGATTCATCTCAACCCAAACCTGGGTGTTTTCTGGGGAATTTTTTCGGTGGGTCAGGAATTGCTCATGCAGCATCCCCATCCAAAAAAGGCCACGACTGCAGAATTGGGAAAGACCCAGAAAAAACAGACGGGAGGGAGAATTTGCAGCTGTCTGACTTCGGGGCGTCTGAATCTCCTCTGGTTAGGGGGGAAAGGTGGCAGTGGGGGGGGGTTGCTACCCACGAGCAAACCAGTAGCGATGGGTTATGGAACCCGCTACTGAAAGGTGGTAAATGAAAAGGGAGAAAACAGAGGGAAAAAACGACTACAAGTTTCATCATCCCCCACCCAGCCAACTGGCACAGTCCTCGTTCCCGTATAGGGCTTCCTTGTTTGCCAAAGCTGCTGGCTTCTAACAATAATAATATTTATAATACCGGCTTCTAACAATAATCATATTGATGGATCGCTGAACATGTACAGGGCTACCTGTGTTTTTCGTAATTTTTTTTTTTTTTAAATTGTTATGAAACCAAAAGAAATGATTGTTTCGCACAGCGTCCGTTTGCCAGTAAACCACTTCGGTGCTTCCCAATCCTATTTCTGTATGAACTACTCTAAATAAGAATAGAATAGAAGTAAGAAATAAGAATAAGCATAGGAATAGAATAGAATAGAATAGAATAGAATAGAATAGAATAGAATAGAATAAGCATAGGAATAAAATAGAATAGAATAGAATAGAATAAGCATAGGAATAGAATAGAATAGAATAGAATAGAATAGAATAGAATAGAATAAGCATAGGAATAAAATAGAATAGAATAGAATAGAATAGAGTAGAGTAAAATAGAATAGAATAGGTGTAGAGTAGAAATAGAATAGAATACGATTTGAATGGAATGGAATAATAATAATAATAATAATAATTTATTTCTATAATAATAATAATAGTAATAATAATAATAATAATAATAATAATAATAATAATAATAATAATAATAATAATAATAATAATAATAATAATATTTTATTTCTATACCGCCCTTCTCCCGAAGGACTCAGGGCGGTGTAAAGCCTATTAAAAGCACAAGACAAACATCAATTAAAATAATTTAAAATTATTAAATAATTCGGCTCAGTTTAAAACCCCAGAAATTGAAAACACCCAATTTAAAATTATTACGTTGATAGCCCGGCCTGGCGGAACAACAGGGTCTTGAGTGCACAGCAAAATACCCGGAATGGAATGGAATAGAGCTGGAAGGGACCTCGGAGGTCTTCTAGTCCAGCCCCCTACTCAAGCAGGAGAACCTATAAATAATCTGGCACAAGGCAAAAACCTGGCCAGCCTCCCAACAGGAACTAATTCATAATTTCAGAACATTGATGGAGCCCAAGGCCAACACAGATAGTCCTCGATTTACAACCGTTCGCTTAGCGACTGCTCAAAGTCACGACACCACTGAGAAAGGGGACTTAGCAAGCAGTCTTCACACTTACGACTGTCACAGTTGATCCAAATTTGGACTGGCGTTTGCAGTATCCCAGAGTCGAATTTGTGATCTTCCAACACGCAAGCTCGATGGGAGAAGCGGGATTCACTGGAACGACCGCCCGATTCACTTAACGACCATGGTGATTCGCTTAACAACCATCGCCAAAATCAGTCGTAAAATCAGGCACGACTTAACTTCACAGCCACCTCGCTGAGCAACGGAAGGTCTGATCCCAGTGCCGGTCGTAAACGGAGGACTACCTATACTGCTTTCTCCAGATCTTCCCACTAGGGACCGCTGCCTCAATTTTGGCAAAATCTGTCCTGTGTAACTTTCGCGTAGCCGTTGATTTCCCTCAATTACAAGCTGACCATGACACGTTTTCCAAGGAACAATGGAAGCCAGCCAACTATTAATTTACACATGTAAGTATACAGATAGTTCTTGACTTACAACAATTCGTTTAGTGACCGTCCAAAGTTACGGCGGCACTGGAAAAAGTGACCGAGGACCGTTTTTTATACTTTTCACTGCTGCAGAATCCGGACGCTTGGCAACTGACTCGCATTTATGACCGTTGCAATGCTCCCGGGGGTCATGTGATCCCCTTTAGCAATTTTCTGACAAGTAAAGTCAATGGGGAAGGCAGATTCACTTAACAACGGTGTGATTCACTGAACAACCGAGGTGATTCACTTAACAACAGTCGTTAAACAAGTGGTTGCAAGTCGGCGACAGGTAGTCCTTGACTTACAACAGTTCATTTAGAGACAAGCAAAGTCAATAGGGAAGGCAGATTCACTTAACAATGGTGTGATTCACTGAACAACCGGGGTGATTCACTTAACAACAGTCGTTAAACAAGTGGTTGCAATTCGACGACAGGTAGTCCTTGACTTACAACAGTTCATTTAGTGACCGTTTGAAGTGACAACGGCACTGAAAAAAGCAACTTAGGACCATGTTTCACACTTACAACCGTTACAGCATCCCCGTGGTCACGTAATCAAAATTCAGGCGCTTAGGAAGTGACTCATATTTATGACGGTTGCACTGCCCCAGGGTCACATGATCCCCTTTTGCGACCTTCTGACAAGCAGCGTCAATGGAGAAGCCAGATTCACTTAACAACCATGTTGCTAACTTAAAAACCGCAGTGATTCACTTAACAACAGTGGCAAGAAAAGTCGTTAAAGGGCGAAAAAACTCAATTAACAACTGTCTCACTTAGGAACAAGAAACGTTGGGCTGAATTTGTGGTCGTACATCGAGGACCGTCTGCTTATTGTTAAACCTCACTGCTCCTCCCCAATTTGCCACCCGAAAAAAGATCCTGAGGAACCAGATTCGAACTCCGAACCGGCCCATCTGGAAGCAAGAAGCGGAAACGCCCTCAGAGTAGAAAGCCGGATCGAGTGGATCTTGAAGCCAGATCTCTGACCCATTCTCAAGAAGTCAGGCGAAAGGGGTTGAGGTTTTAGGGATAATTTTGACAGAGGTCCCGAGAACGAGAAGCGACGGAGGAGACGCCAGAGTTATGTAAAGTGAAGCAATGCAGCCGTGATGACCTGATTGAAGATCTCAGCTTCGCTTGGAATCCCCCCCACCCCCACCCCAGGCCTCTGCGGCCTCCCCCCCCTCCCCTCCCTTCCCCTCAGGTGAGAAAACTCACCTGCCTTACAAGGTGGTCGGCTTTATTTATTGGCTAATGAGTCAGGACTGGATGCAAACACACAAATTGCATTCAAAGGCCTAGGCCACAATTTGCACAAACAAAGAGATTACTTTTGCTATATAGAACCAAACCGTGAAAGCAATATTCCAAATATCTATCAATATTCCAAATACCTATAGAAATACCTGTCTGTCGTATCTCTCTCTCTCTTCTATCTCTCCGTCTTGCTCTTTTATCATTTCTTTCTTTTCTTTCTTTCTTTCTTTCCTTTCTTTCTTTCTTTCTCTCTCTCTCTCTCTCTCTCCCTCCATCCCTCCCTATTGTCTACAGATCTATCTTTACCTCTTTCTTTCTCTCTCTTTATGGTAGTTGTGATAGATTTTTATTTATTTATCAAATGTTAAATGATTGAGGGATGAGGAATGATAGGGATAGACAGATGATAGATAGATATATGATAGATAGATAGACAGATGATAGATATAGACAGACAGACAGTCTGTCTGACTGACAGATTGATTCATCAGACAGAATATCTATCTATCAGGAGCCTGGATAGCTCAGCAGACTAATGCATTGTAATTAACATCCAGCTGCCTGCAATTACTGCAGGTTCGAATCTCGCCAAGGCTCAAGGTTGACTCAGCCTTCCATCCTTTCTAAGGTGGGTAAATTGAGGACCCAGTTTGTGGGGGCAATAAGCTGACTTTGTATAAAATATACAAAAGTATGAAGGCTATTGCTTAACACATTGTAAGCCACCCTGAGTCTCCGGAGAAGGCGGCATATAAATCAAATTAAAAAAAAAAATCAGATTGTCTGTCTGTCCTTCTATCTCCTCTCTCCCACATATATATATATATCTTTCTCTCCATTCTCCATCATTTCCATCATTTCTCTCTCTCTGTATCTTTCTATCCTTTCTCTAACTTTCCTCCAAACATACAGTAGTCCCTCGACTTACGACCTCAACTTGAGCCCAACATTTACGTCGCTAAGCGAGACATCTGTCAAGTGAATTTTGCCGCATTTAACCACCTTCCTCGTCACGGTTGTTAAGCGACTCGCTGCGGTTCTTAAGTGAGTCACGAGGTTGTTGTTAAGTGAATCCGGCTTCCCCATGCTGGTCAGAAGGTCGCAAAACCTGGGACGCTACAACTTGTCGTAAATATGAACCAGTCGCCAAGCGTTCCAAATTTCATACTTACTGCAACGGTCGTAAGTATGAAAAACCAGTCATAGGTCATTTTTGTTCCAGTGCTGTTGTAACTTCAAAGGTCACTGAATGAACTGTCGTAAGTCGAGGACTACATGTATTTTGATCTTTCTTTCTTTCTTTCTTTCTTTTCTCTCTCTCTCTCTCTCTCTCCCTCCCTCCCTCCCTCCCTCCCTTCCTTCTTTCTTTTTCTTTTTCTTTCCTGCTACTGCTCCCTCCCTCCCCCCAACCATCATACCTGCCTGTCAATGTTTCCTAAATCATCTCCCACCCCCACCACACCCCAAAAAACCTGCTCTGGCCCTTTTTCTCTAGCAAATAACCACAACGTTGTTAAGCTGGTCACAGGGCTTTTTACTCCTGCAAACTTCCCCCTAACACGCTTCGCAAACAACAACCCTGTAGAGCGAGCCGGTATTTTTTTAGGCACTAAAAACTGGCAGCCAAAAAATAAACCAACCAACCAACAAACCCAAAAATGGAAGCAGGGCAGGGAGAAGTGAAGTCAGAAAAAACATGGCTAGAAAACACTTTTGCGGAAACATGGTTTAAACTTCTGTGTCTGGAGGGATGCAAACGTTTTACAGGGGTCGACAAAAAGCCAGGTGTTTGTTGGAAAGGATGCCGGCAGATCCTTCAGAAAGGAAACTTAAAAAAGTATTTTCTGGATCCAAAAGTGTCTCTGGGAGCCTCCTTGATCTTAAATCAGTTTTTTTCCCCCAAACGTGGCCTGTTTAAGATGGGAGGACTTCAACTCCCAGAATTCCCCAGCCAGCAACGCTGGCTGGGGAATTCTGGGAGTTGAAGTCCTCCCATCTTAAACGGGCCACGTTTGAATAAATATACTGATTTAAACAGAAGAGAGGGGAAGGGGGAAGGGGTCTTCCCACCCCCTCCACCTCAAGCCCCCTCCCCTATTCTTTCAGGAAAAAAAAGAGCAGGGGGGAGGGGCAGGGAAAGCATTCAAAGGAGAAGATGTTAATGAGGGGGGCATTAAAATTCATGAGCCCCCCCTCCCCCCGGGTGGGGTCTTGTTCAAGGTCGAAGTCTGGATGGGTGGAGAGAAAACGGCTCTTCCTTTCCCCTTCCCCCCCCCCCAAAAGAACCCCCTGCCCGGTATTCTCAGGATGATGATGGGCATCAGAGGGGTCTCTCCCAGCACCGGCCAAGGAAGGGGAAGGCTTGGCTGGACTCCAGGAAGGTCTTAGATGGGGGGGGTCAAATCCCAAAGGAAAGGGGGTTTTCTTTTCTTTCCTTCCTTCCCCACTTTCCTCCTTTTTGCTCCCACCTTCCCTTGTTTCTTGGTTCCCATCTTTTTTTTCTTTCTTTCTTTCTTTCTTTCTTTCTTTCTTTCTTTCTTTCTTTCTTTCTTTCTTTCTTCTTTCTTTCCCTTTCTTTCTTTTTATTATTTATTTATTTATTTGTACTTTTTTTTTTAAAGTAGTTTTTATTGAATATAAATATTAAAAAAGACATACGTAACATATACACAACAAACATTTATACAACACATACACAAAAAGAGTATAATTTCTTCTTAAGCATTTTTTCAGAGTGACATTCTACAATTCTACTTATGATATATTCCTTTTGTACTTTTTTCTTTCTTTCTTTCTGTCACCCTTTCTTTCTACTTACTTACTTACTTACTTATTCATTTATGTTCTTACCCTTTATTTATCTTTCTCTTTCTTTCTTTGTCTTTCTTTTTATTATTTCTTTTTATTTATTTATATATTTATTATTTATATATTTATTATATATTTCTTCCTTCCTTCCTTTTCTATTTATTTATTATTATTTATTTATTTACATTTTATTTCTTTTTTTAAATTTGTTTTCTTCCTTCCTTCCTTTTTGTTTATTTGTTCGTTTATGTTTTCTTTCTTTCTTTGTCCCTTTCCCTTTCTTTCCCTTCCTTCTTTCCTCTTTCTTTCTTCCTTTCCTTCTTCCTTCCTTCCTTTCTATCTCTTTCTTTTCTTTCTCCTTTCTTTCCTTCCTTGTCCTTCCTTTCTCTCTTTTTTCTTTCTCTCTCTCTCTTTTCTTTCTTTCTCTCTCTCTCTCTCTCTCTCTTTCTTTCTTTCCCCATCCCGACCTTCCTCAAGCTGCTTAGTATGCTGATGCCCTTCCAGGAAGACAATAAAGCGGTGGGAAAAGCAGGAGGTGGGAAATTTGGGGGGGGGGGGAAAGTCCTCACAAAAGAAGACATGGGCTCCTAAGGCCTGACCCCTCCTCAAAAAGCAGAACACTCCCGCCCCACCGGTTTCCCCAAGGAAAGAGAAGCATCTTGCACCCCAAAATCCAGAGCTGCCCCCCACAAAAGGCCCTGATCCCAAGGCACCCCCCACCCCCAAATATCCTGGTGCTGTATCTGAGCGGAGGGAAACTGAGGCACCTTTGCTCTGCCAACGGCCCCTTGCAAGTGAACTTGGCTGCCCCCCTGCCCGGCCTCCTCCTGAAGCCGGAGGGTCTTGCTTGCCACCCCAGACACCCCCCCCTCTGCTGCCCCATCTTCCCTGGGGGTGGGTGGGCTCTTTCAGGGTCCCCCACACCCCAGGAAGCCAGGGACTCTTTCGGACCCCAGGCGGGCACTGCCAAAGTGGAGGACCCCATGCCCCCCCCACTCCCAGAAGGCGGCCTTTCCCATGCACGCCCCCTCCTCCCAGCCCCACCGCTGGCCTACAAAGACCCCCCCTCCTCCCCCTTCTGCCCTCCAGACAGAAAGCCCCCTCCCCACCCTCCCATTGTCTACTGCAACTTTGCAGTAGGTTTGGGGGGGGGGGTCCTGCAGGGCAGTGGGGGGTGGGGGGGCAGAGAAGGAAGGGCAATCCACAGACCCTCCCCAAGAAGAAGCTGGGGTTGGGGGACCCCCTCTCCCCCTTCCTGAGCCCCCCTCCCTCGCCCACACCTGTGCCGAGCCCCGCAGAGGGTCGTCTCCCCCAAGCCCCCCCCCAACCCCCCCCTGGCCCACCTGGCTCGGGCTCCTCGGGTCTGGCCGGCTGGTTGCCCATCTCGAGCCCGCTCTACGGCCGCCTGCTCATCCTCGGGGCTGCGGCGGGGAGGAAGAGGAGGGAGGCTGGCTGGCTGGCTGGGGAAGCTCGGGGCTCTTTCAAGGCGGCTCCGCGGAGCCCTGCCCAGCCTGGGCCGGCCCGAGGAGGAGGAGGAGGAGGAGGAGGAGGAGAGGCCGGGCATGGCCGTCCCAGCGGCCGAAGGGAGAAAAGAGCCGGCCGGGAGAAGCCCCGCACAGGCGGCCGCCGTTACTGCAGGGCCAGCGGAGGGGAGGGGGGGGAGGGAGGGAGAGGAGGAAGAGGAGGAGGGGGGGGAGAGACTGGGCTTTTCCTGGGGAGGGGAGGGGGCAACTAGAAGGGGGGCCAGGGCTGTTTCTAGGGGGGCAACTAGGAAGAGGAGGGGGAGGGAGGGGGGAGGGGGGCAGGGCTGTTCCTGGGGGTGGGGGTTGGCAGGAGGGGGGGAGGAAGAGGAGGAAGGAGGGGGAGGGGGGGTGAGAGACTGGGCTTTTCCTGGGGAGGGGAGGGGGCCACTAGGAGGGGGGAGGAGGAAGGGGGGGACAGGGCTGCTTCTAGGGGGGCAACTAGGAAGAGGAGGGGGAGGGAGGGGGGCAGGGCTGTTCCTGGGGGTGGGGGTTGGCAGGAGGGGGGGAGGAAGAGGAGGAGGGAGGGGAGAGGCTGGTCTTTTCCCAGAGAGGGGGGCAACTAGAAGGGGAAGGGGAGGGAGGGGGAGGAGGAAGAGGAGGAGGGTGGGGGAAGAGGCTGGGCTTTTCCTGGGGAGGGGGCAACTGGAAGGGGGAGGAAGGAGGGGGAGGAAGAAGGGGGGACAGGGCTGTTTCTAGGGGGGCAACTAGGAAGAGGGGGGAGGGGGAGGGGTGCAGGACTATTCCTGGGGGTGGGGGTTGGAAAGGTTGCAGGAGGGGGGGAGGAAGAGGAGGAGGAGGGGGCCACAGAGGGCCAGGACCCTTCTTGTGGGGGAGCAAAGTTACAGAACAGGGAGGAGGAGGGGGGGAGAAGGGTCTGGGAGGGGCAATGGGGCAGGGGCCTCCTTGAGCGGGGAAGAGGGAATTGGGGGCACAATTGGGGGTGTATGGCTTTCCCTGGGGGGGGGGAAAGAGTGCAGATGGGGAACGGGGGGCGGGGGAAAAGGAGCCTAGGGGTAGCAGGGCTCCACCTGGGGGCAGAGAAGGGGCACAGGGGGTGCCCGGCTCTCCCTGGAGGGCAAGGCTGCATATGGGGAAGGGAGAGAAGAAGGGGGAATTCAGGGTTTTTGGGGGGGGGCAGAAGACTTTGTGGGGGACAAGGGTGCAGATGGGGAAGGGAGAGAGGGAAGGGGAGTGGGGGAAGGAGGGCTCAAAATTGCAGAACAGGAATCTCCCAGCCAGCAGCCCCCCGCCCCACCCCACCCACAAGGACTTGGCTGCCTTTCTAAAGTTGGGGTGACAAAGACTGGCACCCTCCACAGCTGGCAACGTTGGGGCATGCTAGCCAGGCACAATTGTGGGTGGACAGCTGTGGGGAAGCCTACATTCTTCCCTTTGCTGATTCAGAATCAGAATAGAGCTGGAAGGGACCTTGGAGGTCATCTAGTCCAACCCCCTGTTCAAGCAGGATACTATCTATCTATCTATCTATCTATCTATCTATCTATCTATCTATCTATCTATCTATCTATCTATCTATCTTATCTATCTATACACACACACACACCCCATTCCGGACATGGGGATGATGCAACGGTCGTAAGGGTGAAAAACGTCACAAGTCACTTTTTTCCAGTGCCACAGTCACTAAACGGACCGTCGTAACTACAGGCCTACCTGCATCTCATTTTTTTGGTCATCATTTGATGTTTCTTGACACATAGCGCCACACGTTTTTGTGCCGGATGGTTTTTTTAAAAAAATAAATATTTTAAATCAATGGATATTTTAATCTCGGCTTTTGTGAGGGAGGCGAACAACACACAACATATAATTTCAACTCTGTGACTGTTGACCTTGGACTCGTGTTGCTGGGGAGCGTGATAGAGCAGCCCCCCCCCCATGGTGGGTCCTCCCCCCACCAGGACAGGAGGAGGGTGGGAGAAAATTACAGGAAATTATTTAAAATTATGAAAACAGCATCCTGCTAGCAATTTAGCTGGAGGGAAGGAAGAAGGAGGAGAGGAAGAAGAGAAGGAGGAAGGGAAAAAGATGAGAAGGAAGGAAAATGGGAAAAGGAAAAAGGGAGGGAGGGAAGAAGGAAGAATGGAGAGTAAGGAGAGAGGGAGGAAGGAAAATGGGAAAAGGGAGGAAGGGAAAAGGGAGAGAAAGAGGGAGGGAAGAAGGAAGAATGGAGAGGAAGGAGAGGGAGGAAGGAAAAGGGAAAAAGATGAAGGAAGGAAAATGGGAAAAGGAAAAAGGGAGGGAGGAGGGAAAATGGAAGGGAGAGATGACGGAAGGAAAAGGGAAAAGATGAGAAGGAAGGAAAATGGGAAAAGGAAAAAGGGAGGAAGGGAAAAGGGAGGGAGGGAGGGAAGAAGGAAGAATGGAGAGGAAGGAGAGGGAGGAAGGAAAAGGGAAAAACGAAGGAAAATGGGAAAAGGAAAAAGGGAGGGAGGGAGAATGGAAGGGAGGGATGAAGGAAGGAAAAGGGAAAAGATGAGAAAGAAGGAAAATGGGAAAATGAAAAAAAGGGAGGGAGGAAAGAAAGGAAGGAAAAAGATGAAAAGAATGGAAGCAAAATGGGAAAGGGAAAAAGTTAGGAAAAAATGAAGGAAAGAAGAAACGAGGGAGGAAGGAAGGGCAAATGAGAAAGTGGAGAATGCTTTTCTCGCCTCCTGTTTTCCACATATAGATAGTACTCGACTTACGACTATAATTGAGCCCCAAATTTCTGTTGCTAAGCGAGACAGTTAAGTGAATTTTGTCCCATTTTACGACCTTTTTTTCCTACTGTTAAGTGAATTGCTACAGTTATTTAGTGACAAGGTTCTTAAGTCTCTGGCTCCCTCATTGACACTGTAGTTGTTAAATTAGTCACATGGTCGTTAAGTGAATCTGGTTTTCCCCCATTGACTTTGCTTTGTCAGAAGGGGATCACGTGACCCCGGGACACTACGACCGTCATAAATACAAGCCAGTTGCCAAGCGTCCGAATTTATGATCACGGGATCATCAGGATGCTACCAAGATTGGAAATTTGAAAAACGGACATAAATCACTTTTTTCCAGTGCTGCTGTAACTTTGAATGGTCACTAAACGAACTTGTTGTATGTAGGGACTGCCTGTATTCATATTGTTCCACTCTGATGACAGGCAGCTGGGACAGCCATCTCAATTCTTCCACCACCCACCACCCAAAAATTCCAATTTTTCTCAAAAATCACGGCAGCAACCAAGGCATGCTCCCAACACCTCTGGTATCACAGATTAAGGGTTGGAAGGCACCTTGGAGGTCATCTAGTCCAACCCCCCGCCCAAGAAGGAGACCCTGCACCATTTCTGACCGAGGGCAGTCCAGTCTCTTCTCGAAAGCTTCCAGGGATGAAGCTCCCACAACTTCCGAAGGCAACTTCTGTTCCATGGGTTGATTGTTCTCACTGTCAGAAAATTTCTTCTTATTTCTAGGTTGAATCTCTCCTTGGTCAGTTTCCATCCATTGTTCCTTGTTTGGCCTTCAGGGGCCTTGGAGAATAGCTTGACCCCCTTCCTCCTCTCTGGGGCAGCCCCTCCCTCAAATACTGGAAGATGCTCTCCTGTCTCCCCTGGTCCTTCTCTTCACCAGACCAGCCATGTCTTCTGTCCATCTATGGTTCATTCAGATGTCTTTCTTTCTTTCTTTCTTTCTTTCTTTTTCTTTCTTTCTTTCTTTCTTTCTTTCTTTCTTTTCTTTCTCTCTCTCTCTCTCTCTTTCCCTCCTTTCCACCTTCCTTCCTTTCTTTCTTTCTTTCTTTCTTTCTTTCTTTCTCTCTCTCTCTTTCCCTCCTTCCTTCCTTCCTTTTGCTTTGGAGAATAGCTGGACCCCCTTCCTCCTCTCTGGGGCAGCCCCTCAAATATTGGAAGATGCTCTCCTGTCTCCCCTGGTCCTTCTCTTCACCAGACTAGACATGTCTTCTGTCCATCTATGGTTCATTCAGATGTCTTTCTTTCTTTCTTTTCTTTTCTTTTCTTTTCTTTTCTTTTCTTTTCTTTTTTTCTTTCTTTCTTTCTTTCTTTCTCTCTCTCTCTCTCTCTTTCTTTCCCTCCCTTCCACCTTCCCTCCCTCCCTCCCTCCCTCCCTCCCTCCCTTCCTTCCTTTTGCTTTGGAAAACAGCTTGACCCCCTTCCTCCTCTCTGGGGCAGCCCCTCCCTCAAATATTGGAAGATGCTCTCCTGTCTCCCCTGGTCCTTCTCTTCACTAGACCAGCCATGTCTTCTGTCCATCTATGGTTCATTCAGATGTCTCTTTTCTTTCTTTCTTTCTTTCTTTCTTTCTTTCTTTCTTTCTTTCTTTCTTTCTTTCTTTCTTTCTTTCTTTTCTTTTCTTTCTTTCCTTTCTTTCTCTCTCTCTCTCTCTTTCTTTCCCTCCCTTCCACCTTCCTTCCCTCCCTCCCTTCCTCCTTCCTTCCTTCCTTCCTTCCTTCCTTTTGCTTTGGAAAATAGCTTGACCCCCTTCCTCCTCTCTGTGGCAGCCCCTCCAATATTGGAAGATGCTCTCCTGTCTCCCCTGGTCCTTCTCTTCACTAGACTAGCCATGTCTTCTGTCCACCTATGGTTCATCTTTCTTTCTTTCTTTCTTTCTTTCTTTCTTTCTTTCTTTCTTTCTTTCTTTCTTTCTCTCTCTCTCTCTCTCTCTTTCCCTCCCTTCCACCTTCCTTCCCTCCCTCCCTCCCTCCCTCCTTCCTTCCTTCCTTCCTTCCTTTTGCTTTGGAGAATAGCTTGACCCCCTTCCTCCTCTCTGTGGCAGCCCCTCCAATATTGGAAGATGCTCTCCTGTCTCCCCTGGTCCTTCTCTTCACTAGACTAGCCATGTCTTCTGTCCACCTATGGTTCATCTTTCTTTCTTTCTTTCTTTCTTTCTTTCTTTCTTTCTTTCTTTCTTTCTTTCTTTCTTTCTTTCTTTCTTTCTTTCTTTCTCTCTCTCTCTCTCTTTCCCTCCCTTCCACCTTCCTTCCCTCCCTCCCTCCCTCCCTCCTTCCTTCCTTCCTTCCTTCCTTCCTTTTGCTTTGGAAAATAGCTTGACCCCCTTCCTCCTCTCTGTGGCAGCCCCTCCAATATTGGAAGATGCTCTCCTGTCTCCCCTGGTCCTTCTCTTCACTAGACTAGCCATGTCTTCTGTCCACCTATGGTTCATCTTTCTTTCTTTCTTTCTTTCTTTCTTTCTTTCTTTCTTTCTTTCTTTCTTTCTTTCTTTCTTTCTTTCTTTCTTTCTCTCTCTCTCTCTCTTTCCCTCCCTTCCACCTTCCTTCCCTCCCTCCCTCCCTCCCTCCTTCCTTCCTTCCTTCCTTCCTTCCTTTTGCTTTGGAGAATAGCTTGACCCCCTTCCTCCTCTCTGTGGCAGCCCCTCCAATATTGGAAGATGCTCTCCTGTCTCCCCTGGTCCTTCTCTTCACTAGACCAGCCATGCCCAGTTCCTGCAACCGTCCATCCTATGTTTTAGTCTCCAGTCCCTTCATCATCCTGGTTGCTCTTCTCTGCACTCTTTCCAGAGTCTCCACCTCTTTTTTAGTGTGGAGACTAAAACTGGATGCAGTACTCTAGGTGTGGCCTTACTAAGGCTTTACAACACGGCCAGCCTAAAGCCAGAAATCAAGGGTGGGGAACCAGGCCAGGCTGGACCGTTCACATTTTAACCGAATCTATAAAACGTCCTGAATAAAGATGTGTTTTTTTTTTCTTGGTTTTGCCCCAATTTCAGAATGCTGACTGGCTGGTTGGATTTGCATTCTTCCCAACCCTTCCAGAGGCTACGAACGGAACAGGCTTAGCCCATGCTGAGAATGCAGCGGCGACAACGTTTTTCCCCCTCGACTCCCGATTGTGTTGAGTGCAACACAACTCCCATCCAGCTTAAAAACTTCCCTGCCCTCCAGAAGGGGAACGGGGTGCGTAGAAAAACCAACAACCCTCCCGTCCGTATTTTAGTGGGAGAGCCCTCGTTTCCCATTATTCCGTATTTACAGGGTGGTTAGCATCCCTGTAATTAGGAGCATAATAACATAACGAGCGCTCGATTGATGGGAGCGGTGTTAGAAGGGCCCTCGGGGGGTCATCTAGTCCAACCCCACCCCACCCCCATCTCAGTGCCAAAAGCCAAATTCTCACAACCCTCTCAGGAAGTTGTCGTTTTTCTGCATGTGCAGAATAGAATAATAGAATTAGAATTAGAATAAAATAAGAATAAAAAAATTAGAATAGAATAGAACAGAAGAATATAGAATAGAAATATCAATTAGAAGAGAATAGAATAGAATAGAATAGAAGAATAGAATAGAATAGAATAGAATAGAATAGAATAAGCATAGGAATAGAATAGAAGAATAGAATAGAGTAGAGTAGAATAGAATAGAATAGAAGAATTAGAATAGAATAGAATAAGCATAGGAATAGAATAAAATAGAAGAATAGAATTGAGTAGAGTAGAATAGAGTAGAGTAGAATAGAATAGAAGAATAAAATAGAATGGAAGAATAAAATAGAATAGAATAGAATAGAATAGAATAGAATAATAGAACAGAGTAGAGTAGAATAGAATAGAAGAATTAGAATAGAATAGAATAAGCATAGGAATAGAATAGAATAGAATAGAATAGAATAGAATAGAATAGAAGAATTAGAATAGAATAGAATAAGCATAGGAATAGAATAGAAGAATAGAATAGAGTAGAGTAGAATAGAATAGAATAGAAGAATTAGAATAGAATAGAATAAGCATAGGAATAGAATAAAATAGAAGAATAGAATTGAGTAGAGTAGAATAGAGTAGAGTAGAATAGAATAGAAGAATAAAATAGAATGGAAGAATAAAATAGAATAGAATAGAATAGAATAGAATAGAATAGAATAGAATAGAATAGAATAGAATAGAATAGAATAGAATAATAGAACAGAGTAGAGTAGAATAGAATAGAAGAATTAGAATAGAATAGAATAAGCATAGGAATAGAATAGAATAGAATAGAATAGAATAGAATAGAAGAATTAGAATAGAATAGAATAAGCATAGGAATAGAATAGAAGAATAGAATAGAGTAGAGTAGAATAGAATAGAATAGAAGAATTAGAATAGAATAGAATAAGCATAGGAATAGAATAAAATAGAAGAATAGAATTGAGTAGAGTAGAATAGAGTAGAGTAGAATAGAATAGAAGAATAAAATAGAATGGAAGAATAGAATAGAATAGAATAGAATAGAATAGAATAGAATAGAATAGAATAGAATAAAATAGAATAGAATAATAGAACAGAGTAGAGTAGAATAGAATAGAAGAATTAGAATAGAATAGAATAAGCATAGGAATAGAATAGAATAGAATAGAAGAATAGAATAGAATAGAGTAGAATAGAATAGAAGAAATAGAATAGAATAGGAATAGAAGAATGAAGAATAGAATGGAATAGAATGGAATAGAATGGAATGGAATGGAATAGAATAGAATAGAATAGAATAGAATAGAATAGAATAGAATAGAATAGAATAGAATAGAATAGAATAGAATAGAATAATAGAACAGAGTAGAGTAGAATAGAATAGAAGAATTAGAATAGAATAGAATAAGCATAGGAATAGAATAGAATAGAATAGAAGAATAGAATAGAATAGAGTAGAATAGAATAGAAGAAATAGAATAGAATAGGAATAGAAGAATGAAGAATAGAATGGAATAGAATGGAATAGAATGGAATGGAATGGAATAGAATAGAATAGAATAGAATAGAATAGAATAGAATAGAATAGAATAGAATAATAGAATAGAGTAGAGTAGAATTCTTTATTGGCCTAGTGTGATTGGACACACAAAGAATTTGACTTTTGGTGCATAAGCTCTCAGTGTACATAAAAGATATACAGAAAGCTATAAGTCACGATCCTAGTCCTCATAAAAATACATTCATCATAAATCATAAGATACAACGCTTCGTGATAGCCACAGGATACTAGGATAAGCCATCAACATAAATAATTCTAGGAAACTAAATAAAACAACATAAATCGTAAAGATGCAAGCCACAAAGTTATATTCATAAATAGAAGAGGGGATAGGTAATGGGAAGGATGAGAAAAATAATAGTAATCCAGCCTTACTAAATAGTTTGATGGTGGTGTGGGAATGAGTTTTTCAGCAGAGGGATTGCATGGGGGGGGGAGGAAATAAACTGTCCTTGTGTTTAGTTGCTTTGCACAATCACATCCTGCAAAAGGGGAGCCCCAGATATTTCCTGCGTTTACAAGCAATCCTCGACTTAACAACCTTTCATTTAGTGACGGTGCGAAGCTATGACAGCACTGAAAAAAAGTGATCATCACCGTTTTTCACGCTTACAAACTGCCAAGGGCTACCTGTATAGACCCTTAAAGCAGCTTTCATGTGAAAAAGATTACAATTTCAATAATAATAATATAATTAAATCATAATTAAATGATTAAAATAAAACTAAGGCTGTGACAGTTGTGCAGATGTGTCTTATTCCTTCCATAAATAAATTGCGCTAAGACATAAAAGGGTTCTGGAGAAGAGACTGGGCCGCCATTTGTCTGAATCGTCTAGGGTAGGATCTCTGGGGGGGGGGAACGGGTGGGCTGGAGTGGGTTGGACTAGAAGACCTCCAGGGTCCCTTCTAGCTCGACTCTGATGGCGTGTGCGTAAGGAAGTTTTTTTCTTTCCCCGCCCCTGTCATTCTGTCGTTTTTATTTTTTATTTTTATTAGTGGCGCGAGACGCTGTCCTTCTCGCTGCCAAAAATAAAACGGCAATCGTTGTTTTTGTTCCTTTGGGCCGATCCGCTTGGCGAGAAAACAAAAATTGTTTAGACTGGCAGATTACACGTTTTGCAAAGGAAGAAAAGGGGAAATTTGCACTTTGGCGGGGGCTGAAAGGAATAATTAGTCTGTTTTGGGTTTTTTTTTTTGTCTGGGTCTGCGGAAACAGCTCTATATTATAGATTTTGGGCTATTGCTATTGCTTTACGGGTCTGTCGTTCTGGTGAACAGCATCAGCTGGCCTTGTAATTTCAATTGGAACAGAGCCTGGAAGGGACCTTGGAGGTCATCTAGTCCAACCCCCTGCTCAAGCAGGAGAGACCCTACACCATTTCAGACAAATGGCGGGCCAATATTTTCTTAGGAACCTCCTGTGGTGCAGCAGAGCATCCACAACTTCTGGTGGCAAGCTGTTCCACTGCTTCATTGTTCTAATTGCCAGGAAATTCCTCCTTATTTCTACGTTTGATTAGTGTCCATCCGTTGTTGTTGCTTCTTCTCCTGCCCTCTGGTGCTCTGGAGAATAGGTGGGAAACCCCCCCCCACTCTTCTTTGTGGCAGCCCCTTAAATATTGGGAGATGCTATCGTGTCTCCCCTAGTCCTTTTCTCTAGACTGGCCATACCCAGTTCCTGCAACCGTTCCTGGGAATGGAATGGAAAATGAAATGAAATAAAAAGAAAAGAAAAGAAAAGAAAAGGAAAGGAAAGGAAAGGAAAGGAAAGGAAAGGAAAGGAAAGGAAAGAAAAGGAATGGAAAGGAAAGGATAGGATAGGATAGGATAGGATAGGATAGGATAGAATAGAATAGAATAGAATAGAATTAGAATAGAACAGAACAGAATAGAATAGAATAGAATTTGAAAAGAAAATAAATGAAATGAAATGAAATGAAATGAGGAATAGAATAGAAAAAATAGAATGGAATGGAATGGAATGGAAAATATTGCTTAGCGCATTGTAAGCCGCCCTGAGTCTCCGGAGAAGGGCGGCATATAAATCAAATAAAAATAAAAATAAAAATAAAAATAGTATAGAATAGAATTTGAAATGAAATGAAATGTAGAAGAGAAGAGAAGAATAGAATTTGAAATGAATAGAATAGAATAGAATAGAATAGAATTTGAAATGAAATGAAATGAAATGAGGAATAGAATAGAAAAAATAGAATGGAATGGAATGGAAAATAGAATAGAATTTGATTTTTTTTTTAATTTGATTTATATGCCGCCCTTCTCCGGAGACTCAGGGCGGCTCACAATGCGCTAAGCAATAGCCTTCATCCTTTTGTATATTTATACAAAGTCAGCTTATTGCCCCCACAAACTGGGTCCTCATTTCACCGACCTTAGAAAGGATGGAAGGCTAAGTCTACCATGAGCCTGGTGAGATTCGAATTTACAGTAATTGCAGGCAGCTGGTGTTAACAACAGTGTTAATAACAGTGCTTTAGTCTGCTGCGCCACCAGAGCTCTGGTGGCGCAGCAGAAATGAATAGAATAGAATAGAATAGAATAGAATAGAATAGAATAGAATAGAATAGAATAGAATAGAATAGAAGCTGGAAGGGACCTTGGAGGTCTTCTAGTCCAGCCCCCTGCTCAAACAGGAGAACCTATCCCATTTCAGACAAGTGACTTGTCCAGTCTCTTCTTAAAAAACCTCCAGTGATGAAGCACCCACAACTTCTGGTGGCAAGCAGTTCCACTGGTTAATTGTCCTCACTGTCAGGAAATTTCTCCTTAATTCCAGGTTGCTTCTCTCCTTCATTAGTTTCCACCTGTTGCTTCTTCTCCTGCCTTCAGGTGCTTTGGAAAATAACTTGACCCCCAACTCTTCTTTGGGGCAGCCCCTCAAATATTGGAAGATGCTATCATGCCCCCCCGCCCCCCCAAGTCCTTCTTTTCTCTAACGGGGACCAAAACTGGATGCAGGATTCCGGGCGATTCGCGAAGCTGGCTGAGGAATTCTGGGACTTGAAGTCCACCCGTCGTAAAGTTGCCAAGGTGGGAGACCCCTGTTGTAAACCAAGAAAATCCTGGTTTACAGGTGGACTTGCAACCCCTCGTTCAAGCAACGGTTTGAAGTTACAACAGCACTGATAAAAGTGACTGGTTGCAACCAGTCCTCGCACTTACGACAGCATCTCTGCAGTCAGGTGATCAAAATTCAGGCAGTCTCAATTTCAGTTAGAAACCCCCAGCCTCAATTTCAGAGTTAGAAATCCTCGGCCTCAATTTCAGAGATGGGAACCCCCAGCCTCAATTTCAGAGTTAGAAACCCCCAACTCAATTTCAGCTGTAGCAGCCCCCAGCCTCAATTTCAGAGGCAGCAACCCCCAGCCTCAATTTCAGAGACTGGAACCCCCAGCCTCAATTTCAGAAGTGGCCATCCCCAGCCTCAATTTCGGAGACAGCAGCCTCTAGCCTCAATTTCAGAAACAGGAACCCCCAGCCTCAATTTCAGAGTTAGAAACCCCCAACTCAATTTCAGCTGTAGCAGCCCCCAGCCTCAATTTCAAAGGCAGCAACCCCCAGCCTCAATTTCAGAAGCAGGAACCCCCAGCCTCAATTTCAGAGCTAGAAACCCCCAACTCAATTTCAGCTGTAGCAGCCCCCAGCCTCAATTTCAGAGACTGGAACCCCTACCCTCAATTTCAGAGACTGGAACCCCCAGCCTCAATTTCAGAGACTGGAACCCCCAGCCTCAATTTCAGAGACTGGAACCCCCAGCCTCAATTTCAGAGGCAGCAACCCCCAGCCTCAATTTCAGAGACCCGAACCCCCAGCCTCAATTTCAGAGACAGCAGCCCCCAGCCTCAATTTCAGAGACTGGAACCCCCAGCCTCAATTTCAGAAATGGCCATCCCCAGCCTCAATTTCAGAGACAGCGATCCCCAGCCTCAATTTCAGAGACTGGAACCCCCAGCCTCAATTTCAGAGACGGCAACCCCCATCCTCAATTTCAGAGACCAGAACCCCCATCCTCAATTTCAGAGACAGCAGCCCCCATCCTCAATTTCAGAGACCAGAACCCCCATCCTCAATTTCAGAGACAGCAACCCCCAGCCTCAATTTCAGAGACAGCAACCCCCAGCCTCAATTTCAGAGACAGCAACCCCCCAGCCTCAATTTCAGCTGTAGCAGCCCCCAGACTCAATTTCAGAGGCAGCACGCCCCCAGCCCCAATATCAAAGGCGGAAACCCCCAGCCACAATTCCAGAGGCAGCAAAAGGCTGCCTACCCTCTGCCAGAGCTCCGGAGCTGGGGACCACCCCAAATGAGGAGGAGGGGGGACCCGAAACAGGCGAAAAGGAGCTCCACATCTGGAATCCAAAAACTCAGGAATGTCCCTCTGGCATTTCCGTGCTCTCCCTTGACCCCCCCCAAAAAAGAAGGACCCCCCCGATGCAGGGGAAGAAAGGAAACAGTTCCTAATTTATGACTCCTTGTGCATCGCTAGGGACCCCAACCCAGCCTCAGCCCCCTCCCCACAGCCTGGAACTCATCAAGGAAGATTGGCGGTGGGGGGGAGCAGTCTGGCTGAGCCCCCCCCCCCCCCCAGCCCAGCAACCTGGCCGGTTTCCTTTGATGTGACAGATTGCAAGAAACAGATCCAGCTTGAGACCCCCGACCTTTGGGGAACCGGATCCCCTCCCCGGCTATTCTTCAAAGGGACTTTTGGGGCTTTGGAGAGGGGGCTTAATGGGGGTGGGCTTCCCATTTTAAACTAATTAAACTGGAACTGAAGACTTTGGGCAGGGCCTGCCTTTTATTTTAAAAATGAGGAGGGTCCCAAACCAGGGAGAACATGGAAATCCGATCAAAACCTTTCACTGGGATAAGTCAATAACCCACCTACCCCTGACTAGGTAGTCCTCAATTTATGACCACAATAGAGCCCAAAATTCCTAAATGTCGCCAAGCGAGACGTTTGTTAAGTGAGTTTGGCCCCATCTTATGACGTTTCTTGCCATGGCTGTTAAGTGAATCGCTGCAGTTGTTCTGTTAATACAACGGTCGTTAACTGAATCTGGCTTCCCCCATAATGACTTTGCTTGCCAGAAGGTCGCAAAAAAGGAGATGGCGTGACCCTCCCCCCGGGGAACGCTGCGACCGTCATAAATGCGAGTCAGCGGCCAAGCCGTCTGAATTTTGATCCCGCGACCATGCAAAAGTCGTAACTGTGAAAAGCGGTCGTAAGCCCCTTTTTTTCAGTGCCGTCGTAACTCTTAAGCAGTCGCTAAATGAACTGGTTGTTAAGTTGAGGACTATCTGTATTTTATAGGTGAGCCCCAAGGGATTCTGGGAAAATTTCTGGTGGTGAAAAACTGCCAGGGGCGCACAGGCAGGTGTGTGTGTGTGTGTTTGTGTGTTGTGGGGATGGAAACTTGCAGGTTTTTCCACCTCTTGGAAGTTTTCAAAAAATTGGAAGTTTTCCCTAGAAAGCAGTTTGCAAATTGCATTTCCTGCCTGTTGCTGCCCCCTGGTGGCCAAAGTGGGGTAAAATTGTTAACAATACAAGCAGTTCAGATTAGATTAGTTTAACATAGTTGGAAGGGATCCTGTAGGTCATCTAGTCCAACCCCCCCTCCCAAGCAGGAGACCCTACACCATTTCTGTACAATTTCTGTTCCAAGTTACAACTACATCGAAAAAGGTGACTGACGATCAGTCCTCGCACTTACGACCGTCGCCGCATTCCTCACAGTCACAGGATCAAAACCAGCCGCTTGCGCGAACGACAAAGAGGGCTGCAGGGTCACGGGGTCATGCGATCCACATGTGCAACCTTCCCAGCCGGTTCTCGGGGGAAGGGGGCTGGAGCCGGATTCACTTAATGACCGTATGATTCACTTAACAGCTGCCGTGATTCATTTAACCACCATGGCAAAAAAGGTGGTCCAATCAGGGGGTTGGACTAGAAGACCTCCAAGGTCCCTTCCAACTCTGTTTATTAAATTAAATTAAATTAAAATTAAAATTAAATCAGGTGTGACTCGCTTAACAACTGCCTTGCTTAGGAATGGAAATTGGCGTCCCCATTGTGGCCGTAAATCGAGGACTACCTGTTAAATCCTGCCTATGAAAAGAAAAGGCAGAGAGCAGCAAACAAGACTACCAGATCTGGGCTGCAGAACCTCCGGTGGTCTCTAGGGGGCAGCTAAGGGTTAGGGTTTTGTTACCTTTTGCTGCCATCTAGTGGGGATGTAGATAATGACAGCCCAGTTTGTTTAAAGCAGCATTTCACTTTAAGAGCTGTGGACTTCAACTCCCAGAATTCAAAGCCAGTTGAGGAATTCTGGGAGTTGAAGTCCACACCTCTTAAAGTGGCGAAGGTTGAAGAACATCGGTCTAAAGCAATCCTCCGATAAAATGCATTCTTTGATGAGTACCGGTACTATATCCCCCAATATATGTGTCCCCTCAATAAATCTTGTGGCCAGGAGTTCCACAAGCCAATGATGTGCAAGGGATGATTTCTTTAATCTGTTCTCCACTTCCTCCCACTCCTCTTGATGGGGGGAAAACCCCGGATCTGGTGCTTTGAGAAAGAGGAAAAAGCCTCTTACCCACTTCCTTTGGCTCCCCCCACCCCCGTGTCATCACAAGGTCACACATGGATAGTCACAAGGTCACAAAAGGGGATCACATGATCCTGGGACACTGCAACCGTCATAAATGTGAGTCAGTTGTCAAGCAAATGACTGTAAATCAGGTAACCACAGGGCTTCTGCACTGGTCACAAGTGTGAAACATTGGTCATATAAGCCACATTTTCAGTACTGTAACTTTGAATGGTGCCTAAATGAACTGTTGTAAGTCAAAAACTCCCTGTATACACACACACACACACACACACACACACACAAAAAGAGCCTGTAGTACAGTGGACTAAAGCATTGTGATTAACACCAGCTGACTGCAATTACTGCAAGTTCGAATCTCACCAGGCTCAAGGTCGACTCAGCCTTCCATCCTTTCTAAGGCGGGTAAAATGAGGACCCAGTTTGTGGGGGCAATAAGCTGACTTTGTATAAATATACACAAAAGGATGAAGGCTATTGCTGAGCACATTGTAAGCCGCCCTGAGTCTCCGGAGAAGGGCGGCATATAAATCAAATTAAAAAAAAATCCCTGTCACATTTTGAATACATCACAAAAAAGGAAACTTGAGTGTTCACAAGACTGATGCTACATGGAATAAAGCTTTTTCTTGTTCCTTTTTATGGAACATTTACACGCATGTGCCTGCCCCACTGCCTACTCAGGAGCAAGCAAAGCCACGTGGTCCCCACACTATAAAAAAAGAGGTTGAGACTCTGGAAAGAGTGCAGAGAAGAGCAACCAGGATGATGAGGGGACTGGAGGCTCAAACATATGAAGAAGAACGGTTGCAGGAACTGGACCTGGCTAGTCTAGTGAAGAGAAGGACCAGGGGAGACAGGAGAGCATCTTCCAGTATTGGAGGGGCTGCCCCAGAGAGGAGGAAGGGGATCCAGCTATTCTCCAAAGCAAAAGGAAGGAAGGAAGGAAGGAGAGAGGGAGGGAGGGAGGGAGGAAAGGAAGGTGGAAGGGAGGGAAAGAAAGAGAGAGAGAGAGAGAGAGAGAGAGAGAGAGAGAAAGAAAGAAAGAAAGAAAGAAAGAAAGAAAGAAAGAAAGAAAGAAAGAAAGAAAGAAAGAAAGAAAGAAAGAAAGACATCTGAATGAACCATAGATGGACAGAAGACATGGCTAGTCTAGTGAAGAGAAGGACCAGGGGAGACAGGAGAGCATCTTCCAGTATTTGAGGGGCTGCCCCAGAGAGGAGGAAGGGGCCGAGCTATTTTCCAAAGCAAAAGGAAGGAAGGAAGGAAGGAGAGAGGGAGGGAGGGAGGGAAGGAAGGTGGAAGGGAGGGAAAGAAAGAGAGAGAGAGAGAGAGAGAGAGAGAGAGAGAAAGAAAGAAAGAAAGAAAGAAAGAAAGAAAGAAAGAAAGAAAGAAAGAAAGAAAGAAAGAAAGAAAAAAAGACATCTGAATGAACCATAGATGGACAGAAGACATGGCTAGTCTAGTGAAGAGAAGGACCAGGGGAGACAGGAGAGCATCTTCCAGTATTGGAGGGGCTGCCCCAGAGAGGAGGAAGGGGGTCAAGCTATTCTCCAAAGCAAAAGGAAGGAAGGAAGGAGGTAGGGAGGGAAAGAGAGAGAGAGAGAGAGAAAGAAAGAAAGAAAGAAAAGAAAGAAGAAAGAAAGAAAAAGAAAGAAAGAAAGGAAAGAAAGAAAGAAAGGAAAGAAAGAAAGAAAGAAAGAAAGAAAGAAAGAAAGAAAGAAAGAAAGAAAAAAAGACATCTGAATGAACCATAGATGGACAGAAGACATGGCTAGTCTAGTGAAGAGAAGGACCAGGGGAGACAGGAGAGCATCTTCCAGTATTGGAGGGGCTGCCCCAGAGAGGAGGAAGGGGATCCAGCTATTCTCCAAAGCAAAAGGAAGGAAGGAAGGAAGGAGAGAGGGAGGGAGGGAGGGAGGAAAGGAAGGTGGAAGGGAGGGAAAGAAAGAGAGAGAGAGAGAGAGAGAGAGAGAGAGAGAGAGAGAGAGAAAGAAAGAAAGAAAGAAAGAAAGAAAGAAAGAAAGAAAGAAAGAAAGAAAGAAAGAAAGAAAGAAAGAAAGAAAGAAAGAAAGAAAGACATCTGAATGAACCATAGATGGACAGAAGACACGGCTAGTCTAGTGAAGAGAAGGACCAGGGGAGACAGGAGAGCATCTTCCAATATTTGAGGGGCTGCCCCAGAGAGGAGGAAGGGGGTCAAGCTATTTTCCAAAGCAAAAGGAAGGAAGGAAGGAAGGAAGGAGAGAGGGAGGGAGGGAGGGAAGGAAGGTGGAAGGGAGGGAAAGAAAGAGAGAGAGAGAGAGAGAGAGAGAGGGAGAGAAAGAAAGAAAAGAAAGAAAGAAAGACATCTGAATGAACCATAGATGGACAGAAGACATGGCTAGTCTAGTGAAGAGAAGGACCAGGGGAGACAGGAGAGCATCTTCCAATATTTGAGGGGCTGCCCCAGAGAGGAGGAAGGGGGTCAAGCTATTTTCCAAAGCAAAAGGAAGGAAGGAAGGAGGGAGGGAGAGAGGGAGGGAGGGAAGGAAGGTGGAAGGGAGGGAAAGAAAGAGAGAGAGAGAGAGAAAGAAAAAGAAAGAAAGAAAAAGAAAGAAAGAAAGAAAGAAACAAAGGAAAGAAAGAAAAGAAAAGAAAGAAAGAAAGACATCTGAATGAACCATAGATGGACAGAAGACATGGCTGGTCTAGTGAAGAGAAGGACCAGGGGAGACAGGAGAGCATCTTCCAGTATTTGAGGGGCTGCCCCAGAGAGGAGGAAGGGGGTCAAGCTATTCTCCAAAGCAAAAGGAAGGAAGGAAGGAGGTAGGGAGGGAAAGAGAGAGAGAGAGAGAGAAAGAAAGAAAGAAAGAAAAGAAAGAAGAAAGAAAGAAAAAGAAAGAAAGAAAGGAAAGAAAGAAAGAAAGGAAAGAAAGAAAGAAAGAAAGAAAGAAAGAAAGAAAGAAAGAAAGAAAGAAAGAAAGAAAGAAAGAAAGAAAGACATCTGAATGAACCATAGATGGACAGAAGACATGGCTAGTCTAGTGAAGAGAAGGACCAGGGGAGACAGGAGAGCATCTTCCAGTATTGGAGGGGCTGCCCCAGAGAGGAGGAAGGGGGTCAAGCTATTCTCCAAAGCAAAAGGAAGGAAGGAAGGAGGTAGGGAGGGAAAGAGAGAGAGAGAGAGAGAAAGAAAGAAAGAAAGAAAAGAAAGAAGAAAGAAAGAAAAAGAAAGAAAGAAAGGAAAGAAAGAAAGAAAGGAAAGAAAGAAAGAAAGAAAGAAAGAAAGAAAGAAAGAAAGAAAGAAAGAAAGAAAGAAAGAAAGAAAGAAAGAAAGAAAGAAAGAAAGACATCTGAATGAACCATAGATGGACAGAAGACATGGCTAGTCTAGTGAAGAGAAGGACCAGGGGAGACAGGAGAGCATCTTCCAGTATTGGAGGGGCTGCCCCAGAGAGGAGGAAGGGGATCCAGCTATTCTCCAAAGCAAAAGGAAGGAAGGAAGGAAGGAGAGAGGGAGGGAGGGAGGGAGGAAAGGAAGGTGGAAGGGAGGGAAAGAAAGAGAGAGAGAGAGAGAGAGAGAGAGAGAGAGAGAGAGAGAGAGAAAGAAAGAAAGAAAGAAAGAAAGAAAGAAAGAAAGAAAGGAAGGAAGGAAGGAAGGAAGAAAGGAAGGAAGGAAGAAAGAAAGACATCTGAATGAACCATAGATGGACAGAAGACACGGCTAGTCTAGTGAAGAGAAGGACCAGGGGAGACAGGAGAGCATCTTCCAATATTTGAGGGGCTGCCCCAGAGAGGAGGAAGGGGGTCAAGCTATTTTCCAAAGCAAAAGGAAGGAAGGAAGGAAGGAAGGAGAGAGGGAGGGAGGGAGGGAAGGAAGGTGGAAGGGAGGGAAAGAAAGAGAGAGAGAGAGAGAGAGAGAGAGGGAGAGAAAGAAAGAAAAGAAAGAAAGAAAGACATCTGAATGAACCATAGATGGACAGAAGACATGGCTAGTCTAGTGAAGAGAAGGACCAGGGGAGACAGGAGAGCATCTTCCAGTATTGGAGGGGCTGCCCCAGAGAGGAGGAAGGGGGTCAAGCTATTCTCCAAAGCAAAAGGAAGGAAGGAAGGAGGTAGGGAGGGAAAGAGAGAGAGAGAGAGAGAAAGAAAGAAAGAAAGAAAAGAAAGAAGAAAGAAAGAAAAAGAAAGAAAGAAAGGAAAGAAAGAAAGAAAGGAAAGAAAGAAAGAAAGAAAGAAAGGAAAGAAAGAAAGAAAGGAAAGAAAGAAAGAAAGAAAGAAAGAAAGAAAGAAAGAAAGAAAGAAAGAAAAAAAGACATCTGAATGAACCATAGATGGACAGAAGACATGGCTAGTCTAGTGAAGAGAAGGACCAGGGGAGACAGGAGAGCATCTTCCAGTATTGGAGGGGCTGCCCCAGAGAGGAGGAAGGGGATCCAGCTATTCTCCAAAGCAAAAGGAAGGAAGGAAGGAAGGAGAGAGGGAGGGAGGGAGGGAGGAAAGGAAGGTGGAAGGGAGGGAAAGAAAGAGAGAGAGAGAGAGAGAGAGAGAGAGAGAGAGAGAGAGAGAGAAAGAAAGAAAGAAAGAAAGAAAGAAAGAAAGAAAGAAAGGAAGGAAGGAAGGAAGGAAGAAAGGAAGGAAGGAAGAAAGAAAGACATCTGAATGAACCATAGATGGACAGAAGACACGGCTAGTCTAGTGAAGAGAAGGACCAGGGGAGACAGGAGAGCATCTTCCAATATTTGAGGGGCTGCCCCAGAGAGGAGGAAGGGGGTCAAGCTATTTTCCAAAGCAAAAGGAAGGAAGGAAGGAAGGAAGGAGAGAGGGAGGGAGGGAGGGAAGGAAGGTGGAAGGGAGGGAAAGAAAGAGAGAGAGAGAGAGAGAGAGAGAGGGAGAGAAAGAAAGAAAAGAAAGAAAGAAAGACATCTGAATGAACCATAGATGGACAGAAGACATGGCTAGTCTAGTGAAGAGAAGGACCAGGGGAGACAGGAGAGCATCTTCCAATATTTGAGGGGCTGCCCCAGAGAGGAGGAAGGGGGTCAAGCTATTCTCCAAAGCAAAAGGAAGGAAGGAAGGAGGTAGGGAGGGAAAGAGAGAGAGAGAGAGAGAAAGAAAGAAAGAAAGAAAAGAAAGAAGAAAGAAAGAAAAAGAAAGAAAGAAAGGAAAGAAAGAAAGAAAGGAAAGAAAGAAAGAAAGAAAGAAAGAAAGAAAGAAAGAAAGAAAGAAAGAAAGAAAGAAAGAAAGAAAGACATCTGAATGAACCATAGATGGACAGAAGACATGGCTAGTCTAGTGAAGAGAAGGACCAGGGGAGACAGGAGAGCATCTTCCAATATTTGAGGGGCTGCCCCAGAGAGGAGGAAGGGGGTCAAGCTATTTTCCAAAGCAAAAGGAAGGAAGGAAGGAGGGAGGGAGAGAGGGAGGGAGGGAAGGAAGGTGGAAGGGAGGGAAAGAAAGAGAGAGAGAGAGAGAAAGAAAAAGAAAGAAAGAAAAAGAAAGAAAGAAAGAAAGAAACAAAGGAAAGAAAGAAAAGAAAAGAAAGAAAGAAAGACATCTGAATGAACCATAGATGGACAGAAGACATGGCTGGTCTAGTGAAGAGAAGGACCAGGGGAGACAGGAGAGCATCTTCCAGTATTTGAGGGGCTGCCCCAGAGAGGAGGAAGGGGGTCAAGCTATTCTCCAAAGCAAAAGGAAGGAAGGAAGGAGGTAGGGAGGGAAAGAGAGAGAGAGAGAGAGAAAGAAAGAAAGAAAGAAAAGAAAGAAGAAAGAAAGAAAAAGAAAGAAAGAAAGGAAAGAAAGAAAGAAAGGAAAGAAAGAAAGAAAGAAAGAAAGAAAGAAAGAAAGAAAGAAAGAAAGAAAGAAAGAAAGAAAGAAAGAAAGACATCTGAATGAACCATAGATGGACAGAAGACATGGCTAGTCTAGTGAAGAGAAGGACCAGGGGAGACAGGAGAGCATCTTCCAGTATTGGAGGGGCTGCCCCAGAGAGGAGGAAGGGGGTCAAGCTATTCTCCAAAGCAAAAGGAAGGAAGGAAGGAGGTAGGGAGGGAAAGAGAGAGAGAGAGAGAGAAAGAAAGAAAGAAAGAAAAGAAAGAAGAAAGAAAGAAAAAGAAAGAAAGAAAGGAAAGAAAGAAAGAAAGGAAAGAAAGAAAGAAAGAAAGAAAGAAAGAAAGAAAGAAAGAAAGAAAGAAAGAAAGAAAGAAAGAAAGAAAGAAAGAAAGAAAGACATCTGAATGAACCATAGATGGACAGAAGACATGGCTAGTCTAGTGAAGAGAAGGACCAGGGGAGACAGGAGAGCATCTTCCAGTATTGGAGGGGCTGCCCCAGAGAGGAGGAAGGGGGTCAAGCTATTCTCCAAAGCAAAAGGAAGGAAGGAAGGAGGTAGGGAGGGAAAGAGAGAGAGAGAGAGAGAAAGAAAGAAAGAAAGAAAAGAAAGAAGAAAGAAAGAAAAAGAAAGAAAGAAAGGAAAGAAAGAAAGAAAGGAAAGAAAGAAAGAAAGAAAGAAAGAAAGAAAGAAAGAAAGAAAGAAAGAAAGAAAGAAAGAAAGAAAGAAAGAAAGAAAGACATCTGAATGAACCATAGATGGACAGAAGACATGGCTAGTCTAGTGAAGAGAAGGACCAGGGGAGACAGGAGAGCATCTTCCAGTATTGGAGGGGCTGCCCCAGAGAGGAGGAAGGGGGTCAAGCTATTCTCCAAAGCAAAAGGAAGGAAGGAAGGAGGTAGGGAGGGAAAGAGAGAGAGAGAGAGAGAAAGAAAGAAAGAAAGAAAAGAAAGAAGAAAGAAAGAAAAAGAAAGAAAGAAAGGAAAGAAAGAAAGAAAGGAAAGAAAGAAAGAAAGAAAGAAAGAAAGAAAGAAAGAAAGAAAGAAAGAAAGAAAGAAAGACATCTGAATGAACCATAGATGGACAGAAGACATGGCTAGTCTAGTGAAGAGAAGGACCAGGGGAGACAGGAGAGCATCTTCCAGTATTGGAGGGGCTGCCCCAGAGAGAAGGAAGGGGGTCAAGCTATTCTCCAAAGCAAAAGGAAGGAAGGAAGGAGGTAGGGAGGGAAAGAGAGAGAGAGAGAGAGAAAGAAAGAAAGAAAGAAAAGAAAGAAGAAAGAAAGAAAAAGAAAGAAAGAAAGGAAAGAAAGAAAGGAAAGAAAGAAAGAAAGAAAGAAAGAAAGAAAGAAAGAAAGAAAGAAAGAAAGAAAGAAAGAAAAAAAGACATCTGAATGAACCATAGATGGACAGAAGACATGGCTAGTCTAGTGAAGAGAAGGACCAGGGGAGACAGGAGAGCATCTTCCAGTATTGGAGGGGCTGCCCCAGAGAGGAGGAAGGGGATCCAGCTATTCTCCAAAGCAAAAGGAAGGAAGGAAGGAAGGAGAGAGGGAGGGAGGGAGGGAGGAAAGGAAGGTGGAAGGGAGGGAAAGAAAGAGAGAGAGAGAGAGAGAGAGAGAGAGAGAGAGAGAGAGAAAGAAAGAAAGAAAGAAAGAAAGAAAGAAAGAAAGAAAGAAAGAAAGAAAGAAAGACATCTGAATGAACCATAGATGGACAGAAGACATGGCTAGTCTAGTGAAGAGAAGGACCAGGGGAGACAGGAGAGCATCTTCCAGTATTTGAGGGGCTGCCCCAGAGAGGAGGAAGGGGCCGAGCTATTTTCCAAAGCAAAAGGAAGGAAGGAAGGAAGGAGAGAGGGAGGGAGGGAGGGAAGGAAGGTGGAAGGGAGGGAAAGAAAGAGAGAGAGAGAGAGAGAGAGAGAGAGAGAAAGAAAGAAAGAAAGAAAGAAAGAAAGAAAGAAAGAAAGAAAGAAAGAAAGAAAGAAAGAAAGAAAGAAAGAAAAAAAGACATCTGAATGAACCATAGATGGACAGAAGACATGGCTAGTCTAGTGAAGAGAAGGACCAGGGGAGACAGGAGAGCATCTTCCAGTATTGGAGGGGCTGCCCCAGAGAGGAGGAAGGGGATCCAGCTATTCTCCAAAGCAAAAGGAAGGAAGGAAGGAAGGAGAGAGGGAGGGAGGGAGGGAGGAAAGGAAGGTGGAAGGGAGGGAAAGAAAGAGAGAGAGAGAGAGAGAGAGAGAGAGAGAGAGAAAGAAAGAAAGAAAGAAAGAAAGAAAGAAAGAAAGAAAGAAAGAAAGAAAGAAAGAAAGAAAGAAAGACATCTGAATGAACCATAGATGGACAGAAGACATGGCTAGTCTAGTGAAGAGAAGGACCAGGGGAGACAGGAGAGCATCTTCCAGTATTTGAGGGGCTGCCCCAGAGAGGAGGAAGGGGATCCAGCTATTCTCCAAAGCAAAAGGAAGGAAGGAAGGAAGGAGAGAGGGAGGGAGGGAGGGAGGAAAGGAAGGTGGAAGGGAGGGAAAGAAAGAGAGAGAGAGAGAGAGAGAGAGAGAGAGAGAGAAAGAAAGAAAGAAAGAAAGAAAGAAAGAAAGAAAGAAAGAAAGAAAGAAAGAAAGAAAGAAAGAAAGAAAGAAAGAAAGACATCTGAATGAACCATAGATGGACAGAAGACATGGCTAGTCTAGTGAAGAGAAGGACCAGGGGAGACAGGAGAGCATCTTCCAGTATTTGAGGGGCTGCCCCAGAGAGGAGGAAGGGGCCGAGCTATTTTCCAAAGCAAAAGGAAGGAAGGAAGGAAGGAGAGAGGGAGGGAGGGAGGGAAGGAAGGTGGAAGGGAGGGAAAGAAAGAGAGAGAGAGAGAGAGAGAGAGAGAGAGAGAGAGAGAGAGAAAGAAAGAAAGAAAGAAAAGAAAGAAAGAAAGACATCTGAATGAACCATAGATGGACAGAAGACATGGCTGGTCTAGTGAAGAGAAGGACCAGGGGAGACAGGAGAGCATCTTCCAATATTTGAGGGGCTGCCCCAGAGAGGAGGAAGGGGGTCAAGCTATTCTCCAAAGCAAAAGGAAGGAAGGAAGGAGGTAGGGAGGGAGGGAGGGAGGGAAGGAAGGTGCAAGGGAGGGAAAGAAAGAGAGAGAGAGAGAGAGAGAGAGAGAGAGAGAGAAAGAAAGAAAGAAAGAAAAGAAAGAAAGAAAGACATCTGAATGAACCATAGATGGACAGAAGACATGGCTGGTCTAGTGAAGAGAAGGACCAGGGGAGACAGGAGAGCATCTTCCAGTATTTGAGGGGCTGCCCCAGAGAGGAGGAAGGGGGTCAAGCTATTCTCCAAAGCAAAAGGAAGGAAGGAAGGAGGTAGGGAGGGAAAGAGAGAGAGAGAGAGAGAAAGAAAGAAAGAAAGAAAAGAAAGAAGAAAGAAAGAAAAAGAAAGAAAGAAAGGAAAGAAAGAAAGAAAGGAAAGAAAGAAAGAAAGAAAGAAAGAAAGAAAGAAAGAAAGAAAGAAAGAAAGACATCTGAATGAACCATAGATGGACAGAAGACATGGCTAGTCTAGTGAAGAGAAGGACCAGGGGAGACAGGAGAGCATCTTCCAGTATTTGAGGGGCTGCCCCAGAGAGGAGGAAGGGGGTCAAGCTATTCTCCAAAGCAAAAGGAAGGAAGGAAGGAGGTAGGGAGGGAAAGAGAGAGAGAGAGAGAGAAAGAAAGAAAGAAAGAAAAGAAAGAAGAAAGAAAGAAAAAGAAAGAAAGAAAGGAAAGAAAGAAAGAAAGGAAAGAAAGAAAGAAAGAAAGAAAGAAAGAAAGAAAGAAAGAAAGAAAGAAAGAAAGAAAGACATCTGAATGAACCATAGATGGACAGAAGACATGGCTAGTCTAGTGAAGAGAAGGACCAGGGGAGACAGGAGAGCATCTTCCAGTATTGGAGGGGCTGCCCCAGAGAGGAGGAAGGGGGTCAAGCTATTCTCCAAAGCAAAAGGAAGGAAGGAAGGAGGTAGGGAGGGAAAGAGAGAGAGAGAGAGAGAAAGAAAGAAAGAAAGAAAAGAAAGAAGAAAGAAAGAAAAAGAAAGAAAGAAAGGAAAGAAAGAAAGAAAGGAAAGAAAGAAAGAAAGAAAGAAAGAAAGAAAGAAAGAAAGAAAGAAAGAAAGAAAGAAAGAAAGAAAGAAAGAAAGAAAGACATCTGAATGAACCATAGATGGACAGAAGACATGGCTAGTCTAGTGAAGAGAAGGACCAGGGGAGACAGGAGAGCATCTTCCAGTATTGGAGGGGCTGCCCCAGAGAGGAGGAAGGGGGTCAAGCTATTCTCCAAAGCAAAAGGAAGGAAGGAAGGAGGTAGGGAGGGAAAGAGAGAGAGAGAGAGAGAAAGAAAGAAAGAAAGAAAAGAAAGAAGAAAGAAAGAAAAAGAAAGAAAGAAAGGAAAGAAAGAAAGAAAGGAAAGAAAGAAAGAAAGAAAGAAAGAAAGAAAGAAAGAAAGAAAGAAAGAAAGAAAGAAAGAAAGAAAGAAAGAAAGAAAGAAAGAAAGACATCTGAATGAACCATAGATGGACAGAAGACATGGCTAGTCTAGTGAAGAGAAGGACCAGGGGAGACAGGAGAGCATCTTCCAGTATTGGAGGGGCTGCCCCAGAGAGAAGGAAGGGGGTCAAGCTATTCTCCAAAGCAAAAGGAAGGAAGGAAGGAGGTAGGGAGGGAAAGAGAGAGAGAGAGAGAGAAAGAAAGAAAGAAAGAAAAGAAAGAAGAAAGAAAGAAAAAGAAAGAAAGAAAGGAAAGAAAGAAAGAAAGGAAAGAAAGAAAGAAAGAAAGAAAGAAAGAAAGAAAGAAAGAAAGAAAGAAAGAAAGAAAGAAAGAAAGACATCTGAATGAACCATAGGTGGACAGAAGACATGGCTGGTCTAGTGAAGAGAAGTACCAGGGGAGACAGGAGAGCATCTTCCAATATTTGAGGGGCTGCCCCAGAGAGGAGGAAGGGGGTCCAGCTATTTTCCAAAGCAAAAGGAAGGAAGGAAGGAAGGAGGGAGGGAGGGAGGGAGGGAAGGAAGGTGGAAGGGAGGGAAAGAAAGAGAGAGAGAGAGAGAGAGAGAGAAAGAAAGAAAGAAAGAAAGAAAAGAAAGAAAGAAAGACATCTGAATGAACCATAGATGGACAGAAGACATGGCTAGTCTAGTGAAGAAAAGGACCAGGGGAGACAGGAGAGCATCTTCCAATATTTGAGGGGCTGCCCCAGAGAGGAGGAAGGGGGTCCAGCTATTTTCCAAAGCAAAAGGAAGGAAGGAAGGAGGGAGGGAGGGAGGGAGGGAGGGAAGGAAGGTGGAAGGGAGGGAAAGAGAGAGAGAGAGAGAGAAAGAAAGAAAGGAAAGAAAGAAAAGAAAAGAAAAGAAAGAAAGAAAGAAAGAAAGAAAGAAAGAAAGAAAGAAAGAAAGAAAGAAAGAAAGAAAGAAAAGAAAGAAAGACATCTGAATGAACCATAGATGGACAGAAGACATGGCTAGTCTAGTGAAGAGAAGGACCAGGGGAGACAGGAGAGCATCTTCCAATATTTGAGGGGCTGCCCCAGAGAGGAGGAAGGGGGTCAAGCTATTTTCCAAAGCAAAAGGAAGGAAGGAAGGAAGGAAGGAGAGAGGGAGGGAGGGAGGGAAGGAAGGTGGAAGGGAGGGAAAGAAAGAGAGAGAGAGAGAGAGAGAGAGAGGGAGAGAAAGAAAGAAAAGAAAGAAAGAAAGACATCTGAATGAACCATAGATGGACAGAAGACATGGCTGATCTAGGGAAGAGAAGGACCAGGGGAGACAGGAGAGCATCTTCCAATATTTGAGGGGCTGCCCCAGAGAGGAGGAAGGGGGTCAGGCTATTTTCCAAAGCAAAAGGAAGGAAGGAAGGAGGGAGGGAGGGAGGGAAGGAAGGTGGAAGGGAGGGAAAGAAAGAGAGAGAGAGAGAGAGAGAGAGAGAGAGAGAAAGAAAGAAAGAAAGAAAGAAAGAAAGAAAGACATCTGAATGAACCATAGATGGACAGAAGACATGGCTAGTCTAGGGAAGAGAAGGACCAGGGGAGACAGGAGAGCATCTTCCAATATTTGAGGGAGGGGCTGCCCCAGAGAGGAGGAAGGGGGTCCAGCTATTTTCCAAAGCAAAAGGAAGGAAGGAAGGAAGGAGGGAGGGAGGGAGGGAGGGAAGGAAGGTGGAAGGGAGGGAAAGAAAGAGAGAGTGAGAGAAAGAAAGAAAGAAAGAGAAAGAAAGAAAGAAAGAAAGAAAGAAAGAAAGAAAGAAAGAAAGAAAAGAAAGAAAGAAAGACATCTGAATGAACCATAGATGGACAGAAGACATGGCTAGTCTAGTGAAGAAAAGGACCAGGGGAGACAGGAGAGCATCTTCCAATATTTGAGGGGCTGCCCCAGAGAGGAGGAAGGGGGTCAAGCTATTTTCCAAAGCAAAAGGAAGGAAGGAAGGAAGGAAGGAGAGAGGGAGGGAGGGAGGGAAGGAAGGTGGAAGGGAGGGAAAGAAAGAGAGAGAGAGAGAGAGAGAGAGAGGGAGAGAAAGAAAGAAAAGAAAGAAAGAAAGACATCTGAATGAACCATAGATGGACAGAAGACATGGCTAGTCTAGTGAAGAGAAGGACCAGGGGAGACAGGAGAGCATCTTCCAATATTTGAGGGGCTGCCCCAGAGAGGAGGAAGGGGGTCAAGCTATTTTCCAAAGCAAAAGGAAGGAAGGAAGGAGGGAGGGAGAGAGGGAGGGAGGGAAGGAAGGTGGAAGGGAGGGAAAGAAAGAGAGAGAGAGAGAGAAAGAAAAAGAAAGAAAGAAAAAGAAAGAAAGAAAGAAAGAAACAAAGGAAAGAAAGAAAAGAAAAGAAAGAAAGAAAGACATCTGAATGAACCATAGATGGACAGAAGACATGGCTGGTCTAGTGAAGAGAAGGACCAGGGGAGACAGGAGAGCATCTTCCAGTATTTGAGGGGCTGCCCCAGAGAGGAGGAAGGGGGTCAGGCTATTCTCCAAAGCACCCGAAGGCCAGACAAGGAAGAATGGATGGAAACTGACCAAGGAGAGATTCAACCTGGAAATAAAGAGGAATTTTCTGACAGTGAGAAACAATCAACCCATGGAACAGAAGTTGCCTTCGGAAGTTGTGGGAGCTTCATCCCTGGAGGCTTTTAAGAAGAGACTGGACTGCCATCGGTCAGAAATGGTGTAGGGTTTCCTGCTTGGGCAGGGGGTTGGACTAGATGACCTCCAAAGGTCCCTTCCCACTCTGTTCATCTGTATAATCTGTATAAAACCGGTCTTCTCTACGACTTCTCGGAAGTTAATCTCCCTGTTTAGTGCACAAGTGAGCGTATCTAAGGGTTGAATCTTTTTGCTGAGAAGTGAAACCAGACCCTCCTTGGCCACACGATGACGTGACACGACTTCCTTTTCACATCCTTCTTAATTTCCCCCCCCCCCCCCGGGAGAAAACCAGACTGTCTACGAGACCAATTTATACTCGGAGACCGTAGGAAGAAAGCCAGAAAATTTAGAAAGGGCCTTCCCCCCCTCCACCCACCCAAATTTTACAGATTTTAGGAAAGTGTAAAACTTCTGCCTTGATTGGGGGCTTAATATGGGTGGGGGGCTTCTCATTTTAGGCTAATTAAACTAGAACTGAAAGCTTTTTTAAAAAAACAGATTAACAGAGTTGGAAGGGACCTTGCAGGTCATCTAGTCCAGATTTTTGAATCTTCGCTGCGGGACTTTGAGGATATGACTATTCCTGGAATTTTATGAGTTATTAGAGATGTGACTCACTGAATGCCGGGGTTTTTAATCACTGGCTAATAAAGAGCATTTTGCCTGCTTAAAGGGGCCGAGAAAATTAATAATTATTAACTTATTAATTAAATAATATTAATAATTCAAAATGATTAATTTCGAACAACGGATATTATTCCAGTAAGATAATTATTCCCGCAAAGAAGCCTACCTATTAAAAGTTATACATTGGGTCTGGTCGTAAAACGGGCCCACCCTGTTTTACGACCGTTCTTTTCCAGCGGCCGTTAAGCGAATGTGGTGATCGTAAAAGCAGAACGCTGCCGTCATTAAGCGAACACTGAGCTCGTTAAGCAAGCCAACGGTTCGCTCAGGGTGTGGTTTTGCCGAAAACCGGAAGTACCTGCCGGTTTTCACAAACCGTCATAAACTCGGTCATGTGACCGCAGGACGATGCGAATGGCCATCCTTGCAGCCATGTTAGTTTGATCACCTGACCAGGAGGTGGCGCCTGTCCATCAGAATTTTGAAACAGCCAAAATAAGGAGGAGTATATTGAGATTAACAGTTAATATGAAATGAATAAATTGGGTTTAATAACAGAAACAAAGATGATAATGTTGAGTTAAATAGTAAAAATGAAATGATTATGTTGGAATTAAATATTTTTTGAATGCTTATAATAACTGTAATGATTTATATTTTTAAAATACATCCATCTAAGTAAAAAGAAAGAGAAAAATGGAATGATATTTGGTTAGGTTTTAAGATTTAAGTAAACGGGTTTTTGGGATAATGGCATAGTTAAATAGATAGAATTGAGGGAAATTGAGGACCCAGTTTGTGGGGGCAATAAGATGACTTTGTATAAATATACAAAAGTATGAAGGCTATTGCTTAACGCACTGTAAGCCGCCCTGAGTCTCCGGAGAAGGGCGGCATATAAATCAAATTTTAAAAAATAAATAAATAACTGAATAAAATATTAAGTTGTGTTAATTGAAAATTAAGATTTGTTAAGTGATTTGTATTAATCTGTGACCAGATCAATGCTTCGTTTTGGAAAAGATGTGTTTTATGTTTATGCTTTAAAAAAAATAATAAAAAACTTTTTTTCAAAAAAAAAAAAAAGAATTTTGAAACATGACCGGCTGGGGAATTCTGGGAGTTGAAGTCTTAATTTGTTGAGATCGAGAAATATGGGTTTAGCCTGTTGAAACTGGTTCTTCCTTCCGCTTTAAAAGAATCGATTAAAAACAATTGCTATCTTTTACATTCAAAACAATTAATTCCCAGCGCCTTGAATTTGCATCGTTTTAACATAAAATTATCCAAGAAGCCGCTACAGTTCTTTTAAAAGTCAAGAAAACCATCAAGCTTAGAGAGCATTAAGTTCAAGCACCTTCCATCACCTCCTCCTCCTCCTCCTCCTCCTCCTCCTCCTCCTCCTCCTCCTCCTCCTCTTCTCCACAAACCCCTCTCCCTTCTAGCACTGATGATGTTCCCTAGTTGGGTCATGAAACGTCTGCAAGAAAACACCCAAGCTCAGAGAGCACCAAGGACCCCACAGTTCTTCTCTTCCTCCTCCTTTACTCCACAAACCCCACCTACTCCTTTCTACAGTAGCACTGATGATGTTCCCTAGTTGGGTCATGAAACGTCTGCAAGAAAACACCCAAGCTCAGAGAGCACCAAGGACCCCACAGTCCTTCCTCCTCTTCCTCCTCCTTCCTCTCCCCCTCTCAGAAAACCACAGACTCCCTTCTAATACTGATGATTTAGGAGCCTTGGTGGTGCAGCAGACTAAAGTACTATTAAGTAGCACCAGCTGCCTGCAATTACTGCGAGTTCAAATCTCACCAGGCTCGAGATTGACTCAGTCTTCCCTCCTTTCGAGGTAGGTAAAATGAGGACTCGGATTGTGGGGGGCAATAAGCTGACTTTGTATAAAAAAAGAACACTGCTGGGGGGGGGGCGAAAGCCCTACTAAGCAGGTATATACAAAAGTATGAAGGCTATTGCTTAACGCATTGTAAGCCACCCTGAGTCTCCGGAGAAAAGGCGGCATATAAATCGAACCAATAAATAAACAATAATAAATAAATGATGCTACCCTATTTTATATTTAAATATTCTTAAATATTTAAAATATTTAAACGCAGAGCTGGAAATCAGGTAAGACGGCAAGGGGGAGCCCCGTCTTGCTCCACGAGCCCCAAAATAATAAGACCTCCCCGAAAATAAGGCCGAGCGCTTATTTTGGGGTTCAAAAAAATATAAGACAGGGTCTTATTTTCGGGGAACTAGTTGGGACGTGAAACATTTGCAAGAGAAACACCAAACTCAAGAGAACATCGAGGACCCCCACAATTCAACCCCGGTGTAAAAAAATATGAGTTTTGGAAGCCCAGCCCAGGTCCCAGAGACCCCTTTAACTTGAGTTCCCTTACCTGGGCTGGGTCTCAAGCGATTCTCGGCGAGCTCCGAAATGGCCCCCGTTGTGATGGTCTTCTTCAGCCTGGAGCCCCCTGAGGTGGTGACAAGTCCTGGCTTGGCCAGCATATCTTCACTGCTGGCTCTCTTCAGCTGCAGGAGAGGAGAAGGTTAGAGCCCTTGCAAGGATGAGGGTGGCCTGGGGGGGGGGGGGATGCTGGCCGTCATTTCTTTTGCTGCTTAGTCCAAGGATGGCAGACATCCCCCCCCCCATAGACACAATCCATTGGGACAAGGGTGCTGGCCAACCCACAGGAGATGGAACCCCTCCTCTCAGCTGCCCTTGGCTTTCAGAAAAGTGGGGGGGGGGGGAGAAGAGAAGGAGGAAGGAAAGGCTGGAAGGAAGGAAGGAAGGAAGGAAGGAAGAAAAAGTTGGAGGAGAAGAGGAAGAGAAGGAAGAAGAGAAGAAAGGAAGAGGAGGAGGAGAAGAAGGAAGGAAAAGAAGGAAGGAAAAGATTGAGGTAAAGAGGAAGACAAGAAAAGGAAAAGAGGACGATAAGAAGAAAGAAAAGAAAGGTGGAGAGAGGGAAGGAAGGAAAGAAAAGGGAGAAGATGAAGAAAGGAGGAGGTGGAGAAGAAGAAGAAGAAGAAGAGAAAAGGGAGGAGGAGGAAGAGAAGAAGAAAGGAGGAGAAGAAGAAGAGAAAAGGGAGGAGGAAGAGAAGAAGAAAGGAGGAAGAGGAGAAGAGAAAAGGGAGGAGGAGGAAGAGAAGAAGAAAGGAGGAGGAGGAGAAGAATAAGAAGAAAAGAAAAGGGAGGAGGAAGAGAAGAAGAGGTGGAAAGGAAGAAAGGAAGAAAAAGATTGAGATAGAGGAAGAGAAGGAAGAAAGAAAAGGAGGCGGTTGGAGGGAAGGAAAGAAGGAAGAAGAAAAGGAAGAAAAATGGGCAAGAAAAAAGGAGGAGGAGAGGAAGAAGAAGAAAGGAGGAGGAAGAGGAGGAGGAGGAGAAGGAAGGAAAAGAAGGAAGGAAAAGATTGAGGTAAAGAGGAAGACAAGAAAAGGAAAAGAGGATGATAAGAAGAAAAGAAAAAAAAAGGGGGGGGGAGATAGATTACAAAAAAAATAAAATAACCAGCCCAGGAAGCAAATTGGCTCATCCTGGCTGATTTTTCAGGAAAGCCCCCCCAAGGAAGAGATCCAGGGACCAATTTCCTGACTTCTTCACCTCTTTGAGATCTAGCAACTTGCTCGATCGTTCAAAGCGTCTCTATCGCTGATCATCCCACGTGTTTCAAAAATTAGGCAGCTCCTTCCACAGGTAGATCAGGGCCAAACCTGACAGGTAGCCGTTTTTTGGAATTGCCGTCATTCCCGAGATTGGATTTATAGAGGTAGTCCTCGATTTACAACAGTTCCTTCAGTGACCGTCCGAACTTACAACGGCACTGAAAAAAATGACTTTTTTCACATTTACGACCGTTGCAGCATCCTTTTGGTCGAAAATTCAGACCATTTGGCAACTGACTCACACTTACATCGGTTGCACAGTCCCTGGGTCACGTGATCCCCTTTTGCGACAAAGCGAAGTCAACAGGGAAGCCAGATTCACTTAACGGCCGTGGCAAAAAAAGGCCGTAAAAGGGGGCAAAACTGGCTTAACAAGTCTCGCTTAGCAACGGAAATTTCGGCCTCCGTTGCGGTCGTAAGTCGAGGACCACCTGTACACATCTGGAGGGCGCAATTCTTGCACGCGACAGCCCCGTGCTGAGATTTTTCGCCCCCCGCCCTGTCCCCTTCTGTGCCCGAACCTTGCTCAGCCGCGAGTCGAACGCCAGCGAGGTGGAAGACTTGGAGGGTCTCATGCCCCCCGTGGGGGCAGGCGGTGGTTTTCCTCCTCGGTCGGTGACGTGGCTCCCCGGTTTGGCCACTACGCCCCACGGCCTGGCCGCCCCCTTCATTGTGCGGCGGGAAGAAGCCTCGCCCTGCAAAAGAGAGACATGGGGGGGGAAAGAGGGGGGGAAGGGGCCGTTAATGGGTCTGGAAACGTCTAACCATGGTGGTTTGAAGATGGGTGGACTTCAACTCCCAGAATTCCCGTCAGTAGTCTTTAAAATGGGTGGATTTTAATTCCCTCCCCCCTCCTCCTCCTTTCCTTTCCTTCCTTTCTTCCTTCCTCCCACTATTCTTTCTTCCTCCCCCTTCCCACTCTCTTCCCCTTCTTTCCTTCCCCTATTCTTCCTCCCTTCCTCCTCTACCATCTCTCCCACTTCCTTCCTTCTTTCCTTTCCTTCCTTCCTATTCTTCCTCCCTCCCTCCCTCCTCCTCTTCCTTCCTTTCTCTATTCTTCCTCTCTTCCTCCTCTACCATCTCTCCCCTTCCTTCCTTCTTTCCTTTCTTTCCGTCCTATTCTTTCTTCCTCTCCCTCCTCCTCCCAACCTCCTTCCTTCCTTCCCCTATTCTTCCTTCCTCCTTCCTTCCTTCTCCTCTTTTCCCTTTCTCCTCTTCCTTCCTTCCTTCCTTCCCCTATTCTTCCTCCCTTCCTCCTCCACCATCCCGCCCCCTTTCTTCCTTCCTTCTTTTCCTTCTTCCGTTCTCCTTCCCTTCTTTTCCTTCTCCTTTCTTGCCTTCTCCTTTTCTCCTTTTCCTTCTCCCTCTTCCATTCTCCTTCTTCCCTTCTTTTCCTTCTCCCTCTTCCCTTTTTCCTTCTCCTCTTCACCTTCCCCCTTTCCTTCTCCTTCTCCTGCTTCCTTCTCCCTCTTCCCTTTCTTCTTCCTCTCTTCACCTTCTCCCTCTTCCCTTTTTTTCTTCTCCTCTTCACCTTCTCCCTCTCCTTTTTCTTCTCCCTCCTTCCCCCTCTTCCCTTCTCCTTCTCCTTTTCCTTCTTCCTATTCTTTCATCTTCTTCCTTCCTTTCTCCTTTCCCTGGTTCTGTTCTCCTTCTTCCCTTCTCCTCCCTCTTCTCTTCTTCTTCTGCCTTTCCTTCTTCTCTCTCTTCTCTTTTCCTTCTCTAACCTTCTCTTCTCCTTTCTCTCTCCTCCTACCCTTCATTCCTGAATCGTAGAATAACAGAGCGGGAAGGGACCTTGGAGGTCTTCTAGTCCAACCTCCTGCAGAGACAGGAAACCTTATACCAGTGACGGCTAACCTTTTGGCCATTGCGTGCCGGAAGCGGTGTGTGGGGGGGGGGAAGGGATGTTGCACACGCGTATACCCACACCCATAATTCTATGCGCCCAGCCACCCACGCATGTGCACACGACCCCCCGCGCTCCCCCTTCTTTTGGCACGCAATGGCACGGTGGGCCCAGTAGGCTCGTTTTTCACTCTCCCCAGGCTCTAGAGCCTTCCTAGGAGCCTGGGGAGGGCAAAAACAGCCTTCCCCATCCCACCAGAGGCCCTCCAGAGGCTGGAAACAGCGTGTTTTCTGACTTCCGGTGGGCCCAGAAGGCCTGAAAATCAGCTGGCCAGAGCTGAGCTCGCGTGCCCACCAGTATGGCTCTGCGTGCCATTTGTGGCACGCGTGCCATGGGCTCGCCATCACAGCCTTATACCCTTTCAGACAAATGGCTGTCCAGTCTCTTCTTAAAAAACCTCCAGTGTTGGAGGACACAGAACTTCTGGAGAAGTTGTGGGGGCTTTTATAAATTTACATTTTATTTTACTCAAACGTCTACAGCCATCGCATCTCGGCCAAGTGGCGACGGTTAAGAGGATCCTAGCGTTTGGTTTATAGATTTCCTCTGCTCAATTTCTACAACACCAGCCGCTTGCCAAGCGTCTGAATTCCGATCAGATGATCTTGGGGATGCTGCCATGGTCGTAAGGGTGGAAAACCATCCTAAGCCGCTTTCTTCGGTGCCGTCGTAACCTTGGGCGGTCCCTAAATGAACGGTCGTAAGTCGAGGATTCCCTGTATGCCCTTCCCCCCTCAAAAAAAGTAAACAGATCTATGAAATATTGCTCAGTGCGAGGCCCTCTTGCACCAAGCACGCCTTGCACACTTCCTATCCTCCAAACCGCACTCAAAACAATTGCAACCATTTCCGAGCGTTCCCATGTGCAAAAACACTCCCCATTTTTTTTTGCATGTCAGGAAGGAGTTAAGCTTGCCTGCCTGTCTCTCCAGAAGGGATTCTGTTCCCTGTTCAGCTCCAAACTTCCCGATGTTCCTTTTAGTGCCAGATGGCAAAAAAAAAATGTCCGGGGAAGTCAATTGGGTAAGCGGTGGAGAACCACGAGACATTCTCACACTCACACACTCACACAAAGAGAGAGAGAAAAAGACAGACAGACAGACAGCCTTTGTAGAACTCTTCGCAACACATGTGGATGGACACCTGGCATCCAGACACATCACCCGGAAGAGCTAAGATGTTTTCGTCAGTTAAAGGAGGTCCAGCACAGGAGAAGCTGCTAAAGCAGCGTTTCTCAATCTTAGCAAATTTAAGTGGATGGACTTCCCCTCCCAGAATCCCCCAGCCAGCAATGCTTTAAGAGGGGGGAGCTTCCACTCCCAGAATTCCCCAGCCAGCCATGCTTTAAGAGGGGTGGGCTTCCCATCCAAGAATCCCCCATCCAGCCATGCTTTAAGAGGGGTGGGCTTCCACTCCCAGAATTCCCCAGCCAGCCATGCTTTAAGAGGGGTGGGCTTCCACTCCCAGAATTCCCCAGCCAGCTATGCTTTAAGATGAGTGGACTTCCACTCCCAGAATCCCCCACCCAGAATGCTTTAAGAGGGATGGACTTCCACTCCCAGAATCCCCCAGCCAGCCTGCTTTAAGAGGGGTGATTTCCACTCCCAGAATTCCCCAGCCAGCGTGCTTTAAGAGGGGTGGACTTCCACTCCCAGAATCCCCCAGCCAGCAATGCTTTAAGAGGGGGGGGCTTCCACTCCCAGAATCCCCCAGCCAGCAATGCTTTAAGAGGGGGGGGGCTTCCACTCCCAGAATCCCCCAGCCAGCCATGCTTTAAGAGGGGGGAGCTTCCACTACCAGAATTCCCCAGCCAGCCATGCTTTAAGAGGGGTGGACTTCCACTCCCAGAATCCCCATCCAGCATGCTTTAAGAGGGGTGGGCTTCCCGTCCTAGAATTCCCCAGCCAGACATGTTTTAAGAGGGGAGAACTTCCACTCCCAGAATTTGGTTGCCAAAAACCTGAATCATGATCACAAAGTTGCTATGATGGTCGTAAATTCGAGGACCAGTCTTAAGTCACGTTTCCAGCACTATATTAAATTTGAATGATTGCTAAGCAAATGGCCAATCACCAGGGGACTGGAAGTTCCAGTTCCTCCTTAGGGATTAAAGCTGGGTGACTTTGGGTCAATCACCAGGAGAGTGGAAGTTCTAGTCCTGTTTTAAGCATGAAAATCACTGGGTGACGTTGGGCCAATCATCAGAAGACTGGGAATTCTAGTCCAGCCTCAGGCATGAGAACTGGCTTGGTGACTTTGGATCAATCACCAGGAGACTGGAAGTTCTAGTCCCATCTTAGGTATGAAAGCTGCATGACTTTGGGCCAATCACCAGGAGAGGGTGAGTTCTAGTCCCGCCTTAAGCATGAAAGCCGGCTGGGTAACTTTCGGCCAATCACCAGGAGATGGTGAGTTCTAGTCCCGCCTTAGGCATAAAAACTAATTGGATGATTTTGAGCAAATCACCAGGAGACAGTGAGTTCTAGTCCTGCCTTAGGCATGAAAGCCAGCTGGGTGACTTTGGGCCAATCACTAGGAGACAGTGAGTTCTAGTTCCGCCTTAGGCATAAAAACTAATTGGATGACTTTGAGCCAATCACCAGGAGACGGTGAGTTCTAGTTCCGCCTTAGGCATAAAAACTAATTGGATGACTTTGAGCCAATCACCAGGAGACGGTGAGCTCTAGTTCCGCCTTAGGCATAAAAACTAATTGGATGACTTTGAGCCAATCACCAGGAGACAGTGAGTTCTAGTTCCGCCTTAGGCATAAAAACTAATTGGATGACTTTGAGCCAATCACCAGGAGACAGTGAGTTCTAGTCCCACCTTAGGCATGAAAGCCAGCTGGGTGACTTTGGGCCAATCACCAGGAGACAGTGAGTTCTAGTTCCACCTTAGGCATAAAAACTAATTGGATGACTTTGAGCCAATCACCAGGAGACAGTGAGTTCTAGTCGCGCCTTAGGCATGAAAGCCAGCTGGGTGACTTTGGGCCAATCACCAGGAGACGGTGAGTTCTAGTCCCGCCTTAGGCATAAAAACTAATTGGATGACTTTGAGCCAATCACCAGGAGACGGTGAGTTCTAGTCCCACCTTAGGCATGAAAGCCGGCTGGGTGACTTTGGGCCAATCACCAGGAGACGGTGAGTTCTAGTTCCGCCTTAGGCATAAAAACTAATTGGATGACTTTGAGCCAATCACCAGGAGACAGTGAGTTCTAGTCCTGCCTTAGGCATGAAAGCCAGCTGGGTGACTTTGGGCCAATCACCAGGTGACGGTGAGTTCTAGTCTTAGCCTTAGCCATGAAAGCTTCTGAATTTGGACTCATCCCTCAGACCCGTGTGAATTGAGCCACTGAAACTCGCGACGAGGAGCAAAGGCACGAAACCTCAAATAACCCAAAAGGAAAGGAGGGGGGGGAAAGGGTGGAGCAAGCCACGTGGAGACCACGTGAAGGGGGGGGCAGAAGCCAGGCGTGGGAAAGGAAGTGAGAGGACATTCAGAGTGGCCAAATCTGCTGGAGAGTTTAAAACTCTCCTCCAGAGCAACAAACAAGCTATTTCAATCTCAGAAATTGTAAATGCTCCAACACTGGAAGTTTTTGGATAACCGTTTGTCTGAAGTGGTTAAGCAGGGGGTTGGACTAGAAGACCTCCAAGGTCCCTTCCAACTCTCTTATTCTAAATTCTAAAATTCTCTCTTGCTTATTACAAAATTTTTGGGATTTTAAGTACCAAAGCTGCTTGTTTTCCTCTGCCCTCCGCATGATTTTTCCTTTCCTGGGGCACTTTTTCATTGGAAACCAGAGGACAAAGGCATTCTTCCATTCACTCCCCACTCCCCACTTTTTTAAAAAAATGGCTTTGTGCTAAAGCCTTTAGCCAAGACAGAAAAGGAGCTTTAAAATGCTTTAAAAACAAAAATAAATAAATAAAAGCAAAGCGAGACTCGGATGAAGGTTTAAAAAAGAATGAAATTCACTCAGCCTGGGCGAATCTTCTCTGGTCAGAGATGCAAAGTAGGCATTTCAGCTCAGAAAATAAAATAAAATAAAATAATAAAATAAAATAAAATAAAATAAAATAAAATAAAATAAAATAAAATAAAATAAAATAAAATAAAATAAAATAAAATAAAATAATAAAATAAAAAATAATAAAATAAAATTAAATTAAAATAATAAAATAAAATAAAATAAAAATAATGAAATATAAAATGAAATGAAATAAAATAATGAAATGAAATGAAATGAAATAATAAATTCATTTATTTCAATAATAATAAAAGAGCCTTGGTGGCGCAGCAGACTAAAGTGCTGTTAAGTAGCACCAGCTGCCTGCAATTACTGCGAGTTCGAATCTCACCAGGCTCAAGGTTGACTCAGCCTTCCCTCCTTCCGAGGTAGGTAAAATGAGGACCCGGATTGTGGGGGCAATAAGCTGACTTTGTATAAAAAAAGAACACCGCTTAGGAAGGGGGGGCCGAAAGCCCTACTAAGCAGGTATATACAAAAAGTATGAAGGCTATTGCTTGAAAGCATTGTAAGCTGCCCTGAGTTTCCGGAGAAGGGCGGCATATAAATCGAACCAATAAATAAAATAAAATAAAATAAAATAAAATAAAATAAAATAAAATAAAATAAAATAAAATAAAATAAAATAAAATAAAATAAAATAAAATAAAATAAAATAAAATAAAATAAAATAAAATAAAATAAAATAAAATAATAAAATAAAATAAAATAAAATAAAATAAAATAAAATAATGAAATGAAATAAAATGAAATATTAAATTAAATTAATTTAAATTAAATTAAATTATAAAACAGGAAGATAAACCGAACCCAGGCCACCACCTTATAAAAGCCAAAATCCACGCAACCAACAACGAAGACAATTGCAAAGACAGGGCCAGCAACAGGAATGAACAGAAATTAACAGCCATCCTGCCTGCAAACATACATAAAAGGCATAAAAATGAGGGCTGAGGAAGGGGGGGAAAAACCCCCCAACCAAATCCTTGGCAGATCCTTTTTTTTTTTTTTTAAAGCATCCGTGGTGATCTCCTAGAGATCGAGTGTCAGTTCTCTCCTGGGTCCGGGAACCAGAGGCAGGGATCTCCTGCCTTTAACCAAGCTGGAAAAGCATTTGGTGGGCAGGGCAGACCTCTCCCCATCTGGGCTACAGAGGAGGGGGGGCGTCCTGCGTGGGTGGCTGGCGGCAGGGGAGGATGGGCTACGGAGGGGGCTGCCTCCCTGCCCTGTGGCAGATGCGCCAGCAGCATCGTGGGGCACCCCAGAGCTGCTCCGGGGGAGGAGGGGGGAGTGGGTTACAGAAGGGCAGCGGGGATCCAGTGCCTCCGAGGGTTGCCGGACTCCGAGGGTGCCGGACTGCAAGTCCCATCATTCCCTGCCGGCCAAACCGTTTGGAGAAGGCTGCCATTGGCTGCTCAGTCCAATGCTCTCTGTTCCTGGCCAGATGCCAGCCTGGCTGGCCTTAAATACTTGATTCCCATTTACAACTAGTCCTCGACTTACGACAGTTCACTTAGTGACCGTTCAAAGATGCCATGGCACTGAAGTGACTCACGACCGCTTTTCACACTTCATCCCTGTGGGCCAAGTGATCAAAATTCAGACGCTGGGCCACCGACTCACACTTATGACCATTGCCCAGTCCCAAGGTCTGGGCAATGGTCATAAGTGTGAGTCGGTGGGGATCCCAACCGACTCACACGGGATCCCCTTTTGCGACCTTCTGACAAGCAAAGTCAACGGGGAAGTCGGATTCGCTTAACAACCGGGTTATTAACTTATCCACCGCGGTGATTCACTTAACGACTATGGGAAGATAGGTTGCAAAACGGGGTGTGTGTGTGCGGAAATCTCACTTAACAGATGTCTCACCGACAGAAACGTTGGGCTCAACGGTGGCCGTACGTCGAGGACCAAGCGCCTATCACCGACTTGGTGGGGAATCCTCCGTGAGGCCAGGGAATCTCAGCGCCCGCCGGTTCCAGAGGCGGTGGAGCCTCTGCAGTTAGGGGCAGTGTATCCACAAGAGACAGCGACTAAATCACTATCCCTCTCCCCCCCCCAGCAGCAATTGGGATCACATTTGGGATCCCAGTTCTCCTTTGTGGATCCCAGAAAAGGTTCTCTTAGAGCGGAGATAGGCAGGGAGGATGGAGGGGGGGGGAATCCCGCGGAGACAGATGTTCAAACCTTCCCTGTTGCTATGGAAACATGGAAAGGTGGGGGAGTGGTGGGGGGGAATCCACAGCGACTGACAGGGCATCCTTTAATCCGGCTAATTCCGATTTGCCCCCCACCCCCCCCACCCCCAGGTGCACAGATGGAGATGCAGGCACCTGCCCTCTCCTGCAAAAGGTTTGGGGGAGTTTCTGCAAAGGACACCCCAAGGACGAAGGGAGGAAGCAGGGAGAGGAAAAAGCGAGGGAGGGAGGGAGGGAGAAAGGAGATAAAGGGAAAAGAGGGGAAGGAAAGAGGAAGAGAGGGAGGGAAGAAAGAAAAAGAGGAAAAGAGGAGATAAAGGGAAAAGAGGGGAAGGAAAGAGGAAGGGAGGGAGGGAAGAAAGAGAAAGAAAGAGGAAAAAATGAGATAGGGGGAGAAGAGGGGAAGGAAGGAAGATAGAAAAGGGAGAGAGAGGAAGGAAGGAAAGATGAGGGAGGGAAGGAAGGAGATAAAGGGAAAAGGAGAAAGAAGGAAGGAAGGAGGGATAAGGGAGGGAGGGAAGAGAGGAAGAAAGGAGAGGAATGGAAAAGAGGGGCAGAAAAGAGGAAGGGAGGGAGGGAAGAAAGAGAAAGAAAGAGAAAAAAAGGAGAGAAGGGGAGAAGAGGGGAAGGAAGGAAGATAGAAAAGGGAGAGAGAGGAAGGAAGGAAAGATGAGGGAGGGTAGGAAGGAGATAAAGGGAAAAGGAGAAAGAAGGAAGGAAGGAGGAATAAGGGAGGGAGGGAAGAGAGGAAGAAAGGAGAGGAATGGAAAAGGGGCAGAAAAGAGGAAGGGAAGAAAGAAAGAAAGAGGAAAAAAGGAGATAAGGGGAGAAGAGGGGAAGGAAGATAGAAAGAAAAGGGAGAGAGAGGAAGGAAGGAAAGATGAGGGAGGGAAGGAAGGAAGAGGGAGGGAAGGAAGGAGATAAAGGGAAAAGGAGAAAGAAGGAAGGAAGGAGGAATAAGGGAGGGAGGGAAGAGAGGAAGAAAGGAGAGAAACGGAAAAGAGGGGCAGAAAAGAGGAAGGGAGGGAGGGAAGAGGAAGAAAGGAGATAAAGGGAAAAGAGGGGAAGGAAAGAGGAAGGGAGGGAGGGAAGAGAGGAAGAAAAGAGAGAAATGGAAAAGAGGGGCAGAAAAGAGGAAGGGAGGGAGGGAAGAGGAAGAAAGGAGATAAAGGGAAAAGAGGGGAAGGAAAGAGGGAGGGAGGGAGGGAAGAAAGGAGATAAAGAGGAAAGAATAGAATAGAATAGAATTCTTTTATTGGCCAAGTGTGATTGGACACACAAGGAATTTGTCTTTGGTGCCTAAGGCGCTCAAGTGTACATAAAAAGACAAGATATACTCATCGAGAATCATAAGGTACAACGCTTAATGATAGTCATGGGGAACAAATAAGCAATTCAATCGTACTAGGAAATAATATCGATATCAATACAAATTGCAAGGACGCCAGCAGCCAAGTTACAGTCACGCAGAAGGGAAGGAAAGGAGGGATGAGGGAGGGAGGGAAGAGAGGAAGGCGGGAAGGAAAGAAGGAGGGAGAGAGGAAAGGAAAAGGGGGGAAGGCAGAAAGAAAAGAGAGAAGAAAGGAAGGCGGGAAGGAAAGAAGGAGGGAGAGAGGAAAGGAAAAGGGGGGAAGGCAGAAAGAAAAGGGAGAGAAGACAGGAAGGCGGGAAGGCAAGAAGGAGGGAGAGAGGAAAGGAAAAGGGGGGAAGGCAGAAAGAAAAGGGAGAGAAGACAGGAAGGCGGGAAGGAAAGAAGGAGGGAGAGAGGAAAGGAAAAGCGGGGAAGGCAGAAAGAAAAGGGAGAGAAGACAGGAAGGCGGGAAGGAAAGAAGGAGGGAGAGAGGAAAGGAAAAGGGGGAAGGCAGAAAGAAAAGGGAGAGAAGACAGGAAGGCGGGAAGGAAGGAAGGACGGAAGTAGAGGAAAGGAAAAGGGGGGAAGGCAGAAAGAAAAGGGAGAGAAGACAGGAAGGCGGGAAGGAAAGAAGGAGGGAGAGAGGAAAGGAAAGGAGACATCGGCTTTTGCACAACTCACAACCCCTCACTCCTAATTTGCACCATCCCCTCCTCCTCCTCCTCCTCTCCCCCCTCCTTCCTCGCTTAAAACCCGTCTCAATTCCTCCCCCCCCTCACCCCCTCCCAATGAAGAGCAGGAGCCGGATGACAGCAACTGGCTGCCCTCCCCTCCCTCCCTCCCTCCACCTCCTCCTCCTCCTCCTCCCCCTCGCCGGGGAGATCCCAGCACCCACTTACTTGCTGGGAGCCCCTTGCGCTGGGTGGCATCCACGGGTGCGCCTCCGTCTCCCCGCAGCCTTCCGCCAGCATCTGCCGGCCAGGCCAGCCCGGACTCAGGAAACTCCCCAGCAGGGAAACCACATCGCCAAGCAGCCGCAGAAAACGGCTTCTTCTTCTTCTTTGAGCTGATGGGAAAAAAAAAAAAAAAAAATTAAGAACGATTCACATACGGAAGCCTGGTTTTTTTTTTTTTTTTTCTCTCTCTTTTTTTTTTTTCTTCTCTTCCCTCCCTCTTTTTTTTTTTTCCGGCATCCGGTGCACACAGAAGGGTTGGCTGCCAGTTGGCCATTGGAAGGGTGTTCGCCAATCAGGGTGATCACCAGGAGCAGAATTTGGGGAGGGGGAGAAGAAGAGACACGAAAAGGAAATCCCCACCCCCCCCAAAAAAAACACTAGGTTTTATTCTAAAGAAAGGTGGCATCGGCCAGGGGGAAAAAGGACCAGATCCGTTTGCGGATGGCTGGAGCGGATCTGAGAAGGGAAAGGGATCAAGAGCCATCAATCAATCGAGCAAGCGATCAGAAGAGAGCTGGAAGGGGCCCTGGAGGTCTTCTAGTCCAGCCCCCTGATCAAGCAGAAGACCCTAGAGATCATTTCAGACAAACGATTGTCCAATCTCTTCTTAAAAACGGGCATCCCCACTCATTTGAGAAAAGTGGCTGTCCAGTCTCTTCTTAAAAGCCTCCAATGGTGGAGCATCCACAGCTTCTAGTGGCAAGCTGTTCCACTGGTTAATTGTCCTCACTGTTAGGAAGTTTCTCCTTATTCCTAGGTTGCTTCTCTCCTTGATTAGTTTCCATCCATTATTATCCTTCCTTCCTTCCTTCCTTTCTCCCTACTTCCCCTCCATCCATCCATCCATCCATCCATCCATCCATCGACTAATAGAATAACAGAGTTGGAAGGGACCTTGGAGGTCTTCTAGTCCAACCCCCTGCTTAGGCAGGAAACCCTACACCACTTCAGACAAATGGTTATCCAACATCATCTTAAAAACTTCCAGTGTTGGAACATTCACAACTTCTGGTGGCCAGATGTTCCACTGGTTAATTGTTCTCAGTGTCAGGAAATTCCTCCTTAGTTCCAGGTTGCTCCTCTCCTTGATGAGTTTCCACCCGTTGCTTCTTCTCCTGCCCTCAGGGGCTTTGGAAAAATAAATTGACCCCCTCCTCTTTGTATCAGCCCTTCAAATACTGGAATACCGCTAAGGTATCCTAAAGATACTGCTACAGTATATTATATATAGTATATAGCAGGGTGGATTTAAATCCCTAGTAAAAAGGCTTGATTTAAATCCACTCGATTTAAATCATAATTTTTAAAGAGCAGCTGTCATCTCTGCTCCTCCTTTGACCCACCGTTGACTCACCGATAGTCCCCGTGTTGCAGAATATACAGCCTCCTGCTACGTAACTAAGCTCCATTTCATGCTGAATTAACTAAATTATTTGTGTATCTTAAATAGAAAACTATCTTACGAAAAAACTTTACCCCAAAAATTTTTTATTAAAATAAATTCGATAAAAATAAAAAAAATCTGATTTAAATAAAAAAAAATCCGATTTAAATAAAAAAAAATCCGATTTAAATAAAAAAAATCTGATTTTTTGGATTTTTTTAAAAAAAACATTGATTTTTATCCACCCTGGTATATAGTAAATAGAGGTAGTCCTCAACTACAACCGTTTATTTAGTGACTGTTCAAAGTTGCCACGGCACTGAAAAAAGTGACTTACGACCATTTTTCACACTTACGACCGTTGCAGCCTATCCATGGTCATGTGATCAAAATTCAGAGCTGTGGCGACTGACTCATATTTATGACGGTTGACGCGTCCTGCCTGGGGTCCTTTGACAATCTTTCTTGCCCCAGTTGTTAAGCGGATCACCTCAGTTGTTAAGTTAGTGAGACGGTCGTTAAGTGAATCCGGCTTCCCCATTGAGGTCGCAAAAAGGGGATCAGGTGACCCCTGGGACGCTGCGACCGTCATAAATATGAAGCAGTTGCCAAGCCTCTGAATTTTGATCACGCGACCGTGGGGATGCCAAAACGGTTATTGTCGGTGTGTAAAACGGTCGCAAGTCACTTTCTTTGCTGCCGTTGTAACTTCGAACGGTCACTAAATGAACGGTTGTAAGTCGAGGACCACCTGTCTCCACAATCCTGCTGGGCATCGTATCACTAGGCTGCAGATGCTACTCAAGGCCCCCAAAAACACCCCACTGCAGATGTTTTTCTGCAAAGAGAGACCATATAATTTCAAATTATAATGTTGGCTAGTTCCTCCCTCAAAAATATTGAGTTCGACCTCAAAGAGCGGAGCCTGCAATTAGGAGGCGGAGGCTTAGAAATGGCTGGGTTGATCCCGGTCTGTGGTCAACGAAGAGCACACCGCCCAAAACCAAGAATGGCAGATGAGTCGGACAGCTCTGCCCCTCCCCCACCCCCAGTTGATCTGTGCCTAGATCAATGTTTGATTAGAATGTATCTTGTATTTCAACAACTACAGAATCGTTCAACCAGAAGGTTACCGTGTTTAGTTGGCATCTATGGTTATAATCTACGGTTCTGTTTGTTCTAAATAGAGTTTCCTGTTACAGTTAATACAGTTGAGCAGTAAAGCACATGGTGACTGTTCTTTTTGCTTTGTGGTGCTATATATCAACAGAATTTCGAACAGAAAGCATACAGAGAAGAGCAACAAAGATGATTAGGGGGCTGCAGGAATTCAGTATGTCTAGTGGTTCAATGAAAAAAAGGACCAGGGGTGGGGGTGGGGGTGGAATGATAACAGTACTTCAAAAAGTGAGTTATGACCAATCCTCATACTTATGACTGTTGCAGCATCCCTATGGCCATGGGATCAAAATTTGGTTGTCAACTGACATGTGATCGCGACAATTGCAGCCTCCCAGGAGGGGGGGGTGTCACATGAGCCCCATCTGAGACCCTCTTAGACACGCAAAGTCAATGGGGGAAACTGGATTGTTTAACGGCAGCATGATTCACTTAGCGACTGCAGCGATTTGCTTAACAACCATGAAAGCTCGTAAAACTGGGCACGGTTCAGTTAACAACCGCCTTGCTTAGCAGCAGGAATTCTGATCTGAGATTTTGGTCGTAAGTCGAGGACTACCTGTAACGGCCCAGGTGCGTGCACACAAACACACACAGACACACAGGCACACACCAAATGCACCCTTGCTTCTTCCTGCTCCATTCTGTCCTTCTGGGCGTTGATTTGAGAGAAACCAAGAGAAGGGAGGATTGCAAAATCATATAATAATCATTATTATATCAGGTCACGAAAACCTCAAAGGGGGGGGGAAAAAATTACACACCCACTCAAAGATTCCTGCGCTTCACGCAATACGCTTTAGACTTTTGTGCTTTAGACTTTATACATGTTTAGCCTGGGTTTTGTAAATAGGGTACGTTCGCCGGTTTTGTATGGAGCACCCTATCCATCCATCTACAACGGTATTAATGAATTTTTTTTTAGAAATATAAGATTATTTGTAGCTCGGGGTAGAAGTGCGAGGTCCTTGGTGCCAGGGGTGGGTTCTATTTTTTTTTACTACCGGTTCTGTGGGCGTGGCTTATTTTGTGGGTGTAGCTTGGAGGTCATGTGACTAGGTGGGCGTGGCTAGCTGGTCAGAGTCATTTCTGGAAGGTCCTCGCACTTACGACCAGTCCTCGTACTTACGACCCGACTCATTTGTTTGCTTTTAACACTGATCAGCTGTCGGGCGGCCCTTTGAAGCCCCGCGGCAAGAGTTTAAACAGTTTTTTTCCCTCTAGTCATCAGCTGGGACTCAGGAGGCAGCAATAGATTGGGGGTGGGACCAAATAAAAGGTAAGAATAATGTGGGGGGGGAGGGCGGGGGCGGGAGAACCAGTTCGGTGATGTCATATCCTCACCGCTACCGGCTCGGCCGAACCGGACCGAACCGGGAGGAACCCACCACTGCTTGGTGCTCTTCTAAGCTTGAATGTTTTCCCTGTTGTGGTCCGCCAGCAGCCTGCAGAACTGGCAGTGGAGTCGGACAGTGAGGAGGCTGGGGAGGAACATGGAGCAGTCCTGGAGTCTGGGGATGTTCTGTCCTAGCTCCGGATTCCCGAGGATATTGACACACACCAACGGTCCTTATCAAATTTATTAAGTAGCAAGAATAAACCAAAGTCCGGCAAAGGTTGGCAACCAGCCCAGGAAACAAAATACGATAAGACTTTTCCAAAAATGCTCTGATGATAATTACAAGTTGTTTCCAGCAAGAAACTTACTAACTGCATGGGACTTAAATAGGCTAAGGGAGTGGCCAATTATCCTCAAGCCTTACTCTCGAGGAGACCTCCTCCTCCTGAGTAGCCACTCCTGCCTTCTGGCAGCCCTGAGGGCTCGAGCATTGAGGAGAGGCTCCTCCACTTCGCTCTCTCCACTTGAAGGAGCCTCTGGAGGTTCTGAAGGCCCAGGTTGAGTCTCTGCCTCTGGCATCACATCCTCTTCGGCCTCCTCGCTGTCCGACGCGAGCGCCGGCTGTGCAGGCTGCTGGCGCAACACCACACCAGCCTCCTCGTCATTGGGATCAGCCATGATCCGCGCAGGCTGCTGGCGGGCCACAACACGGGAAGGCCCGGATGAGGGCTCTGCATTGGAGGCAGAGATGGGGCCAGGGCCATCTGGGAGTGAAGCACGGACTCCGGAGCCTCCAGAGGCGGACAGCAGAGAGGCAGAGGAACAGGAGGAGCCTGTTCCTAGTGCGCGCATGCGTAGAGCTGCCAGAAGACACGAACAGTTAAAACAAAAGGGAGGACTCGGGAGTAAGGCCTGGAGATGATTGGCCCCTCCCATAAGACTTAAAAGAGGAGCAAAGGCACGTGGGCCCTTTGTAGGAAAGCAACATTGTTAATTCTGTTCCCAGTCGGCATCTCTGTTTGATTCTGGACTCCGTGTGGCTTTGCCAAGTAGGTCTTTGGCAGCGTGTCAAGAGAGATAAAAGGTGGGTGATTATCCCGAAGGATTTTTTGCAACTAATTGGGACTCAGCTGTGAATGAACGTAATTCACAGCCGTTGCCATAAAAGAGGTTATTGGGACGACTTGTGTGTTTTAATGACTCAGGAAGCCTAGGTCACAACATTTCCTTGCCGATGTTTCATGACCCAACTAGGGAACAGCATCAGTGCTAGAAGGGAGAGAGGATTTCAGGCAGGAGGAAGAGGAGGAGGACAACAACTGTGGGGTCCTTGGTGCTCTGAGATTGGATGTTTTCTTGTAGACGTTTCAACACCCAACTAGGGAACAGCATCAGTGCTAGAAAGGGAGTGGGGTTTACGGGGAGGGAGAGGAGGAGGAGGAGGAGGAGGAGGAGGAGGAGGAGGAGGAGGAGGAGGAGGAGGAGGAGGAGGAGGAGGAGGAAAAGGCCTGTGGGGTCCTTCGTACTCTCTGAGCTGGGTGGTTTTCTTGCAGACGTTTTATGACCCAACTAGGAAACATCCTCAGTGCTAGAAGGGAGGAGGATTGGATCATTTCTATACAACTACCTTCCTTGTAGAGAGCAGACTCCCCCACTGCCTTTTAGCACTGATGATATCACCTAGCTTGGTAATAAAACGTCAGCAAGAAAACCAACGAATGACGGCAAATATACGTGTCCCAGAGTAACGTTACAGGATCCAATCTGGGTCGGTTCCCCGGGGACCAAGAGGTTTTAGTTTTCCGAGTTTTCTATCAAACATTCTTTTGGAAAGACGTTCCTTGAAGATGGGCTCCAGCACGAATCCAAAACCTTGGAAGACTAAATCTGGCGACCGACCCAGATTGGATCCTGCAGAAAACAACCAAGGACCTCGCACAATTCATAAAATGCATGAAGTTTGGCCTCAACCATGTTTTCCAAGCATAAACTGCAAGGATCATTTTCTGCGCAATTTAAGGAGAAGTGAGCGTTTGGCAAGCGAGCGCGGGATTCTATTTATTTTTAAAAAGGAGAAGCTCTCAAGAAGGAAATGCACCCAACGACGCATCTCTTTCTGAAGCGGGTTCCTCTTTCCTGGCCAGTTTGTTCCCACTGAGTTTCCATCCAAAGAGAGAGAGAGAGAAAAAGAAGAAGATAAGGAAAAAAAGAAGAAAAGAAGAAATGTAAGATGGATTGTAGTCCACCCCATCTCTCTCAACCGCGGGAGGAGAGCTGACTTGCTCCAGGACAATGGAAATATCAAAAAGGTTCTTGGTAACACCTGGGGGTGGGGGACTATGGCCCTTTTATGACTTGTGGACTACAACTCCCAGAATTCCCGAGCCAGCCATTCTTGCGCCTTTTTCCTTTCCCCTTCCAGAATCGGCACAGTCGGAGCCCTAATTCGTCGCTCCCGTTTTCCCATTCTAGGCCTTCTGACTCGCCCCGAAAGACAACTTGCAAAGAAGCAGAAGGAATTTATAGGAATCATAAGGCTGGAAGGAAACTTGGAGGTCTTCTAGTCCAACCCGCTCCCTGAGAGGTAGGAATTCTTGGGCAGGTCTTAGTTCATTCTGAGCCTTGGCCTTTGTGACTCCGTCCTTGCAGATTCGGGCTATTTCCTGACTCCGTCCTTGCAGATTCGGGCTATTTTCTGACTCCATCCTTACAGATTCGGGCTATTTCCTGACTCCGTCCTTGCAGATTCAGGCTATTTTCTGACTCTGTCCTTGCAGATTTGGGCTATTTTCTGATTCCGTCCTTGCAGATTCGGGGTATTTTCTGACTCCGTCCTTGCAGATTTAGGCTATTTTCTGACTCCATCCTTGCAGATTCGGGCTATTTCCTGACTCCGTCCTTGCAGATTCGGGCTATTTTCTGACTCCATCCTTACAGATTCGGGCTATTTCCTGACTCCGTCCTTGCAGATTCAGGCTATTTTCTGACTCTGTCCTTGCAGATTTGGGCTATTTTCTGATTCCGTCCTTGCAGATTCGGGGTATTTTCTGACTCCGTCCTTGCAGATTTAGGCTATTTTCTGACTCCGTCCTTGCAGATTCGGGCTATTTCCTGACTCCGTCCTTGCAGATTCGGGCTATTTTCTGACTCCATCCTTACAGATTCGGGCTATTTCCTGACTCCGTCCTTGCAGATTCAGGCTATTTTCTGACTCTGTCCTTGCAGATTTGGGCTATTTTCTGATTCCGTCCTTGCAGATTCGGGGTATTTTCTGACTCCGTCCTTGCAGATTTAGGCTATTTTCTGACTCCATCCTTGCAGATTCGGGCTATTTCCTGACTCCGTCCTTGCAGATTCGGGCTATTTTCTGACTCTGTCTTTGCAGATTTGGGAGGCTTCAACTCCCAGAATTTCCTAGTCTGCATGTTGAAGTCCACCCATCTTAAAGCATGCCGGCTGGGGAATTCTGGGAGTGGAAGTCCCCAATTCCTAAAAGGGCCATGGTTCCCTGCTCCTGGTAACAGCTTTCCTGGCTAACAAAATTTCATTGGATGCCGTGAAGTGGCTAGTTAGCTAGATGTCTGATTTAAATTATATTTTATTCATCTTACACATAGTCCTTGACTTAGAACCATTCATTTAGGAGGAGGAGGAGGACTGTGGGCTCCTTGGTGTTCCCTGAGCTGGGTTGTTTTCTTGCAGACGTTTCATAACCCTACTAAATAACATCATCACTGGTGGAATGCAGAGGGGTTTACAGAGAGGAGGAGGAGGAGGAGAATTGTGGGGTCCTCCTTGGTAGTCTCTGAGATTGGCTGTTTTCTTGCAGATGTTTCATGACCCAACTAGGGAACACTAAACAAATGATTGTAAGTTGAGTGTCTGTATTCTGGGGAGTGTCTACACTCAATTTCGGTGGCCCGATAATCCTGTTCGGTCAGTGTTGGCCACTTGAAAATGTCAGGACTTCAACTCCCAGAATTCTGAGTGGCTGGGGAATTCTGGGAGTCGAAGTCCGGACATCTTAATGAAGTAGCCCAGAATTCCTGCTCTAGGTATAGAAAAAGCCCATTCCTGTTTTTGCATTTTTTTTCTTCCCCATACCGAAGAGAGAGGGAAGCTACTACAAAGACACTCATCCCTGCCCAGCCACGCCCCGCTCGGTGAGAAGCGAAACAAGCAGAGGATTTTTCATCAGGTTCGCCTGATCCGCCAGTTGCGTCCCTTTCTAGATCGGGACTCCCTACGCACAGTCACTCATGCCCTCATCACCTCCCGTCTGGACTATTGTAATGCTCTCTACATGGGGCTCCCCTTGAGGTGCACTCGGAGGCTCCAACTGGCGCAGAGTGCGGCCGCGCGGGTGGTTATGGGAGCGACGTGGAGTTCCCATGTAACACCTCTCCTGCGTGAGCTGCACTGGCTCCCGGTGGTCTTCCGGGTGCGCTTCAAGATTTTGGTTATCACCTTTAAAGCACTCCATGGCTTAGGACCTGGTTATCTACGGGACCGCCTGCTACCACCAATAGCCTCCCACCGGCCAGTACGCTCCCAAAGAGAGGGGCTCCTCCGGGTGCCGTTGGCCAAACAATGTCGACTGGCGGCCCCTAGGAGGAGAGCCTTCTCTGTGGGGGCACCTACGATCTGGAACGAACTCCCCCCGGAGATACGGAGGATCCCGGATCTGCGCACCTTCCGTCGCGCGCTCAAGACACTCTTATTTCATCAAGCTGGCCTGGCCTAAATCTACTCCCCTTTTAAAAGTAAATTTTAATTTGTTTTTAAATTATGGGGTATTTTAAATTTGTTTCAGCCGAATTATTTAATTCGTTTTTATTCTATTTTAAATTTTTTGTATTTATGTGTTTTATTCTGTGGCTGTTCACCACCCTGAGTCCTTTGGGAGTAGGGCGGTATAGAAATCCAAAAAATAAATAAAATGAATAAAGCGGTGTTGGGAGTCGCGTGACACGTGTCCATCGGAAAGGGGATCAAAAGAGGCCGGGCAGCTGGACGTCCCCATTCCTCCTCCGAGGCTTTAATTGCAGGGACTTAAAAGGAAAAAAAGAAAGAAAGCCGCAAAGGGAATCTTGGACCGAAGACGGGATCGTAATTATGGTGCACTTTAGAGAAGACGAATCTCTCCTTCCTGTTGTATCTACGGAGCAGCCAAGCCACGTTCCTAGAGCCGAATCCTGGCGTGACCCCTCTCTACAACTAGGCTACACCGAGGCTACACGGAGGCTACACCAAGGCGTTGCTTCCCTCACGTGGCATCCAAAACGTAGCCATCTCCATCCTACCCTCTTCCTCTTTGATCTTTCTGATCCCGTGGAAATCCTCCCAGTGCATTACAGGGACGCCTCCTCGACCTACAACCGTCCGTTTAGTGACCGTTCGAAGTTACGACGGCACCGGAAAAAGCGACCTACGACCGTTTTTCACACATAGATCCATCGCAGCATTCTCCGTGGTCACGTGATCAAAATTAAGAAGCTTGGCAACTGGCATGTACTTATGACAGTTGCAGTGTCTCCGGGGTTACGTGATCCCCTTTCGTGGCCATCTGTAAAGCGAAGTCGACGGGGAAGCCGGATTCACTTCACGACCGCGTCACTAACTGAACAACTGCGGCGATTCACTTAACAACTGTGGCAAGGTAGGTCGTGGAATGGGGCAAAACTCACTTAATGACTGCCTTGCTTAGTAACAATGGAGTCTTCAGCTCCATTGTGTTTGTAAGTTAAGAACTACCTGTATTTATTCTTTTGCTTCGAAGATCAAAAAAGCATCCAGGATTTTGGAAGCATTTTAACTGCGGTTCTCTTAAAGAGCTATTTTGAGGAGAGAAGTGATTTACAGACTTCTAAAAAGCTTGGCTCAAGTTTGCAATCTTTAGAAGCACAGAGTTGGAATGGATCTTGTAGGTCATCTAGTCCAACCCTCCGCCCAAGCAGGGGACCCTACACCATTCCTGACCGATGGCAGTCCAGTCTCTTCTTCAAAGCCTCCAGGAGCCTTGGTAGTACAGTGGTTTAATGCACCCTGTAATTAACACAGCTGCCTGCAATTTCTGCAGGTTCGAATCTCCCCAGGCTCAAGGTTGACTCAGCCTTCCATCCTTTCTAAGGTAGGTTAAATGAGGACCCAGTTTGTGGGGGCAATAAGCTGACTTTGTATAAATATACAAAAGTATGAAGGCTATTGCTTAACGCATTGTAAGCCGTCCTGAGTCTCCGGAGAAGGGCGGCATATGAATCAAATAAAAATAAATAAATAAATAAATAAATGAAGCTCCCACAACTTCCAAAGGCAACTTCTGTTCCATGGGTCGACTGTTCTCACTGTCAGAAAATTCCTCTTTATTTCCAGGTTGAATCTCTCCTTGGTCAGTTTCCATCCATTGTTCCTTCTCTGGCCTTCGGGTGCCTTGGAGAATAGCTTGACCCCCTTCCTCCTCTCTGGGACAGCCCCTCAAATATTGGAAGATGCTCTCCTGTCTCCCCTGGTCCTTCTCTTCACTAGACCAGCCATGCCCAGTTCCTGCAACCGTTCATCCTATCTTTTAGCCTCCAGTCCCCTCATCATCCTGGTTGCTCTTCTCTGCACTCTTTCCAGAGTCTCAACATCGTGGCGACCAAAACTGGATCCCGTATTCCAAGTGTGGCCTTACTAAGGCTTTCTAGAGTGATATTAAAGAACGTGCCATGAAATTTCAGAAAAACTGCTTTGCGCCTTGAATTAGGTCGAAGCAAAATAAGAGATGGCCATCTAAAGAATAATCTCAATTTCAGTTCTATTTTATTAAGGCCTTTTAGCCAGCAGATCTCTGAAGAGCAGGAATTCCCCAGGCCTCCCATACCGGTAGTCCTTGACGTATGACCACAACCGAGCCCAAAATTTCCATGGCTAAGCAAGACAGTTATTAAATGAGTTTTGCTCCATTTTACGACCTTTTTACCGCAGTTGTTAAGTGAATCGCTGTAGTTATTAACGGCACGGTCGTTAAGTGAATCCGTCCCCCCTATTAACTTTGCTCATCAGAACGTCGCAAAAAGAGGATCACGTGACACCCCTCCCCCCCCCCCCCCCGGGAGACACTGTGACCGTCATAAATAGGAGCTGGTTGCAAAGTGCCTGGATTTTGATCACGTGACTCACGGGGATTCTGCAGCGGTCGTAAGCGTGGAAAACGGTCCTACGTCACTTTTTCCCCCAGTGCCGTTGTAACTCTGAAACGGTCACTAAACGAACTGTTGTAAGTCGAGGACTACCTGTAATTAAAAAGGAGCCTCTAGTCTTGCAGGAACTTTGTGGGAATGAGCAGCGGAGAGCAAACTGTCCTCCTGGGCTGTTTAATGTCAGGAGCAGAAACTCAGCCACTGGTAAATTACAAAATAAGAGAAGGCACATTTTGCCCTCAAGGCCGAGAGGGCATTTAATTCCACATTTTGCTCTTAAGAGACCTGCGAATGGGAAGCTCCTGGCTGCATTGCCTGGCAGAGCATTGGAAGAGGAGGAGGAGGAGGAGGAGGAGGGCTTCACCTCGAATCACCTACTACCCCTTCGATGTGAGGGAGGGTTGGGAATGGCAGAGTATTCTTAAAAAATAATTGTCTGAGATGATGACTGTTTTATGCACGCTGCTGTCGTGCTGGATCAACCCACACTAGTTACCAATCCGAGTAAAGGGGGGGGGATATATAAGGGGAGAGAGAGGGAGAGAGAGGGATGGATGGATTGAAGAGGGAGGAGAGAGAGGGAGAAAGAAAGAATGTTGTATTTTAATTTTGAAAATAAATAAAAATTCATACCAGAGAAGGAAGGAAGGAAGGAAGGAAGGGAGGGAGGGAGGGAGGCAGGCAGGAGGGAGGGACAGAGGGAGGGAAAGCAAGAAAGAAAGAAAGAAAGAAAAAGAATTTTAACCTTGGAAATAAATAAAATTCATATCAGAGAAAGAAAAAAGAAACAGGGAGAGAGAGAGAGATGGAGGGAGAGGGAGAAAGAAAGAATGTTGTATTTTAACTTTGGAAATAAGTAAAAATTCATACCAGAGAAGAAAAGGAAGGAAGGAAGGAGGGAGGGAGGGAGGGAGGGAGGGAGGGAGGGAAAGAAAGAAAGAAAGAAAGAAAGAAAGAAAGAAAGAAAGAAAGAACTTTAACCTTGGAAATAAAAAAAATCATATCAGAGAAAGAAAGAAAAAAGAAAGGGAGAGAGAGAAGGAGAGGGGGAGGAGAGAAAGAAAGAACATTGTATTTTAACTTTGGAAATAAATAAAAATTCCTATCAGAGAAGAAAAGGAAGGAAGGAAAGAAAGAATGAATGAATTTTAACCTTGGAAATAGATAAAATTCATAACAGAAAATGAAAGAAAAAGAAACAGAGAGAGAGAGAAAAAAGAAAGAAAGAAAGAAGAAAGAAAGAAAAAAGAAAGAAAGAAAGAAAAGAAGGAACATTGTGTTTTAGCCTTGGAAATAAATAAAATTCATATCAGAGAAAGAAAGAAAGAGAAAGAAAGAAAGTGAGAAAGAGAAAGAAAGAAAGAAAGAAAGTCAGAGAGAAAGCAAGAAAGAACATTTTATTTTAATCTTGGAAATAAAATAAAAATTCAGAAGGAAGGAAGGAAGGAAGGAAGAAAGACGAAAAGAAAGAAAGAAAGAAAGAAAGAAAGAAAAAAGAAAGAAAGAAAGAAAAGAAGGAACGTTGTGTTTTAGCCTTGGAAATAAATAAAATTCATATCAGAGAAAGAAAGAAAGAGAAAGAAAGTGAGAGAGAGAAAGAAAGAAAGAAAAAAGAATCAGAGAGAGAGAGAAAGCAAGAAAGAACATTTTATTTTAATCTTGGAAATAAAATAAAAATTCAGAAGGAAGAAAGACAGAAAGAAAGAAAGAAAGAAAAGAAAGAAAGGAAAGAAAGAAAGAAAGAAAGACAGAAAGAAAGAAAGAAAGAAAGAAAGAAAGAAAGAAAGAAAGAAAGAAAGAAAGAAAGAAAAAAGAAAGAAAGAAAAGAAGGAACGTTGTGTTTTAGCCTTGGAAATAAATAAAATTCATATCAGAGAAAGAAAGAAAGAGAAAGAAAGTGAGAGAGAGAAAGAAAGAAAGAAAAAAGAATCAGAGAGAGAGAGAAAGCAAGAAAGAACATTTTATTTTAATCTTGGAAATAAAATAAAAATTCAGAAGGAAGGAAGAAAGACAGAAAGAAAGAAAGAAAGAAAAGAAAGAAAGGAAAGAAAGAAAGAAAGAAAGAAAGAAAGAAAGAAAGAAAGAAAGAAAGAAAGAAAGAAAGAAAGAAAGAAAGAAAGAAAGGAGACAGCCCTGTTCCGTCAGGATCCGAACTCATATCGCCCAAGAACTCCGGGTGTTTCCTACCGCCTCGTGGCCAAGGGCCGTGGTTTTCCTTCCTCCCTGAAATACTCCGTGTCCCCATGGTGATGGCAAGAATAAAGGCTCCTTGTGATCGATGCCTACTGACTTCCAGATTGTGGGTCCAATTGCCAAAAGAGAGGGAGAATCTGCGTTTAGCTTCGCTGAAACTATTTGTTCCCTAGCCTCAAACCCTTCCTCTGGCTTTTTCTCCGTCATCTTCCTGCCATTTGATCTCCCTGCATGTTCCACCTTCTCTGCCCAGAGCTCTCCCGCTTACGGGGCTACCATCCTTCTCAATATTCTAGTCCTCAGTGCCCTCTCCATTAGCTGCCTGTCCTCTCTCCCCCCAAAAGCCTGCCCCGTTAAAGAGGTCTGCAAGCTTTCCTTGCAAAGTTCTCCAGGCATGACTGTGGCATGATCCTGAAAAAAGCCAGCTGGGTTAAACTAGGCTAAGTGGATGGGAGACCACTTGGTAATGCACTTGAGCGTTGTAAAAGAGGACTGCAAATACAATTATTGTCATCGTTGTACAGACAGACCCTTGCTGCAGTCAGGCAGAGGAGTGGGTGGGGGGGGACTGCAGAGAGGAGTGCCTTCAACAGGGCCTGATCTTGCAAAACAAATCAGGGTTGGACCTGATTAGTTAATTGGATGGAAGACCAACAGGAAATCCCTGGAGACAAAATGGAGAGGTGGAAGAGAGCTTTCTCTGCATGGCCAAGTATTGAAGAATTCTGAGGGCCTTGGTGCTCTCTGAGCTTAGTGGCTTTCTTGCAGACGTTTCATGACCCAACTCGGTAATGTCATCAGGGCTAGAAGGGAAATGGAGTTTGTGGAGAGGAGGAGGAGGAGGAGGAGCACTGTGGGTTCCTCTGAAATTGGCTGTTTTTTTGGCAGACGTTTCATGACCCAAGTAGGTAACATCATCAGTGCTATAAGGAAGTAGAGTAGAGAAAAAATGTCCCCCCTTCTGTGAGAAATTCTGCTGAGTTTTGTGTGCTGCAAAGCTCTGTGTGTGTGTGTGTGGGGGGGGGGGTTTGTTGTCTGCCGTCATGCTTTTTGCCCCTGCAAAACTGCCCCACTTCTGTGTTCCTTGGACAATGGGGACGGAGCCCAGGCGGTTAGGCAGTTCAGTGAGGAAGGTCGGAACCAAGTTCAGAGCTCAGCTTTTGTTTTTGCTTTAGTTGGGCTTATGCGGTTGAGATCTCCCCACACCCAAAAAAGTAACAGACCCAAAGGCAGCCCCTCTTTTGGATCCAGCCGTTTTGCTCCTGTGAAGTATCCTGTAGTCAGCCTTCCTTCCTTCCTTCCTTCCTCCCTCCCTTCATTTATCTCCTTCCCTCCTTCCTCCCTTCTTTCCTTCCTTCCTTCTTTCCTCCCTCCCCTCCCTCCATTTATCTCCTTCCCTCCTTCCTCCCTTCTTTCCTTCCTTCCTCCCTTCTTTCCTTCCTCCCTCCCTTCTTTCCTCCCTCCCTCCCTCCTTCCCCTTCCTTCCTCCCTCCCTACATCTGTCTCTCTCCATCCTTCCTTCCTTTTTGTTCCTTCCTTTCCTTCTTTCTTTCTTTCCTCTTCCTTCCTCCCTCCCTCCCTCCCTTCATTCCTCTCCATCCTTTCCTTTCTTCCTCCTCTCCATTCTTCCTTCATTCTTCCTTCCTCCATCTCTTTCCAATCCCGTCTTCCTTCTTTCCTTCCTTCCTTCCTCTCCATTTTTCCTTCCTTCTTTCCTTTCATCTTCCTCTCCATTTTTCTTTCTTTCCTTCCTCTCCATTCTTCCTTCCTCTCCATTCTTCCTTCCTTCCTCCCTCTCTCCAACCCTTCCTTCCTTCCTTCCTCCCTCTTTCCCCTCCCTCCCTCCCTCCCTCCCTCCATTTGTCTCTCTCCATCCTTCCTTCCTTTTCCTTTCTTTCCTTCTTTCTTTCTTTCCTCTTCCTTCCTCCTTCCCTCCCTTCATTCCTCTCTCCATCCTTTCCTTTCTTCCTCCTCTTCATTCTTCCTTCATTCTTCCTTCCTCCATCTCTTTCCAATCCCATCTTCCTTCTTTCCTTCCTTCCTTCCTCTCCATTTTTCCTTCCTTCTTTCCTTTCATCTTCCTCTCCATTTTTCTTTCTTTTCTTCCTCTCCATTCTTCCTTCCTTCCTCTTCCTTCCTTCCTCCCTCTCTCCAACCCTTCCTTCCTTCCTTCCTCCCTCTTTCCCCTCCCTCCCTCCCTCCCTCCATTTGTCTCTCCATCCTTCCTTCCTTTTCCTTTCTTCCTTCCTCCCTTCCTCTACATCCTTCTTTCCTTTCTTCCTTCTCTCCATTCTTCTTTCCTTCCTTCCTCTCCATTCTTCCTTCCTCTTAATTCTTCTTTCCTTCTTCCCTCCCTCCCTCCCTCCATTCCTCTCTCCATCTTTCTTTCTTTCCTTCCTTCCTTCCTTCCTTCCTTCCTTCCTTCCTTCCTTCCTTCCTTCCCTCCCTCCCTCCCTCCCTCCCTCCCTCTCTTAATTAAATTTACATAGTGCTGGAATACTAAAATGTTCTAGCTAGAATGTTCACATAACATTCTAAAATGGTTAGCTTGAACATGGGAATTGGTGGATATGTGTCCTGGGTCTTTTTATTAGTTGGAATTTCGGTGAACTAAATCCAGAACATGAGTAACCAGGTGAATGTAGACCCTCTGACCTATTATAGATTAGATAGCATAGCAACCTAGGAACAATATTACATACTGATATACTTTTATTAATATATGGGTAATCAAAATACAATAATTTAAGTTTGCTATTTTGCTTTTTCCAGCTAGATGGCAGCATGTAGCCAACCTTGGCTAATTTTGCTAATTTAATTTGGATCTGGTCAGTAGATGGATGGAGATTATAGGGAATCCCATGGCTGTAAGCTAAATTGGGAAATTGAGAAAATAACAGCAGCAAGCAATGACTACACGCCTCCATATCTGCTCTCTCTAAGCCAAAGTCGATTTTCCCTAACTTGCTTTGTTAGGCCTCAATGCTCTATTATTCCACACCCCATCCTTTCCTCTAAAAGGGATTTTCTTATGTTTTTTTAACATAAGTCTTTTTCTCTCGAAAATCCTTGGTGTTTTATTTTTTTTGCAAAATACCACATATCCAGAAGGCGCACTACAAATAGGAATAAAAGATGGAGCTGTGGGATGCTTGAAGATGTGCAAGCAAATATTCATTTCTCAAATGGATGTGCATTAACTACATGCACTGATGCTATAAATAGAAACCATTTTTGCAGAATGCATCATCCACCGCAATTATTTTCTAGAATTATTATTAGCACCTCCCCCAGGGCAAAATTCCACCCCCCTCCCAACCCCGGTGCCTCTTTCACCTTCCAAAAAAAAAAAAAACCCCTTCTTACCTGGAGCCTTTTCACCTGTCCTTTTAAAAGATGCTCAGTCCTTCTGCAATTCTTCCCTTTGCAACGGGTCCGGTAGGGGGCCACCTCGCGCAGGTCCAAGACTTCCCCGAGCCCACCAAAACTACACGTCCCATCTGCCCGTGGAGCGCGAATTGGGCCACCAACCTTTGAAAGGCACGCCGGGAATGGTAGTCCGGTTGAAAGCAAGCAGCGGGATTGGCTAAAGAAGCGCGCTTGCGCACTCGAATTACAAAAAGCAAACGAATGGATTTTTTTCCTCTACGGTGATTGGACTATATTTCCCATGAGGCTCCGCGGTGTTTCCCCCCATTGGGAAAGCCGGGGCGAGCGGCGAACGGCATGACGGGAGCTGTAGTCTTCGAGTTGTGAGGGGAAAAAAAAGAAGCGCAAATGGCGGCGGCCTTCCCCAGAGCCCCGAAGAAGCCCGATGAAGCCGGCAGGGCGACGGAAGCGGCCTCGACGCTACAGTACAGCCTCTTGCTGGAGTACCTGGTGGGAGAAAAGCGAGGCCCGAGGCCGGATTTCCCGCCGGGCGTCCTCGGGGGCTTCCCGGCGCCCGTCAAGAGCCCCGAGCAGAAGATGGTCGAGCGCGCCATGGAGAGCTGCGGCTTCAAGGCGGCGCTGGCCTGTGTCGGCGGTGGGTTTTCTTTCCTCAGGGAGCCTGGAAGGCCGGTTTCACTTGCTCTGGAGTCGCGAGGACTACAAGTTCCATCGCTTCCGAGGCTGTGATATTCCAGGCGGCCGCTAGGGGGCGACAGAGAGGGACTTCCTGCGTTTCTATGTTGCCCCCTGGCGGCCGTGGCGGGAATTGCAGCTCTAATTGTGCCAGTCCCGCCTCAGGGATGAGGGAGTGGGCGAGGATGATGGGTGAGGTAGCTCCTCGACCCCTGGGAGGAGGAGGATAGGTTTGCTAGAAAACGTATTTTGAATTATTTATTTTCGTTTCTTAATTTAATTATCGGCCACCCTTCTCAAAATAGAAATATTATTTCTATAGAATAGAATTTTTTATTGGCCAAGTGTGATTGGACACACAAGGAATTTGTCCTTGGTGCATATGCTCTCAGTTTTAATTTTAATTTCATTGATTTTAACACATTTATGAAATTTAGACATGGGGCCTTCTGTGTTAACCCACTTTAATTGTTGTTATGAATAACTCAACGCAGGGAATACTGCTTGGTCCTCCAGTTTTCCCTACAACAACAGCCTTGTGAGGTGGGCTGGGCTGAAAGACAGAGAGGAATTGGCACAAAATCACTCAGCCACCTTTCGTTCCTAAGGCGGGAACTAGAACTCACCGTCTCCTGGTGATTGGCTCAAAATCACCCAGCTAGCTTTCATGCTTAAGGCGGGAACTAGAACTCACTGTCTCCTGGTGATTGGCTCAAAGTCACCCAGCCAGCTTTAATGCCTAAGGCGGGAACTAGAATTCCCCATCTCCAAGCAAAATGAATGGGCAAAGCCAGATTCACTTAATGACCAAGTTATTCACTTAACACCTGCAGTGATTCACTTAACTATGGCAAGAAAGGTCTTAAAAAGCGGCAAAACTCACAGAACAACTGTCTTGCTTAGCAACAGAAATGTTGGGCTCAAATTGTGGTTATAAGTCAAGGACTACCTGTATATGAGAACCTTGTACAATGGAGATGGCATATAAGTAAGCTGTTTTGACGCCCCATTTGCAGGATTCTCCAGAGATACAACCATCATTTAGATCTTGGGCGATGTGCCCTTGACTGACCTCTTTGCAAAAGTATGAAGGCTATTGCTTAACGCATTGTAAGCCGCCCTGAGTCTCCGGAGAAGGGCGGCATATAAATCAAACCAATCAATCAATCAGTAAATTCATTCATTCATTCATTCATTCTGATCTGGCAGGTTTCGTCCTGGGGGGAGCCTTTGGCGTGTTCACCGCTGGCATCGACACCAACGTGGGATTTGACCCTAAGGATCCCTACCGCACGCCGACAGCCAGAGAGGTCTTGAAAGATATGGGGCAACGGGGCATGTCGTACGCCAAAAACTTTGCCATCGTGGGTGCCATGTTCTCCTGCACTGAATGCCTGGTGGAATCTGTGAGTAACTTCCTTGTTTTGATCTTGATTGAGAAAAGGGTCTGGGGGCTATATCGTGTGATGAACGGTTGAGGGAGAGAGAGCTAGGAGGTTTATTTATACGAACCAGAGGTTTATTCTTCCAAGCTTTCAGACTCATACTGGATCCCATCCTCAGGAAACTTTTCACTCTCCAAAATGTCTGCGCTGGGCTATTCTATGCATAGTATTTATGTGGTGCCTGCTTGTCTGTTGCTTTTAGTGTTAATTGGGATCATGACGGCAGCTGTTAAATCATCAATGTTTCCTTGTGCTGCTGTGCTCACAGCTCATAAGAAAGGTGGTAAGCTGGTGGTAAATCAGCACTCCTTTGACTAAGGCTAAAATCATTCCTCTGGCTATTTTTGTCCCTGCTCAGCCAACAATCATAGTAGGTGCGAAATGGAATGCACATTCATTGCAATGTGAGGCTACTAATCAGTTCGATTTTCCTTGTCTGACTGCTCATTCATGTTCTCGGAAGAGGATAGAACAGCCCAGTGCACACTTTCCAGAGAGAGAGAGAAGATCCCTGGAGATGGGCTCCTCCACGAGTCCAGAAACTTAAAAGAATAAACCTCTGGTCCGGCTGACCGATTCAGATTGAATCCTGCAACATTATCCTGGGACCACGTATATTTGCCTTCATAGGTATGTCTAGCCCAGAGGTGTCAAACTCGATTTCACTGAGGGCTGCATCAGGGTTATGATCTTGGGGTCGGGGTGGGCATGGCCAGAGTTGGCGTGGCCAACTCGACATCACTCATATCAGGGGTGCCTGTGGTGGCCCGAGCACTCTACCAGTAACAAGGGCTCCCAAGCTCCGTTTTCGGCTGTGATGGCCTCCAGCAAGCTCTATTTTCTCTGGCAGAGGCACTGCGGGCCAGTCCTTCGCTGTTTCCAGAGCATCCCTCCAGGCCGGATCCGGCCTCCGGGCCTTGTGTTTGACACCCCTGGTCTAGCCTAATGAAGAGAAGAATTAGGGTAGACATGAGAGCAGTCTTCTCTGAAACTGAAGCTCAAATACTTTGACCACCAAATGAGAAGAGAGGACTCCTTGGAGGAGTCCTGATGTTGGGAGAGATGGAAGACAAAAGGGGAAAGGGACGGCAGAGGATGAGATGATTAGATAGTGTCGTCAACGCAATGGATGTGAATTTGGGCAAACTCTAGAGGGGGGGTGGGATGTTGTGCTGTGCTGTGCTCCATAGGGTCATGAGGAGTCAGGCATGATTTAGCATGATGAACAATAACAAAGATCTTCCAGTACTTTAGGGGCCAGAGAGCAGGACAAGAAGCAATGGGTGAACTGGGGGACGCGGTGGCTCAGTGGCTAAGACGCTGAGCTTGTCGATCGAAAGGCCGGCAGTTCAGCGGTTCGAATCCCTCATGCCACATAACGGGGTGAGCTCCCATTACTTTCCTAGCTTCTGCCAACCTAGCAGTTCAAAAGCAGGTAAAAAAATGCAAGTAGAAAAATAGGGACCACCTTTGGTGGGAAGGGAACAGCGTTCCGTGCGCCTTTGGCATTGAGTCATGCCGGCCACATGACCACGGAGACGTCTTTGGACAACACTGGCTCTTCAGTTTTGAAACGGAGATGAGCACCGCCCCCTTAAATCAGGAACGACTGGCACATATGTCCAAAGGGAACCTTTACCTTAGCCTAATAATTAAAGAGAAATTTCCTGGCTGAGAACAATTAATTAATGGAACAGCTTGCCTCCTGGAGTTGTGGGTGCTCCATCTCTGGAGGTTGTCAAGAATAGACTAGACAACCATTTGACCAGGAGGGTATAAAGTCTCCTAACATGAGCAGGGGGTTGGACTAGAAGACCTCCAAGGTTCCTTCCAGCCTTATGTTCTATGTTCTTGTTTTGGTTCCCTTAATAACAAGAGGAGGAAGGGTGACAGTCTCCGTCCTTCTGCGTCCTTGTAACCAGAGCTGCCCACATCCTGTTTTTAGAGCTCTTCTCTAGCACCGTCTGACTTTTCTTCGAGCTTAGAAGATAGGGAGGATCCGTAAGGCATTAATGTTCTTTTTATTTAAATATAAGAAACATATGTGCGGTTTCTGAGAGTGATTTAAGCAAACGCAGTCATTAAAATATCATATACTTGGGAACTGCGGGCTTCAAAGAGCATCTCAGTCGCCAGTCTTTTCAAAATTCAGACTCTGGGGTTGCTTCAACAGGGACGCAGAGACAGGCGTAGCCGGCGGTGCCCAAGATCCCATACCTCATTATCTTTTTTTTTTCACGGATTGTTTTTATGTTATCAGCATAAATTTGTGGTGGACTGCAGTCCAGAGTTGCAGGAGACAGCCGAGCTTGGAAAATAAATAAGAAGAGGGTGAAGGCAGACCCTCTCTAGTCACCTCAGGCAGCGAGATGCGCATCACATAAATTTAATAAATGAATAAATATAAATTCACAAGAGTATATCTAATACTTATGCAGATACGTCTATGGAGATTCTCAGTCATCCAGGTCACAGTTGTCCCAAAGGTGCTTTTTTTCAAGCAACTGGACTTTCTGTTGTTGTTTTTTCTTTGAAGACATTTCACTTCTCATCCAAGAAGCTTCTTCAGCTTCTGACTGGATGGTGGGGAAGGGAAGGATTGATACTCCTTGCAGACAAGCATTTGCATCCTTTTAGAGAGACCTTGAGTTATGCAAGTAGTTGCTTTACGCCGAGAAATTTATGTTTGTAAGGCGAACAGCAATAAAAAGCTACAGGTAGTCCTTGACCTACGACCACAGTTAGTTCCCAGATTTCCATTGCTAATCCAGACGCTTGTCAGGTGAGCCTTGCCCTCCATTTTACAACCTTTCTTGCCACAGTTGTTAAGTGAATTGCTGCAATTGTCAGGTTAGTAAACACGGTTGTTAAGTGAATCTGGCTTCCCTGTTGACTTTGTTCGTCAGAAGGTCACAAAAGGGGAGCCCAGGACACTGTGACCGTCACAAATACGAGTCATTTGCCAAGTGTCTAAATTTTGATCCCGGGGATGCTGCAACGGTCGTTAAGTGTGCAAAGGAGTCCTAAGTCACTTTTTTCAGTGCCATTGTAACTTTGAACAGTCACTAAACGAACTATTGTAAGTCAATAGTCCCATCTAATCCTTACCTCCCCTCCATTTCCACGGGAAGCATCGTGGCATCTCTGGAGAACCCCTCAGAGGTGTGGCGTGATGGGGTGGCAAATTAATTTAATAATTAAAATAAATGGCAGGTTGGAGCAAGGTGGGAGCTACAGCTGCCAAAAAAGCCAATGCAGTTCTAGGTTGCATTAACAGAGGGATTCAATCAAGATCAGTGGGGAATTAATACCACTTTATAAGGCCTTGGTAAGGCCACACTTGGAATAATGCATCCAGTTTTGGTCGCCACGATGTAAAAAAGATGTGGAGACTCTGGAAAGAGTGCAGAGAAGAGCAACCAGGATGATTAGGGGACTGGAGGCTAAAACATACAATGAACGGTTGCTGGAACTGGGTATGTCTGATGAAAAGAAGGATTGGGGGGGACATGATAGCAGCATTCCAGTATTTGAGGGGCTGCCCCAAAGAAGAGGGAGTCAAGCTATTCTCCAAAGCACCAAAATGCAGGACAAGAAGCAATGGATGGAAACTAATCAAGGAGAGAAGCAACTTAGAACTAAGGAGAAACTTCCAAACAGTGAGGACAATTAGCCAGTGGAACAGCTGGCCACCAGAAGTTGTGGCTGCTCCAACACTGGAGGTTTTAAAGAAGATGTTGGACAACCATCTGTTTGAAGTAGTATAGGGTTTCCTGCCTGAGCAGGGGGTTGGACTAGAAGACCTCCAAGGTCCCTTCCAACTCTGTTTTTCTATTCTATTCTGCAAGTGGAGAAAGCAGCCCAAAGGGACGTTAAAAACGCGGGTGACGGCCTCTTGACCGCCTCTTTTCTCGCTTCCCTAGTACCGAGGCAAATCCGACTGGAAGAACAGCGTCGCCAGCGGATGCATCACCGGAGGGGCCATCGGTTTCAGAGGTGAGTGCTGCCTTCCGAGCAATTTGGAGAGGTTTCCTGGGCCACATTCCACGGTGGGATGGGGGCCCAGGCATTCCTGTACGAGGAAGCTGCGTTTTTGGCACACAGCCACGGCTGCTGCTGGCAGAAGCAGAGGGATCAGCTTGCCAGAACGTGGGCAGCGTGCCACCGTTTCTGAGATGCGCAGCTCACGTGTCTCCCAAGGATGCCAAGGTGGAAGAAAGTGTAATATTACACAGGGTTCAAACAAGGCGAGTGCCTTGTTGGCAGTGGAAATCTTTAGTTATTTCATTTTTTAAAAGGAGCTGGGCCAGCAGAGAGATTTCCTTTTTCAAATCCCAAGCTCTAATGTCCCCTAAGCGTATTGAACGGCACTCCGAGTAAGCTCTTTAGGTTGAACTGGATTGATTTAAATTTGTGGGGGGTGGAGATGTCTATGGAGATTCGCAATCCTCTAGGTCAGTGATGGCTAACCTTTTTGCCATCGCGTGCCAGGAGAGGGGGGGCGGGGGAGGGTCACGCGCGCAGGTGCCCACGCACATGCGCATGCAACCCCACCCCACCCCACCCCCCCCGCTCCTGGCACATGATGGCCTGGTAGGCCCGTTTTTCTTTCTTACCTGGTTCCAGATCCTCTCTGTGTATCTGGGAAGGGCGAAAACAGCCTTTCCCACTCCTTTGGAGGCCCTACGGAGGCTGAAAGGGCCCATTTCCCAACTCTCGGTGGGACAGGAAGTGACATTTTTTGCTGTCCCCAGCCTCCAGAACCTCTCTAGGAGTATCTAGAAGCCTCTCTAGGAATCTCTAGGAGCCTCTCTAGGAGTCTCTGGAGGCTGGGGACTGGAAAGAACGTCACTTCCTGTCCCGCCAGGAGTCGGGAAATGGGCCCTTTCAGCCTCCGTAGGGCCTCCAAGGGAGTGGGAAAGGCTGTTTTCGCCCTTCCCAGATACACAGAGAGGATCTGGAGCCAGGTAAGAAAGAAAAACGGGCCTTCCCCACCCCCCTCAGGCCCTCCAGAGGCAGGAAACAGCCTGTTTCCCTACTTCAGGTGGGCCCAGAAGGCCCGAAAATCAGCTGGCTGGCGAGCACATGCGCCCCAGAGCTGAGCTGGTGTGCCCACTAATATGGCTCCGCGTGCCATAGGTTCGCCATCACGGCTCTAGGTCATGTTTGTCCCGAAGGTATTTTACCAAAAAGCCAAGTGGACTCTCTTGCTTTCTTTTTTTTTTCCCCTTGAAAGTGTTTTGCTTCTCATCCAAGAAGCTTCTTCGGTTCTACTGAACTGAACTCAACCGAAGTTGTTTCTTGGATGAGAAGCGAAACGTTTTCAAGGGGAAAAAAAAAACCCAACTTCAGTTGCCTTTTGGGAAAGCGTTTTTGGGGAGAGCCACGGGCAGTTTCCGAGCCTGTTTGGAGTCTTCGGAGCTGTTGCTACCAGTTCTGCTGGGGGTATCCTTCCATAGTGGGGTTTCTAAATTGTGGATGGACCAAGAAATTAAGCATAAACCGTGGATGGACTGTGATGCATGAATCTAGCCCAGGGTTTCTCAATCTTGGCAAATTGAAGACGGGTGGACTTCAACTCCAAAGAACATGCTTGAAGATGGGTGGACTTCAACTCCCAGAATTCCCCAGCCAGCAAGGTTGGCCTTTCATGAGGGCTTGAAACTTGGTTCTATCCCTGAGCCTGGGACCCAGCTATGAGATAGAACTCATCCCCGCACTGTGTGAATGATTGGTTAGATCAGTGTTTCTCAACCTTGGAAGCTTGAAGATGGGTGGACTTCAACTCCCAGAATCCCCCAGCCAGCAGCGCTGGCTGGGGGATTCTGGGAGTTGAAGTCCACCCATCTTCAAGCTTCCAAGGTTGAGAAACACTGGATTAGATCGTGCTTGGCTGCTACGTTTTATTTTCATTTCATATTATGTATTTTACTGTAAGCAGCCTAGAGTCACCTAAAAATGAGATGGGTGGCTTTATACAGCTAGTCCTCGACTTAACGACCCTAATTGAGCCCAGAATCATGGTTGTAAATTCTGCCAGTCATTAAGCAGGTCACCACGTGAGTACGCCCAATTTTACAGCCTATAGTTGTAATAGAGGAGCCTGAGTGGCGTAGGAGGCTAATGCCTCTTAAGGCAGCATTTAACATCCAGCTGCCTGCAATTACTGCGAGTTCGAATCTCACCAGGCTCAAGGTCGACTCAGCCTTCCATCCTTTCTAAGGTGGGTAAAATGAGGACCCGGATTGTGGGGGCAATAAGCTGACTTTGTATAAATATACAAAAGGATGAAGGCTATTGCTTAGCGCATTGTAAGTCGCCCTGAGTCTCCGGAGAAGGGCAGCATATAAAAATAAATAAATAAATAAAGTCATTAAATAAATGCTGCCGTCATTAAAAGAACATGGCAGCTGTTATGTGAACATGGTCGCTAAACAAGTCCATTATTGGTTATACGCACCGTGGGATACTGCAAACAGCCATAAAGGTGGGCTGGTTGCTAAGTGCCCCCGGGGAGGGGGAAAGTCATTGGAACGTCTAAACTGCCTCGTCAGTAGGTCCGTTGTAACTTTGAATGGTCGCTAAGCGAGGACTACCTGTAAATTGAACCAATAAATCATAAATGAACGATCGACTGCTCTTCCTTTCCTTGCAGCTGGCCTCAAAGCTGGGGTCCTCGGTTGCGGGGGCTTTGCCGCTTTCTCCGCAGTGATCGACTACTACTTACGGTAGCAGCTGGGGCCCACCAGCAAGGACTTTCTGACGGCCGCTGTGGAGGACAGCAGGCCCAGTGGGCCTCTCGAGCCCCCCCACCCCACCCCGAGGTGGGGTTTCTGAACGTTAACCCAGCCGGATGAGAATCCCAAACGGGTAGGAAAAGAACCACGGAGGAGCCCTTTGTAAGCTCTTGAGATCTCCTGCTCGGATCTGGAAACGGAGCTGCTAAGGTGTTTTATCAGCATTTAATACCAAAAGAAAATCGGAATTTTGCTGCTACGTGTTTGGACAAGAAGACAAACACTGGATTTTTTTTTCCCCCGTGGTCGTCTGCTAATAAAACGGGAACAGTTTTTTTCAAAGTTTTCAGCGTTGTAATTGTTCAGCAGCTCGTGGCTTAAAATCAGACGCCACAGCTAGGAGACTCTAATCTAAAAGCCAGCAGCCTCTCCAGGCGGTCCTCGACTTAACGACCACAATTGAGTCCAACGTTTCCGTCGCTAAAGCAAAGGCAGTTGTTCACAGAGTTTAAAAAGATAAATACTATTTAACTTTTTTTAAAAAAATCCATATTAGTGGTCCGTGGGATTTAAAATGATGACTTTAGTGGTCCCTGAGGTCCGAAAGGTTGGTGACCCCGGCCCTACATCATTTCAGACAGATGACTGTCCAGTCTCTTTAAGCAGGGGGTTGGGCTAGAAGATCTCCGAAGTCCCTTCCAACTCCGTTATTCTAGTCTATTCCATTCCATTCCATTCTATTGTGACCTCCAATGATGAAGCAGCCACAACCTCTGGTGGCAGGCTGTTCCACTGGTTAATTGTCCTCACTGTTGGATTAAATTTCTCCTTAGTTCTAGGTTGCTTCTCTCCTTGATTAGTTTCAACTATTGCCTTCCTCCCTCTCTCCCTTCCTCCCTCCTTCTCTCTCTCTCTCTCCCTCCCTCCCTCCCTCCCATAGAATAATAGAATAACAGTTGGAAGGGACCTTGGAGGTCTTCTAGTCCAACCCCCTGCTCAAGCAGGAGACCCTATACCATTCCAGACAAAGGACTGTCCAATCTCTTCTTAAAAACCTCCAGTGATGAAGCACCCACAACTTCTGGTGGCCAGCTGTTCCACTGATTAATTGTCCTCACTGTTAGGAAACTTTGTCCTTAATTCCAGATTTGCTTCTCTCTTTGAATTTTTAATTTGAAGTTTCTTTTATCCCATCTTGTAGCAATAACTCTAGTGATCTGCAACGGCTCATTTAGGACGCACTCATTCAACCAGGGATTCTAGCAGCCCCGCATGTCGGAATATCTCCCTGAAAGAGGGAGCAATTGTTTGTTTGTTTTTTTTCTGCTAAATAAGACACAACCCAGGAAGGGCGGGCAGGTTTAAATGAGGGGACTGGCACTCCCCTAAAATCTGTCACACCTGTTATGCAATTGTATTATATAATGCCTTTATATAAGCAACACATGGAGCAGGCAGTGTACGTGCGTGTGCGTGTGTAGAAATCACAACAAACCACTCTTTCAGGATAACGGAAAACAGTGTGCCGTGCCTGCAGAGGGGATGGTAGTGGAAGGGAGTCTTTCTGGCAGCTGCTAAATAGGGACGTGTGCCTTAAAATAGATGCGGAGACAGACCAGAATCACCTTAATTCTCATTTTTTCTTCCGTACCTCGCGATGCGCCCCGTTACCAAAGGAAGGAAGGGACACCGCTGGAGAAGCAGCAAAGGGCATCTGTTCCAAAGGTGCTTTTATTTTATTTATTTTTTTTCAAGAGTCAACTGGACTTTCTGAGGTTTCTTTGCAGACGTTTCGCTTCTCATCCCAGAAGCTTCTTCACCTCTGACCGGATGGTGCGGAAGGAAAGGATCGATACTCCTTGCAGACAGCTGGTCAGTTGCATCCTTTTAGAGGGTCATTTAAGCACTAGGAGGTTTATCTGTGTCCTCAGGGTCACCTGAGTAGTGCAAATGGGTGTGGAGCCTTCTTGGAACTGCTGAAAGGACCTGTGTTGTAGACCGGAGATAGATGAGGTCGTATCCCTCCCCTTCTGTTGAGAGAGGGCTGTTCAGTTTGGACACAGATGGCCTTTTGGACCCCTCTTTCAAACCAGCCGTCCTCTCTGTCCAAAAGAGTGGACTTTGTATTTTAAATCTTGTCCTGATGGGTTTGTTCTCTTATGTTGCGTCATGCGTATATGAAACGGTGGTTTTGTTTCCCCAATCTTCACGTATCTCGCTGCATTGAACTGCCTATACCGAAAGTCCAGTTGCCTCTTGAAAACGCACCTTTGGGACAACCATGACCTGGAGGACGGAGAACCTTTACAGACACGAAGGGCATCCCTGTTTATTGACACTAGCTGACATTGGACATAGTCACAATTCGGGTAGTCCGTGACTTACAACAGTTCGTATAGTGACCGTTCGAAGTTAAACCATGAAACAAAAAAGACTTGGGACTGTTTTTTTCACACAACCGTTGCCGCATTCCCCCATGGTCACGTGATCCAAATTCAGAGGCTTGGCCACTGACTCACATTTATGACGGTTGCAGTGTCCCAGGGTCACGTGATTTCCTTTTGCGACCTTCGGACCAGCAAAGTCAAGGGGGGAAGCCAGATTCACTTAACAACCCTTTGGCTAACTTAACAACTGCAGTGATTCCCTTAACCAAAAGTGGCGAGAAAAGTTGTGAAACGGGGCAAAATTTAACTGAGCCGCTGTTCGCTTAGCAAAGGGGACTTTTGGGATCGATTGTGGTCATAAGTCGAGGACTACCTGTATCTTGAGTTCGGCCCCACCCAGCCCATTTATAGACCCAAAAGCAGCCATGCGAACAGGCTTCTAAAGGGATGGAAATGGAATGGAATAGAATAGAATAAAAACAGAATTCGAATTCGAACTAGAATAGAATTAGAATTAGAATTGAACAGAATAGAAATAAATATAGAAATAGAAATAATAGAAATAGAAAACAGTTGGAAGGGACCTTGGAGGTCTTCTAGTCCACCCCCCTGCTTAGGCAGGAAACCCTACACCACTTCAGACAAATGGTTGTCCAGCATCTTCTTGAAAACTTGCAGTTGGAGCATTCACAACTTCTAGTGGCAAGTTGTTCCACTGATTCATTGTTCTAACTGTCAGGAATTTTCTCCTTAGTTCTAAGTTGCTTCTCCCCTTGATTAGTTTCCACCAGGGGTGAAATGCTACCGGTTCGCACCGGTTCGGGCAAACGGGTAATAAGAAAATGCTACCGATTCGTCCGAACCGGTATTTCCTACAATCAGCTGTGCCGCGCGATTTAGATTCACTAGAAAGCAGGAAATCCTGCTCTCATGTCTCCCCTAGTCCTTCTCGTCATTAAACTAGACAGACCCAGTTCCTGCAACGGTTCTTCCTATGTTTTAGCTTCCAATCATCCCCTCATCCTCTTTCTTGCTCTTCTCTGCACTCTTTCTAGAGTCTCCACATCTTTTTTTACATCGTGGCGACCAAAACTGGGTGCGGTATTCCATGTGTGGCCTTATAAAATAATAACAAAACATAATCTAAAAAAGGCATTATAAAAGGAACACCAGGCATCCTTCCTGTCTTTTCCATGGCAGCCATCCTCATTTATTTATTAGGTGAATTATTATAATTGCCAAGTGGCATAATATAAATTGTCGCGTGGTTTTCATCCTTTAGAACAGTGTTTCTCAATCTTGGAAGCTTGAAGATGGGTGGACTTCAACTCCCAGAATCCCCCAGCCAGCGCTGCTGGCTGGGGGATTCTGGGAGTTGAAGTCCACCCATCTTCAAGCTTCCAAGGTTGAGAAACACTGCTTTAGAAGCTCAGAGGGTGGATTGAGCCCCTTGCAGATTCAACGCTCAGGGGGTCGCTCTTGCCATGGCTGAATAAGCGCGGGGGGGGGTCCTCGACTTACAACCGGTTCATTTAGTGACGGTTCAAAATGACAACGGCCCTGGAGAATGTGATTCGCGACCCATTTTTCACGCACGACGACACATTTCAGCGTCCTCCCGGTCACGAGGAACAAAATTTGGACAGCTTTGGATAGCTGGCTCACATTTATGACGGCCGCAGTGTCTCCCGGGGGTGGGTGGGGGGAATTGTCACGTGATCCTCTTTTGCGACCTTCTTAGGGGCAAAATCCATAGGGAAGCCCGATTCACTTAGCAACCGTGTGACTCACTTAATAGCCGCAGCGATTCGCTTAACAACAGTGGGAAAGGAAGGTCGTAAAATGGGGCAAAACTTCCCTTAACAAACGTTTCGCTCGGCGACACACATCTTGGGCTCCGTTGTGCTCGTTAAATCGACTCCCTGGATTCACACAGCCTGTTGGATTTGTGTTAATCTTTCTCTTCCTTAACGTGTGGTCCCATTCCGTTTTTACTGGCCGAGGAGACCATTGTGGCCGAAAACAGAGCATGGGGGGCCCTGCATTTGACCCCCCCAGCTCCGTTTTCACTGGCAGAGGACTATCAGAACAAACTAAAAACAAAACAAAATGAGAAATGTTTCCCCTTTTGCATTTGAGCATCCAAGAAAGGGCAGGAAAGGAGAAAGGGAAAGAGAAAGGAAAAGAAGGAAAGATGGGAAGAGAGCAAGGAAGGAAGGAAGAAGGAAAGAGGGGAAGCAAGAAGAAAGGAGAATGAAGAGGGAAGGGGAAAAGGAAGGAAGGAGTGGGGAAGGGAGGGAGGGAGGAAAGGAAGGAAGGAGAAGGAAAGGGGAAGCAAGCAAAAATGAAGAGGGAAGGGAAAAGAAAGGAAGGAAGGAGGGAGGACGGGAGGGTGGAAGGAAAGAGGGAGGGAGGAAGATGAGAAAGGGAAAAAAAGGCAGTGAGGGAGGGAGGAAAGAAAGAAAGAATGAAGAGGGAAGGGAAAAGGAAGGAAGGAGTGAGGAAGGAAAGAGGGAGGGAGGAAGATGAGAAAAGGAAAAGAGAAGGCAGTGAGGGAAGGGAGGAAAGGAAGAAAGGAGAATGAAGAGGGAAGAGAAAAGGAAGGAAGGAAGGAATGGGGAAGGGAGGGTGGAAGGAAAGAGGGAGGGAGGAAGATGAGAAAAGGAAAAGAGAAGGCAGTGAGGGAAGGGAGGAAAGGAAGAAAGGAGAATGAAGAGGGAAGAGAAAAGGAAGGAAGGAAGGAATGGGGAAGGGAGGGTGAAAGGAAAGGGAGGGAGGAAGATGAGAAAGGGAAAAAAGCAGTGAGGGAGGGAGGAAAGGAAGAAAGAATGAAGAGGGAAGGGAAAAGGAAGGAAGGAGTGAGGAAGGAAAGAGAGGGAGGGAGGAAGATGAGAAAGGGAAAAGAGAAGGCAGGGAGGAAAGAAAGGAAGGAAAAGGAAGGAGTGGGGAGAGAGAAAGGAAGGACGTTATGAGAGTGAGGGAGGGTCCCCGGGAAGTCCTACCTTAGAACTTGGCCACCACAGGTGCCCCCCCCCAACACGGGTCCCGTGTCACGCCCCCCATGACCACACACCCCCGTCGGGCATGCCCCTCCCCGCCCTCCGAGATCAAACAGAACCCTGATGCGCCCCTCAATTAAATCAAATTTGACCCCCCTGCTCTAACCGGGGAGAACCCGAACTCCAAACCCGGGTGAGCCAACGCACGTAAGCGAAGAAGTCGTTGTGAGGTTGTTAGAATTGGGACACAAAAACAACAGCGCTCCCCGAGTCACGTATGCAAACGTGTATGGCCTCTGCGTTTATTATTAACATCTTTTCATCTTTTGACATAGTTTTTTTTTTTCTCTTTTTTTTTCATCCATCGAAGTTTGTCATCTACGGGGGGGGGGGGGGGAAGGAAGAAAGAAACCCGCAACAGAACAACAGAACCACGCACACATACACGTAATCTTGCAAAAACACGCACGCACATCCGTGTCTCTTGTGTTTGTTGGTGTGTATATATTTCTGAATTTTCGATATCGCTCAAAAAAAAAAAAAGTTTCTCGGCCAGTCGTAGCTCCCAGAGCCCCCCAGTTTCTTCTCCCTGCCTCCCACTTTTTCTGGGGAACCCCAAAAAAAACAAAAAAACGGGACAAGTTGTGTACAACACAACAGGGGAGAGAAAAACGTTTCACATCTTTTTCTCACAAGTGACTTTTTGTCTATCGTGGGGCTTCGTAGTCAAAAAGGAACGAAATGCTGTGCAATCATCAGACATACCGTAACGATGCTTCGTTCAGCGACTGTTCGAAGTGACAACAGAACTGGGGGGGAAAAAGCAGACTTACGACCGCTCCTCACACTTACGACCGTTGCAGCATCCTTGTGATCAACATTTAGGCAACAGGTATATTATTTACATCCTGGGGTCACATGATCCTCCTCTGTGACCTTCCCAGCCTGCTTCTTACAAGCAGAGCCAATTTTGGGGGGGGGGGACTGGATTCGCTTAACGGCCGCACTATTCACTTAACAGCGGCAGTGATTGGCTTAACCACCGTGGGAAAAAAAGGGGGGGGTTTTCAAATTTTGCACGACTCGCTTAACAGCTGAACATTCTGCTCCCAATTGCGGTCGTAAGTCGAGGACCCCCCTGCAATAGCTAAACAGCCAGCAGTGCAACTCAGCCACCAAAGAAAGTCAGATATATTTGGTCCCTGAATATGGTGATACGTCGTCACCTTCCCTTTTCAGGGCAAAATAGAATAACAGAGTTGGAAGGGACCTTGGAGGTCTTCTAGTCCAACCCCCTGCTCCGGCAGGAAACCGTACACCACTTCAGACCAATGGTTATCCAACATCTTCTTAAAAACATTTACAGCTACTGGTGGCAAGTAGTTCCACTGACTAATTGTTCTCACTGTCAGGAAATTTCTCCTTAGTTCCAAGTTGCTTCTCTCCTTGATTAGTTTCCATCCATTGCTTCTTGTCCTGCCCTCAGGTGCTTTGGAGAACAGCTTGACTCCCTCTTCTTTGGGGCAGCCCCTGAGATATTGGAAGATGCCGGGCACCCCAGCTAGTCCTTGACTTACAACAGTTTCATTTAGCGACCGTTTAAAGTTTCAATGGCACTGAAACAACCGTTTTTCACCACTGACGACCGTTACAGCCTCCCCACGGCCCCTGACTCATATTTATGACGGTGGCAATGTTTCCCCGGGGGTCATGCGATCCCCTTTTGCGACCTCAAAGCAAAGTCTCGGCAAGGAAGCCAGATTCGCTCAACGACCGCCTTACTATCTTCACAGCTGCAGTGGTTCACTTAAGAACCGCAGCAAGAATGGTGGTTAAACGGAGGGGGGGAAAGAAACTCCCTTAACTAATGTCTCGCTTAGCAGCGGGAATGTTGGCCTCGCTCCGTTGAGGTCGTAAGTCGAGGACTATCTGCATTTAGCTACTAACAAATTTATATGGACTCCCGGTCCCCACGCAGGGGATTCCATGCAGTTTACAATTAAAAATAAAATCAAATTATAGTTCATGGGGTCGTTGCTCCGTTTCTATCCCCTCCTTGGGTCCTTAGAACCGAACAAATGGATGCGGGGTTCAAAACAGCACCCCTTACGGACCTGCAAAACCCAGTTCCCGGGCTGCTCCGTTGTTTCTGATCCTGGTTTGTTTGGGGAGGCCTGGTTTTGTTTGTTTGTTTGAAGTTGGGGGCGTATATTTTGTTTTGCTGCATTTCAGGGGAAAGATTTTTTTGGGGTTTTTCTGATTGTCTCTTTGCATGGCCTGGAGAGAGAGAGAAAAGACAGCCAAATTCTTAAAAGGAGCCTTGGTAGTACAGTGGTCTAAAGCACCCTGTTATTAACATCAGCTGCCTGCAATTACTGCAGGTTCGAATCTCGCCAAGGCTCAAGGTTGACTCAGCCTTCCATCCTTTCTAAGGTAGGTAAAATGAGGACCCAGTTTGTGGGGGCAATAAGCTGACTTTGTATAAATATACAAAAGGATGAAGGCTATTGCTTAACGCATTGTAAGCCGCCCTGAGTCTCCGGAGAAGGGCGGCATATAAATCAAATTAAAAAAAAAAGGGGGGGGTGAATAAAACTCTTTTCTCGATAGCCCCCCCATCAGCTGTGCTGGATAAGACGATATCCGCTTTGCACCGTGGCCAGATTTAAGCACTGATGTTGGGGGGGGGGGCCTTCGGCTGGAAGAATTGTAGAGGCCAGCCCGAAAACACCTTTTGGGCAGCCGAGTTGGGGTTCAGCAAAAGCCCCCCCCCCTACCCCCCAAAACCTCTTCCCATCCTCCTGAGTCAGCTTCTCAGCCGGCCTGAATATTCCTGAATTTCAGTTGCCTCCATAAATCCTATTTTGTATTATTGGGACGAAGGCCGAGTGATCTCCAAGCAACTCGCTAGAGTATTTTCAGGAGGGAGCAACAGATCTGGATCGGCTTTTCTTTCTTGCACACAAAACACACATGTTCATCACATGCACACACACACACACACACACACACACTCACACAAACACACCACATCCAGCACGACTAAGGCTAGCAAGGAAAGCCACCGTCTCTTCATTCTGCGGCCGTCGTAAGAGTACCTTCCAGGATGAGCTCCGGGGGCTTAGCATTGGCCGTGCTCAGCAGCCACAAAGCCGACGGATGAGAACGGCAGGACGAGAGCACGCACCTGCCCCTCACACAAAAATATTTTAAAAAATAACCCGGGATAGAAACCAGGATCAGATTAGGCCTCCTTGAGACCATCATTTGACACCTTACAACTCGCCTTGACGGAGGAAGAGAGCGCCGAGGTCAGGCTCCGGATCCACCAGCCAAGACAACTGAGCGAAAGGGGCAGGAGAAGAGAGGAGAAAGAAGAAAGAAAGAGAAGGGAAGAAGGGAAGGGAAGGGAAGGAAGGAGAAGGAAAGAGAAGAGAAGAAGGAAAAAGAAGAGAAGGAAGGAGAAGGAAAGAGAAGAGAAGAAGGGAAGGGAAGGAAGGAGAAGGAAAGAGAAGAGAAGAAGGAAAAAGAAGAAAAGGAAGGAGAAGAGAAGAGAAGGAAAGGAAAGAGAAGGAAAGAAGAAGAAGGAAAAAAGAGAAGGAAGGAAAAGGGAAGCAGGAGAACAGAACTGAGAAGGAGAAGAGAAGGTTAGAGAAGGAAAAGAGAAGAGGGAGAAGAAGGAAAGACAGAAGAAGAAGAGAAGAGGGAGGAGAAGGGAAGAAGGAGGACAGAACCAGGGAAAGGAGAAAAGAAGGAAGATGAAAGAAGAGAAAGAAAAGGATAAGGGAAGGAGAGGAAGGAGGGAGAAGAAAAAGGAGAGGGAGAAGGTGAAGAGGAAAAAAAAAGGGAAGCGGGAGAAGGAGAAGGGAAGAGGGAGAAAGTGAAGAAAGGAAGAAGAAAGCGAAGAGGGAGGAAAAGGAAGCAGAAGAAAGAAAAGGAGAGGGAGAAGGAAAGGGGGAAGGTGAAGAGGAGAAGAAAAAAGGGAAGAGGAGAAGGAAAAGAAGGAAAGAAGGAGAATGGAAGAGGGAGAAGGAAAGAGAGAAAAGGAGAAGGAGAAGAAGGAAGGAAGGAAGGAAGGAAGGAAGGAAGGAAGGAAGGAAGGAAGGAGCAAAATCAAAGTACCATTCATGCAACAGCCAAGGACGGAGCAAAAGAGAAGAAGCCTTGATGCAGACCGCGAGGGAGAGGACAGGAGAGGCTTGGCTGCTTGAGCGCCCGGTGCAGCCCAGAAGATGACAACGTTCTGGGAAAAAGCGCAGGACGTCCGTTCAAGGCCGGGGTCCCGATCCCTTGTCCACGACTCGCTTCCTTTCCGCGGCCCAAAGGGACGTTGTGTCCGAACGACTCCGGCCCGTCTCAGGGTGCAGAAAGTCAACTCTTGTGCAGAAAACAAAGAGCTGGACTCCTCGGAGGGAGAGGGAGGTGAGGGAGGAGCTGGGAAAAGACTTGTACAAAACAATCCGGGGGTGGGTGGGGGGGCTGCAGCGGGCAGAATTGCCCCCTCCCCCGAAGAGCCCAAAGCCCTCCTTAGGGAATGGGGGTGAGGGGGGGGGTCAGCGTCCCAGAAGCCGCCTCTGCCCGAGGATCCTTCCTTCCGCTTCGAAAAAACGGGAGACGGTGATCACGGCTGCGGAACTGCCCGCCACTACACATCCGTGGATAGGTAGAGCGCGTTGTGCTTCAGCTCGGCGAAGGAGACGGGCGGGTGTTGCAAATAGTACAGCAGCACCTGGACCTGGGGGTGGGAAGGAAGAGAGAGGAAGACAAAGCCAGAATGTGAGACAAAAAGGGGGGTGAGGATTCACACATGTGGCGACCCTCCTCCCCCCCCCCCCAGGGACACTTCCCCAGTTATCCGTCCAAATGTCAGGAAGAGGAACCGATTCTGGGACTCCCAAATGTTTTTTTTTTTTTTTGGTGTGTGTGTGGTGTAGTAGGGTTTCCTGCCCAAGCGGTGGGGTTGGACTAGAAGACCTCTAAGGTCCCTTCCCACGCTGTTATTCTAAAAGGGGCTGTCCCCGCAGCACCGTTGCTTCTGCCTGCCACCCGATCGGCTGAGGTTTATTTTGAGTCCAACGGTGTTTGGGAGAATGGGTGGGAGGGCCAGGGGCCCATTGGCCATGCAGGGCCAAGAGGAAAGGAGGAAAGCTGGCTGTATGTATGTATGTATGTATGTATGTATGTATGTATGTATGTATGTATGTATGTATATACATAGATTGGTTGGTTGGTTGGTTCGATTTATATGCCGCCCTTCTCCGGAGACTCAGGGCAGCTTACAATGCGTTAAGCAATAATAATAATATAATAATTTTATTTCTATACCGCCCTTCTCCCGAAGGACTCAGGGCGGTGTACAGCCATTTTAAACACACAAGACACAACAATGATTAAAAATTAAAATAATGAAATAAATAAATAGCCTTCATACTTTTGTATATACCTGCTTAGTAGGGCTTTCGGCCCCCCCAAGCGGTGTTCTTTTTTTATACAAAGTCAGCTTATTGCCCCCACAATCCGGGTCCTCATTTTACCCACCTCGGAAGGATGGAAGGCTGAGTCAACCTTGAGCTTGGTGAGATTCAAACTCGCGGTAATTGCAGGCAGCTGGTGCTACTTTAACAGCACTTAGTCAGCTGCGCCACCAAGGCTCTTTAACAGTCATGAATACAGTTGTGGCCAAAATTGAGGAAACCTTTTGGGAAAAGTGTATTTTTGAGGTTTGATGGCTAATAACACCATTTTTTTGAGAGAGAGTTTCAAGATTATCCTATTCCACTGCTGGAATAGCCTGGGAATAGCCCAGATCTTCACCCAATGGAAAATCTATGGAGCTGACTAAAGAAACTGGTTAGTCAGAAGCCACCCAGCAATAAAACCCAGTTAATAGAAGCCATCATTCCATCTTGGTTTCACATGATAACAGCTGCAGAACTCAAAGACTTGTTGGTTCACTCCATGGGAAGACATTGTAAGGCCGTCATTCATGCTAAAAGTTACCCAACTAAGGATTAACTGACATGGGGATCATTTTTGCATATCTCATTTTTTTTACGTGTTTCACTTTTCTTCTTTATACCATAACTGCTATTCTAATAGCAAATCCTTCCTAAAAGTTATTGCATTACATTCTTGATTAAATTATCTTTCCATGGATATATAACTTTATGGTACTACTACTCCAAAAAAAAAAAAAAAGTGGTGTTATTAGGTAGTTTTAGAAAATACGCTTTTCCCAAAAGGTTTCCACAATTTTGGCCACTACTGTAAATCAGAACCAGGAGGGACCTTGGAGGTCTTCTAGTCCAGCCCCTATACTATTTCAGACAAGTGGCTGTCCAGTCTCTTCCTGAAAAAACTCCAGTGATGGAGCACCCACGAAACTAGAATTACAGCTAGTCGCGTTTATTATGCCTCTTGGCATAATAACTATGGCAACTATGCCATAAATAATTATGCTCAACTTATGACCAACTTATGACTTTTTCAAGAGGCAACTGGACTTTCTGGGTTTTTTTCTTTTGAAGACGTTTCGCTTCTCATCGAAGAAGCTTCTTCAGCTCTGACTGGATAACAGTCGTCTTTAGTTTCCTTTATTGTCATTGCACCTCGTACAACGAAATTAAATGCCGCCTTCAGTGTACATTATAACTATAAAAAATAAAACACAAACACACATCCTTCGCATTCTATACAATTGAATTGAAAAACCCGATATTGCATTAACACATACAGTAGAATCCAAGAGCCTTGGTAGTGCAGGGGTTTAAGGCACCCTGTTATTAAGCTGGTTATTAAGACCAGCTGCCTGCAATTACTGCAGGGTTTGAATCTCGCCAAGGCTCAAGGTTGACTCAGCCTTCCATCCTTTCTAAGGTAGGTTAAATGAGGACCCAGATTGTGGGGGCAATAAGCTGACTTTGTATAAATATACAAAAGGATGAAGGCTATTGCTTAATGCATTGTAAGCCGCCCTGAGTCTTCGGAGAAGGGCGGCATATAAATCATATATATATATATATATATATATATATATATATATATATATATAGTTACTGCCCTGGGATAGAGGCTGTTTTTCAGCCTATTTGTCCTTGTTTTTATTATCCTGTACCGTCTGCCAGATGGTAATAGTTCAAAAAAAAAAAAAAGTGGGGGGGGGGTGCCCAGGATGAGATGGATCTTTAAGAATGTTTTGAACTTAAAATTTATCTGTATTTCTATTGCCAGAATTCTTCCTTTGGGGGTCTGCAAATATTAAGTTTGCCTTTATCTCTTCTTTAATGTAGACAGCTATTCCTTTCTTTTTCTCCTGATCTGCAGAAGCCGTAAACAGAGTCCCTAATTTGGGGCAATCTAAATATTTTTCATCTGTTTAAAGAGCCTTGGTAGTACAGTGGTCTAAAGCACCCTGTTATTAACACAGCTGCCTGCAATTACTGCAAGTTCGAATCCTACCAGGCTCAAGGTTGACTCAGCCTTCCATCCTTTCTAAGGTAGGTTAAATGAGGGCCCAGTTTGTGGGGGGCAATAAGCTGACTTTGTATAAATATACAAAAGGATGAAGGCTATTGCTTAACGCAGTGTAAGCCGCCCTGAGTCCCCGGAGAAGGGCGGCATATAAATCAAAATTAAAAAAAAAAAATGTGTGAACATATAATATCTGCATTTTGTTTTATTAAGTTTGCCAAAATCCTTTTTCTTTTCGTCGTTGAGTTTAGCCCATTTATGTTGATAGATAAAGAGTTTCACCTCTTTTTCCATAACCCTAACTGTATCCCGTTTTTTTTTCTTCTGTTTGCTCTTATTTCCCTTCCGTTCCGTTGTTGTTTGCTGAGAAGTCTCAGGTCGTATAATCTCTGCTGGGCCCTTTTGACCAGGGTTGCAATGTGAGCATCCCAGGTCCAGCTCCTCTTTTAGGATAACAAACAGAAACTTAAAACTGGCCACTAGTCCTGTTATTCTATAAGTTACGGACTACTTCTATTTGTTCTGGAAATTCAACTCGGGAGGCGATTTGATTGATTTGATTCAACATGGATTCTCAGCAGGGAGCAAAATCCGAATGTCAGGAACACGGAGTCCCCATTGCTTCATTTGATTTTGGAGCCTTCAGGGGCAGGAAAAAAAAATGCCTGCATGAATTCCAAAAAAAGGCGGTTTAATTCCAAAGTCTGAATTAAATTAAATTGTTTTGTTTTTTTCTGAATCCCTGTGAAAATCCAAATTGGATTTGGGGTGATTCACACACAGCCGGAGAGAGAGAAAGAGACACATAAAAAATTTGGGGTTCTTCTGATAGCAATCAGGAATTTTCCTTTACTGGGAAGTAAATATTGTTTTATAATGTATAATGTTTATGCTCCATTACTAGATTTTAAGGTTCGGACACAAAGGATAGAAAGTGGCAGTCAGTAAATTCTAGTCTCACCTAGAACTCACCTATTCCCTGGGAATTCTAGTCCTGCCTTAGGCTGGGTGACTTTGGACCAATCACCAGGAGGTGGTGAGTTCTAGTGCCGCCTTAGGCATAGCTGGCTCCAGTGACCGGGACACTATGAGTTCTAGTTTCACCTATTCACTGGGAGTTCTAGTCCTGCCTTAGGCGTGAAAACCAGCTGGATGATTGGACAAGTCCGTCTCATCTCTCAGACCAGCCCACCTCACAGGATCGTTGTTGTGCGACAAATAGAAGGATGGAGACATATTGGCTATGTGCACCGCCTCAAGTTATTTGCAAAAATAATAAAGGCAGGATACGGATAAAAATAAAATAATACAAAGTTCGTGTTTTGATTGACGAGCTTTGCAAAGTGCAAGGAGGACATTGAGATGATTGACAGCTTGTTATCCATTCCCCCCCCTGCCCCCCCAAGGGGAATATCATCTTCACATTATGAGAAACACAATTGGCTGCTTTGCTGCAGACCCCTCCCCAAGAAAGACCCCACGGCCCCAGCAGAGAGGCCTTCTCCACTCCATCCCACCCCACCGTGCTACTCAACTCCGCAACGTCCCCATCCCCAGTATTTACCTGCGCCATCACGTCGTGCGACCAGATGTCCGAGGCCAAAGTGACATGGCCTTTGTTCTCCACTTCCGAGGGTCTCAACAACGTCGGGCCGAAGACGGTGGCCAGATTGTGTAGGGACATTTTATTGACGGGCTCCTTCTCGGCAACCCTGCGGCAACAGGACGGGGTTCAGAAGACCACGAGAATTGGGCACCAACGTCGCCGGTCTCGGCCTTCCTCCCAGCCGAGCCCAGGTGTAAAACGAACAATTTTCTCACCTTTTCTGATTCTTGACAGACATATTTTTTCTTTTATGTACACTGAGAGCGTATGCACCAAGACAAATTCCTTGTGTGTCCAATCACACTTGGCCAATAAAAATTCTATTCTATTCTATTCTATTCTATTCTATTCTATTCTATTCTATTCTATTCTATTCTATTCTATTCTATTCTATTCTCCATTCCATTCCATTCCATTCCATTCCATTCCATTCCATTCTAATTCTTCTATTCCATTCTAATTCTAATTATTCCATTCCATTCCATTCCATTCCTCTATTCTATTCTATTCTATTCTATTTTTCTATCCTATCCTCATCCTATTCTCTATTATTCTCTATCCTATTCCATCCTATCCCATCCCATCCCATCCCATCCCATCCCATCCTTCTATTCTATTCTATTCTATTCTATTCTATTCTATTCTATTCTATTCTATTCTATTCTATTCTATTCTATTCTATTCTTTTCCCAACCGCCATCCTCCCCGTTCCTGCTATTCCTACCCCAGAAAAATGACACAACTTCTATTGTGATTCTTCTAAACAAGAGGTCTTCAAACTTGGCAGGTTTAAGACTTATGGACTTCAACTCCCAGAATTCTCCAGCTGGGGAATTCTGGGAGTTGAAGTCCACCCCCCCCTTAAAGTATGATGGCTAGGCGATTCTGGAAGTGGAAGCCCACCCCTCTTAAAAGCATAGCTAGCTGGGGAATTCTGGGAATCGTAGTCCACAAGTCTTAAAAGTTCCCAAGGTTGGACACGTCTCTTCTATGCAGTTTCAAACTCATCTTTTGCCGTTCCTCTCTTCTTTCCCTCCTGCCCAAAATTAGGGCTTCGTAGCTCTCCCATCCACCCCCTTCCTTCACTGCGTCCACACAACACACACACACACACACACACACACACAGATCACAGCCAGCCCGTCCTGCAAACCAGAGAGCAAATATAGCTACAGCGAGAGAACAGCTGTCCTCTCTCAACATCGACAAGCTGAATACCCTTCAGCTCTGCCATGACACACAGATTTGGAACGAGGCATGTCTCCGGTCCTGAGTGAGGAACCCCCCGTGGATTTTCCTTGCAAGCGACATTAATTGTCCATCTTCCCCCCCACCTTTCTCGTTTTTCAGTCGCTTGCAGTTCCTCATTCCACACACCGCTGGGTTAAAGCCACCAGAGGGAGGCGAGCGTGCAAAGCTTCCAGTCCTCAATTCCAACTTGGCGTGTTTCTCATGCCAGCTGGGCCCTGCACCAAACCGCAGCTTGTGTCCTCGGCAGGAGGCTCCGGGTGCAAGTGAGGACAAGGGGAAATTCTGCAGACCCCTTCCCCCCCCCCCCCGAGACTCAAATTGGGGAAGGGGGTTGGATCTCTCAGCCCTAGTGCCCCCCTCTCTGAACCCCCTTCTCATCTCTCCCGGCCAACAGTGATGCAAAATGCCATAGGGCAGAATTATTATTTTAAAAAAAAAAAAAAAGGCAGCATCGGATAGAATCTGAAGGGCCCCTCCAAAAAATGCAGGTTCCTTTCTTGCAAAGACAGGGAAATTCTTTTGGTCAAAGGCCCTGAGATTATTGAAGGGGGTGGGGGGTGGGGGAAGCAATTTAGGAGGTGCCCCTTTTCATGCAAAAATAAAAAATAAAATTCTGCATTCCTGTAAATATGCAAAATAATAAAGCTGATTTCCCCAGGCTAAAAAGGAATTTCTCCCCCCTTTTCCTCTGCCTTTGGAAAGATTCTTTTACCGTTTTTATTTTCCAAAAAGCGTTGCTCTTCGTTTTATTTACAGCTCCTGTTTTTGTGACGCCGGTCAAAGCGTGTTAGATTTTCTCCTTGCTGCTTCTGGATTTGCTTCCCCCTCCCCCTCCATTTTTTTCCAATGAAATTAGTCCTCCGACTTACAACAATTCATTTAGTGACCATTCGAAGTTACAAAGGCACTGAGAAAACTTGACTTTGGACCATTTTTCACACTTACGACCGTTGCAGCATCCCCACAGTCACGTGATCAAAATTTGGATGCTTGGCAACTGGCTCACATTTATGACGGTTGCAGTGGGAAGCCAGATTCACTTAACAACCGTGTTAAGGAAGGTCGTAAAATGATCTCCTTTTGTGAGCTTCTGAGAAACAGCCAACGGGGAAGCCCAGGTTCACTTAACAACCGTGTGACTCACTTAACAACCGAAGCAATTCACTTAACAATGGTGGCAAAAAAAGGTCGTAAAATGGGCAAAACCCCCCATAACAAATGTCTCACTTAGCAACGGAAATATTGGGCTCCATTGGGGTCGTTAAGTCGAGGATTACCTGTACAGTAGTGGCTGAAATTGTGGAAACCTTTTGGGAAAAGCGTATTTTCTAAAGGTAGCTAATAACTTTTTAGTGATAACTAATCACTTTTTTGGGGATTAGTACCGTAAAATTATATATCCATGGAAAGATAATTTAATCAAGAATGTAATGCAATAACATTTATTTATTTATTTATTTATTTATTTATTTATTTATTTAATCAATCAATCAATCATATTTGTATACCGCCCTACTCCCGGAGGACTCAGGGCGGTGAACAGCCAAGATAAAACTACAAAGAACATACAAAAGTTAAAAACTATTAAAAATAGATTAAATAATTTGGGCTCAAAAAACAAATTTAAGACATCCAATTTATCTAAAAACCTTTAAAACCCAATTTAAAAGGGAAAGTTAGGCCAGACCAGCCTGTTGGAATAAAAACGTTTTTAGGGCGCGGCGGAAGATGCGTAAGTCTTGGATCCTCCGTATCTCCTATGAAGGATTTGCTATTAGAATAGCAGTTACAGTAGAAAGAAGAAAAGTGAAACACGTAGAAAAAAACGAGATATGCAAAAATGATCCCCATGTCAGTTAATATTTAGTTGGGTAACTTTCAGCATGAATGATGGCCTTACAACGTCTTCCCATGGAGGGAACCAAGTCTTTGAGTTCTGCAGCTTTTCTAATGTGAAACCAAGATGGAATGATGGCTTCTATTAACTGGGTTTTATTGCTAGGTCGCTTCTGACTAAAAAGTTTCTTTAGTCGGCTCCCTAGATTTTCCATTGGGTTAAGAAGGTCTGGGCTCTTCCCAGGTTATTCCAGCAGTAGAATATCTTGAAACTCCAACAAAAAGCGGTGTTATTAACCATCAAACCTCAAAAACACACTTTTCCCAAAAGGTTTCCACAATGTTGGCCACGACTGTAACTCGCTGGCAATCCTGGGAAGCTTCGAAGCGGAAGGGAGGGATGGAAAACGGGAACGTGCCAGAGAAATCAATGGGGGGGAAAGAAAAAAAAAAAAAACCGCCGAAAGAAGGAAAAAACTCACCTTTTTAAGTGTTCTAGGAGGAAGAGGAAGGTGATGAGGTTGGGGTCTGGGAGGGAGCGTAGAAGATGCAGCATGCAGTTTTCCTTGGCCGAGGGGTCCGATAACGCTGGGGGAAAAAAAATAACAGGTGGAAATGAGAAAGGAAGTGGGTAGGTGATCCGGCAATTTAGTCCGCTGTACCACCAAGGCTCCCTAATTGCACTTTTTTGGCAAAAAAACAGCCCAGAGCAAACAACGGATTCACTTTACAACAGTGGCGGTCGTAAACCAGAGTTGTTAAACAAACCACAGTGTTTGTTTAACGATTGCTGCAGGATCGGTTATAAAAATGAGTTCAGTCACAATGATGACCCCGCTTTATAACCGTGAGAATTTATGACCATAATGAGCAAGCAAACACCATTATATGTCATAAATCAAGATATACTCTTAAGAAGCATAAACCTGACTAGCTGTAATTCTAGTTTGTTTGTTTGTTCTGTTTTAAGGATCTGTCAGGTTATCATAAATCTATACGATTTATATTGATATTGTTTCCCAACTGCTTATTTGTAGCCTATGACTATCATTAAGTGTTGTACCTTATGATTCTGGATGAACATATTTTTTCTTTTATGTACACTGAGAGCGTATGCACCAAAGACAAATTCCTTGTGTGTCCAATCACACTTGGCCAATAAAAAATTCTATTCTATTCTATTCTATTCTATTCTATTCTATTCTATTCTATTCTATTCTATTCTATTCTATTCTATTCTATTCTATTCTATTCTCTATTCTATTTTCTATTCTATTCTATTCTCTGCTGGAGCAAACCCACCAACTGGTTTATAGTAGTGTCCAAAATTGTGGAAACCTTTTGGGAAATGTGTATTTTCTAAAACTAGCTAATAACACCATTTTGGGGGGGGGGGAATAGTATCATAAAATTATATATCAACGGAAAGATAATTTAATCAAGAATGTAATGCAGTAACTTTTATGACGGGTTTGCTATGAGAATATGGATTATGGATAATAAGGATAATAAGAATATGGATAATAAGGATTTGCTATGAGTTACAGTATAAAGAAGGAAAGCGAAAGGTAGAAAAAATGAGATATGCAAAAATGATCCCCATGTCACTTAATCCATAATTGGGTAACCTTTAGCATGAATGACGGCCTTACAACATCTTCCCATGGAGGGAACCAAGTCTTTTAGCTCTGCAGCTGTTATCATGTGAAACCAAGATGGAATGATGGCTTCTATTAACTGGGTTTTATTGCTGGATCGCTTCTGACTAACCAGTTTCTTTAGTCGGCTCCCTAGATTTTCCATTGGGTTAAGAAGGTCTGGGCTCTTCCCAGGTTATTCCAGCAGTGGAATAGGATTATCTTGAAACTCCAAACAAAAAAAGTGGTGTTATTAGCCATCAAACCTCAAAAATACAACTTTTCCCAAAAGGTTTCTATAATTTTGGCCACACAACTGTAATTCTGGAAACCTTTTAAGGTTGCAGATTTGCTAAATCCCCCACCAGATGCTGGCTGGGAGGGAGGGAGGAAGGAGCAGAGCCAGCCAATCAGGAAGCGGGACGGCAAACCAGATGTCCACACTGCGGACAGATGTTGTTGATTTTAAAGCAAGCCAACCCAGTTTTGGAGTAAACAAGTGCAGCAGCAGGGAAGAAATCCCTTATTTTACAACGAGTCCTCGACGTACGACCGCAGGGGAGCCCAAAACTTTTCTGTTGCTAAGTGAGCGAGTTTTGACCCATTTTTGGGGTGTTTTAAATTCGTTTTTCGGGCCAATTATTTAATTGTGTTTTAATAGTTTTTTTAACATTTGTAATATATGTATTTTATTTGGCTGTTCACCGCCCTGAGTCCTTCGGAGTAGGGCGGTATACAAATTCAATAATAAATAAATAAATAAATAAATTTACGAAATTTTCTTGCCACAGTTGTTAAGTGAATCGCTATAGTTGTTAAGTGAGTCAAATGGCTGTTAAGTGAACCTGGCTTCCCTCATTGACTTTGCTTGTCGGAAGGTCGCAAAAGCGGGATCGCATGACCCCGGGGTGCTGCAACCGTCCTAAATACGAGTCAGTGGCTAAGAATCTGAATTTTGACTACGGGGATGCTGCAACGGTCGCTAAGTGTGAAAGCTGGCCATAAGTCGCTTTTTTCAGTGCCGTTGCGACTTCGAACGGTCACTAAACAAACTGTCGTAAGTCGAGGACTGCCTGTACTAATGCAAACTTTCTCAAAAATGAGATTGGCTATGCTTTGCTTTTGAGCAGGGATCTCCAAACTTGGCAACTTTAAGACTTGTGGATTTCAACTCCTAGAATTCCTCAGCCAGCAAAGCTGGCTGAGGAATTCTGGGAGTTGAAGTCCACAAGTCTTAAAGTTGCCAAGTTTGGAGACCCCTGGTTTAGAGTCTTGGGGCTGCAAATTGTGACACCGTCTAGCACCTACTCACCCCCAAAAATATAAGTGCGGGGAAGTCCTTACCGATGCCTTGCATAAAAGTTGGATAGAGCCGATCTGTCAGGAGGGGCTCCGGCAGTTCGCGGAAGTACAGCTTCAGGGTCCCCGCGATGGCGTTGATATCCATGTCGCTCAGCATCACCAGGATATCTTTGCTGTCTAGGGTTCAAATCAAGCCTGGGTTTGGAACAGCTGTCTCTCAAGGTTGGCAAATTCCACTCCCAGAATTCCCCAGCCAGCCATGCTTTAAGATGGGAGGACTTCCACTCCCAGAATTCCCCAGCCAGCCATGCTTTAAGAGGGGTGGACTTCCACTCCCAGAATCCCCCAGCCAGCCATGCTTTAAGATGGGTGGACTTCCACTCCCAGAATTCCCCAGGCAGCCATGCTTTAAGAGGGGTGGACTTCCACTCCCAGAATTCCCCAGCCAGCCATGCTTTAAGAGGGGAGGACTTCCACTCCCAGAATCCCCCAGCCAGCCTGCTTTAAGATGGGAGGACTTCAACTCCCAGAATCCCCCAGCCAGCAATGCTTTATGATTGGTGGACTTCCACTCCCAGAATTCCACACTTTTAGAGAGGGTCTATTTTAACTCCCAGAATTCCCCAACCTGACACCAAGCATCTAAAAGAAGCTGGCTGTGAGGAATTCTGGAAGTCCATGCATCTTAAAATTCCTACGGTTGAAAAAGACTGGTTTTAGGGGCAGCCTCCCTCAAAATTTCAGCCGCAAACAATCTGCGAGCTTCGAGAGCTGTTGGCCCAATATGAAGCCACCCACATGGAGCGTGCCATGCACCATCGTCTGCATACTTCCAAGATAGGAAGGAAGGAAGAGAAGGGAGGAAGAAAGGGAGCGAGGGAGGGAGGGAGGAAGGAAGAGAACGGAGGGAGGGAGGAAGAGAACAAAGGGAGGGAAGGAAGGAAGGAAAGGGAGGGAGGGAGAGAAGGAAGAGAACGGAAGAAAGAAGGAAGGAAGAGAACGGAGGAAGGAAGATAACAGAGGAAGAAAGGAAGAGAACGAAGGGAGGGAAGGAGGGAGGAAGGAAGGAAGGAAAGGGAGGGAGGAAGGGAAGGGAGAAAGAGAAGGGAGGAACGAAGGAAGGGAGGAAGGAGAGGGAAGGAGGAAGAGAAGGAAGGAACGGAGGGAGGAAAGCAGGGAGGAAGGAAGGAAGGAAAGGGAAGGAGGAAGGGAAAGGAGGAAGAGAAGGGAGGAACGAAGGAAGGGAGGAAGGAGGAAGGAAGGAAGGGAGGGAGGAAGGGAAGGGAAGGGAGGAAGAGAAGGGAGGAACGAAGGAAGGGAGGAAGGAGAGTGAGGGAGGGAGGAAGAAAAGGAAGGAACAGAGGGAGGGAAGGAGGGAGGAAGGAAGGAAAGGGAGGGAGGGAGGAAGGAAGGAAGAGAAGGAAGGAACGGAGGGAGGGAAGGAGGGAGGGAGGAAGGAAGGAAGAAAGAAGGAAGGAATAGAAGGGAGAGTGGGAGGGAGGGAAACTCACTGGAATCAAAGGCAGCTTTCAAGGCCTGGATGTCGGTGGCCACCCCTGAGATCCGGTAGATGCCGACTTCGTCAATGCCCCGTTTCTCTACCTCCTCCACACACTGGCGCACGACGTACGGGATCTTGGATCGCTCACGCCTACGGGGGGCAAAAAGAGCATGGCGGATCAGAGAGACCCAGGAATTCTGCAGAAGAGCCCCAGCAACTTTGAGCTATGTGGACTTCAATTCCCAGAATTCCCCAGCTTTATTATTTTTAGAAATAATTCACCTCCTTCCTCCTAAAACAACAACAACCCTGTAAGGTGGGTTGGGCTGAGAGAGGGACCCGCCCAAAGTCACCTAATTGGCTTTCATGCCTAAGGCGGGACTAGAACTCACCCTCTCCTGCTGATTGGCCCAAAGTTACCTAATTGGCTTTCATGCCTAAGGCGGGACTAGAACTCACTCTCTCCTGCTGATTGGCCCAAAGTTACCTAATTGGCTTTCATGCCTAAGGCGGGACTAGAACTCACCCTCTCCTGCTGATTGGCCCAAAGTTACCTAATTGGCTTTCATGCCTAAGGCGGGACTAGAACTCACCCTCTCCTGCTGATTGGCCCAAAGTTACCTAATTGGCTTTCATGCCTAAGGCGGGATTAGAATTCACCCTCTCCTGCTGATTGGCCCAAAGTCACCCAGCTGGCTTTCATGCCTAAGGCGGGACTAGAACTCACCGTCTCCTGATGATTGGCCCAAAATTACCTAATTGGCTTTGATGCCTAAGGCGGGACTAGAACTCATCCTCTCCTGCTGATTGGCCCAAAATTACCTAATTGGCTTTGATGCCTAAGGTGGGACTAGAACTCACCGTCTCCTAGTTTGTAGCCTGGTGCCTGAACCACTGGATCAAACTGGCTCTTCGTATATATTCCCCAAATATATTGTTGCTCTGTTGCACCTCCCTACATACACACCCACCCACTCCTTTTCCTTGCTCAGCGTCTTAAGCCCCCAGCCCAACCTACTTAGTGACCACGCTGATTTTGACTCCAAAGACCCCGGTCTGCTTTTTCGAGGGGGTCCTCTTGAGGCTCATATCCCGGCTGGTGAATTTCATGGAAAATTCTACTTTCACCTGGGGAAAAAAAAACAGACCAATCAGGAAAATCAGAGACTGCAAAAATATTAAGCAAAAAACAAAGCATTCCTGGTTATTGGTGGGTCCTCGACTTACGACCGCAGTCGGAACTGGGATTTCCGTTGCTAAGAACGGCGGTTGCTCGTCGAGTCATGTATGATTTCACAGGTAGTCCTCTACTTACAACAGCTCATTTAGTGACTGTTCAAAGTTACTAGAAAAAGTGACTTAGGACCGTTTTTCACACTTACGACCATTGCAGCCTCCCTGTGGTCACGTGATCCCTTTGGCGACCTTCTGACAAGCAAAGTCAGTTGGGGAATCCAGATCCACAACTGCAGTGATTCACTTAACAACAGTGGCAAGAAAGGTTGTAAAATGGGATAAAACTCACTTAACCAATGTCTCACTTAACAACAGAAATCTTGGGCTCCATTGTGGTCGTAAGTCAAGAACTACGTGTACAACCTTTTTTTTGACACAGTTGTTAAGCGAATCACACTAAGCAGATCCAGAACCAGGATGCATTGATTATACAGGCAGTCCTTGACTTAGGACCACAGTTGAGTCAAAAATTTCTGTTGCTAAGCGAGACAGTTGCTAAGTGAGTTTTGCTCCATTTTCCGTCCTTTTTTGCCACCGTTGTTAAGTGAATCACTGCAGTTGCTAAAGTAGTAACATGGATGTTAAGTGAATCGGGCTTCCCCATCGACTTGGCTTGTCAGACGGTCACAAAAGGAGATCACATGACCCTGGGGGACACCGCGACCGTCATAAATAGGAGTCCGTTGCCAAGCGTCCAAATTCTGATTACGTAGCTGTGACGGACATAAGTGTGAGGACTGGTCAGAAGTCCCTTTTTCAGTGCCATTATAAGTTTAAACTGTCACTAAATGAGTGGTTGTGACTGTTGAAAGTTACAATGGCACTGAAAACAGGAACTTATGACCAGTCCTCACACTTATGTCCGTCACAGGAGCTCCATATCATGTAATCAGAATTTGCACACTTTCAAGATTGGAAGCAAAGAAGGAAGGAAGGAAGGAAGGAAAAAGAAAGAAAGGACGGAGGAAAGAAGGAGGAAGGGAACAAAGGAAGGAAGGAAGGAGAAAGAAAGGACAGAAGAAGGAAGGAGGGAGGGAAGGAAGGAAGGAAAAAGAGGAGGGAAGAAAGGAGGGAGGAATGAGGGAGGGAAGGAAGGAAGGAAAGAAGGAATGAAGGAGGGAGGGAAGGAAGGAGAAAGAGGAGGGAGGGAAGGAAGGAAGGAAAGAAGGAGAAAGAGAGGAGGGAGGAAAGGAAGGAAAGAAGGAAGGAAGGAGAAAGAAAGGAGGGAGGGATGAAGGAGGGAGGGAAGGAGGGAAGGAGAAAGAGAGGAGGGAGGAAAGAAGGAGGGTGGGAGGGAAGGAAGGAAGGAAAGAAGGAAGGAAGGAGAAAGAAAGGAGGGAGGAATGAAGGAGGGAGGGAAGGAAGGAAGGAGAAAGAGGAGGGAGGAAAGGAAGGAGAAAGAGAGGAGGGAGGAAAGAAAGAGGGAGGGAAGGAAGGAAGGAAGGAGAAAGAAAGGAGGGAAGAATGTAGGAGGGAGGGAAGGAAGGAAGGAAAGAAGGAAGGAAGGAGAAAGAGAGGAGGGGGGAAAGAAGGAGGGAGGGAGGGAAGGAAGGAAGGAAAATTCTGATTACATGATATGGGGCTCCATATCATACCCAGAGGAAGGGGGAGGCTCTCCCGGAAGCGATGGGGAAAACCGAAATGGGGTGACCAGCACCCCATCTTACTGACTTACTCCGTTCATCTCGATCACATCCACCTGCCAGTTCTTGGTCTGCACCGTCTGGGGGTCCAGCTGCGAAGATAGAAAGAAAAAAAAAATACGAGAAAAATTAGACCCCCCTGTTGCTCACTCTCGTTTTTGGCCGCTTTGCAAATAAAAGACCAAAAAAAAAAAAAAATTGCCAGGAGAAGGAGCGTAAAAGCTTTAAAATGCTTTTGAAAACAAAATCAACAGCCTAACTAAAATTTCTGCAGGAGTTAATAAATTACCCGGGGTGTAAATAAGAGGGTGTTACTCAGGGGTGAAATCCAGCAGGTTCTGACGAACTGGTAGCGGAAATTTTGAATAGTTCGGAGAACCGGCAAATGCCACCTCTGGCTAACCCCCGAGTGGGGTGGGAATGGAGATTTTGCAATAACCTTCTCCCAGGAGTGGGGAGGGAATGGGGATTTTGTAGTATCCTTCCCCTGGAGTGGGGTGGGAATGGAGATTTTGCAGTATCCTTCCCCTGGAGTGGGGTGGGAATGGGGATTTTGTAGTATCCTTCCCCTGGAGTGGGGTGGGAATGGAAATTTTGCAATATCCTTTCCCTGGAGTGGGGTGAGAATGGAGATTTTACAGTATCCTTCCCCTGGAGTGGGGTGAGAATGGAGATTTTGCAATATCCTTCCCCTGGAGTGGGGTGGGAATGGGAATTTTGCAGTATCCTTCCTCTGGAGTGGGATGGGAATGGAGATTTTGCAGTATCCTTCCCCTGGAGTGGGGTGGGAATGGGAATTTTGCAATATCCATCCCCTGCCATACCCACCAACCCACGATGCCCACCAAGCCACACCCTCAGAACTGGTAGTAAAAAAATTTGGATTTCACCACTGGTGTTACTGATATGTGTTTAGGTAGATATATACTTTCCCTTGAGAGCAGGTCCCAGAATTTCATTTTTAATAAGGGCCGGTGTGCTTGCAGTAAAAAAAAATGACAATAAAGTTATCTGATCTGATCTGATTTTATCTTATCCTATCATCTTATCTTATACCCTATCCTGTCCTGTCCTGTCCTCTTATCTTATCTTATTATACTTCAGTTACAATTTAGATTATTCGAAAACAATATTCATGTGATAATTCATGGTAGGACAGTTTCCCCGAACTCGAAATATATGATCATGACTGAAGTGGCTTTTTATAAATGCAAATTCTGAAGCTTGTAAGTGCCTGGGCTTATATAGTGCAGCTCACTTAACAACTGCGGTGATTTAACAACCGTGGCAAGAGAGGTCGTAAAACAGGACAAAGCTCACTTAACAACTGTCTCGCTTAACAAGGCAAATTTGGGGCTCAATCGTGGCCATAAGTCAAAGGCTACCTGTATTGGACTTACGACCACAATCGAGGCCAAAATTTCTGTTGCTAAGCAGGACAGTTGTAAAGTGAGCTTTGTCCTGTTTTATGACCTTTCTCGCCACCGTTGTTCAGGGAATCGCTGCAGTTATTAAGTGAGTCGCACAGTTGTTGAGTGAATCTGGCTTCCCCACTGACTTTGCTCGACCCCGCGACCGTCATAAATACGAGCCAAATCGCCAAGCCTCTGAATTCTGATCCTGGGGAACGAGGCGACGGTCGTTAAGTGTGAAAAACATCCGTAAGTCACTTCTTTCAGTCCCGTCGTAACTTCGAACACGTCAGTAAACGAACGGTGGTTAACTCGAGGACTTCCTATATTTACAACCAAAGGCATTTTGCAGGACTAAAGTGCCCCCCCGCCTCCACCCCTGCAGTGTAGACTAAGGAAAGAGGGATCTGGGTTTAAGGAGCTGCAGATGGCTGCAAAATCCCTTTTTCCTGTACAAAGAAAAGAAAACAGAACCCAACAATTTGGACGATTCCCTTCGGGCCAAGTACGAATTCCGAGGAAGGCTGCAAACATACAACTGAGGCCTATTTTATTTATTTTATTTATATTATTTTATTTTGGCCACTGCTGGAAACACCTGGATGGACGGGGAACATGTTGTGTTTACAACAGAAGGAAAAAATAGAATTGCTATTAATAAATATGCAGGAATTTTGCTGGCTAATAGCTAGAAATTCAGAGTTTAGGGCTGGTTTCCTTCTTTCTCTCCCCCTCCTCATCCCCAAACTGCCCCACGGCGAAGCCCCAAGCCCCAAACCACCCCCACATTTGTTCCCTGGCCTCCCTAACACAATTGTTTTCATTGCCACACACGCCTGCGTCTCACACCATGAGATGATAAATCCATAAATACAGCTAGTTTCAGACTTACGACCACAATTGATTGATCTAAATTCCGTCGCTAAGCAAGACATCGGTTCAGCGAGTTTCGACCCCTTTTTTTACGACCTGGCTTGCCACGGTTGCTAAGCGAATCGCTTCGCACTTGTTAAGTCACTAACACTGTTATTAAGTGAATCTGACGTCCCCATTGACTGTCCGCTCACCAAAAGGTCGCAAATGGGGATCGAATGACCCCGGGGACACGGCGAACGTCATAAATAGGAGTCAGCTCAAGGCGCCAAGCGTCTGAATTTTGATCGCGGGGAGTCTGCGACGGTCGTTAAGTGAGAAAAATGGCCGTCAATCGGAGTTTTTTTCAGCGCCGGTCACTAAATGAACTGTTGTAAGTCGAGGACTGCCTAAATTCAAGCTGCAGACACCCCACCTCCCATTCTTTTCAGCCTAGAGCTGAGCTCTTCCTTGGTTCTCCAAGCTGGCGCCCCAAAGATATTCTGCGTTCTTAAGGATGGCGGAAGAAAAACCGTCAAAAGAACTTCAAGAAAGTTTGGTTCTCATGCTTGGAGATATTTCTGGAGAAAGCTCCGAAAATAAACCCCGAAAGGCCACGACGTCCACACGGCCCCGAGGACGGCTGACGGTCCCCCTGGGAACACTGGCCAGGCTGTTTCTGGAAAGCTCCTCGGGGCCTTGCTTTGAAGGAGGACCAGCTCAACATTTTGGGTTGACCCTGAAGGACGAAGAGATCCGGCAGGAGACAGAATACAGAATTAACAGAGTTGGAAGGGACCTTGGAGGTCTTCTAGTCCAACCCCCTGCTCAGGCAGGAGACCCAATACCATTTCAGACAGGTGGCTGTCCAATCTCTTCTTCAAAACCTCCAGTGATCGAGCACCCACAACTTCTGGTGGCAAGCTGTTCCACTGGTTAATTGTCCTCACTTTTAGGAAGTTTCTCCTTAATTCCAGGTTGCTTCTCTCCTTGGTTAGTTTCAATCAGTTGCTTCTTCTTCAGGTGCTTTGGAGAAAAGGCATAGGAATAGGGGGAGGGAGAAGAGGGGAGAAGAGAAATAAAGAGGAGGAGAGGAGAGGAGAGGAGAGGAGAGGAGAGGAGAGGAAAGGAAAGGAAAGGAAAGGAAAGGAAAGGAAAGGAAAGGAAAGGAGGCAGAAGGGAAGGAAAGGAAAGGAAAGGAAAGGAAAGGAAAGGAGACAAGATGAAGGGAAGGAGAAGGGAAGGGAAAGGAGAAGAGAGGAGAAAGGGAAGGGAAGGGAAGGAAAGGGAAGGAAAGGAAAGGAAAGGAAAGGAAAGGAAAGGAAAAGAAAGGGAAAGGAAAGGAAAGGAAAGGAAAGGAAAGGAAAGGAAACAAAATGAGGGGAAGGAGAAGGGAAGGGGAAGGAAAGGAGAGGAGAGAGGAAAGGGAAGGGAAGGGAAGGGAAGGAAAGGAAAGGAAAGGAAAGGAGGCAGAAGGGAAGGGAAGGGAAGGGAAGGGAAGGGAAGGGAAGGGAAGGGAAGGGAAGGAAAGGAAAGGAAAGGAAAGGAAAGGAGGCAGAAGGGAAGGGAAGGGAAGGGAAGGAAAGGAAAGGAGGCAGAAGGGAAGGGAAGGGAAGGAAAGGAAAGGAAAGGAAAGGAAAAGAAAGGGAAAGGAAAGGAAAGGAAAGGAAACAAAATGAGGGGAAGGAGAAGGGAAGGGAAAGGAAAGGAGAGGAGAGGAGAGAGGAAAGGGAAGGGAAGGGAAGGGAAGGAAAGGAAAGGAAAGGAAAAGAAAGGGAAAGGAAAGGAAAGGAAAGGAAACAAAATGAGGGGAAGGAGAAGGGAAGGGAAAGGAAAGGAGAGGAGAGGAGAGAGGAAAGGGAAGGGAAGGGAAGGGAAGGAAAGGAAAGGAAAGGAAAGGAAAGGAAAGGAAACAAGATGAGGGGAAGGAGAAGGGAAGGGAAAGGAGAGGAGAGGAGAGAGGAAAGGAAAGGAAAGGAAAGGAAAGGAAAGGAAAGGAGGCAGAAGGGAAAGGAGAGGAGAGAAGAAAGGGAAGGGAAGGGAAGAGGAGAGGAGAGGAAAGGAAAGGAGAGGAAAAGAGAGGAGAAGGGAAGGGAAGGGAAGGGAACGGAAGGAGACAAGACGAGGGGAAAAAGAAGGGAAGGGAAGAGGAGAGGAGAGAAGGGACCTTGGAGGTCTTCTAGTCCAACCCCCTGCTCAGACAGGAAACCCTGGCCTATACCACTTCAGACAAAGTGACTGTCCAAGGACAACGTCTACAGTGATTTGATTGAAGCCGTTCTTGGACTTTCCCATCCAAGCCCAACTCTACACAGACCGAATCTGACGCAAAGTCGTTCTATCTGCTTGCCTCCAAAGGCTTTGGACTACAGCTCCCATTGACCCCGCCCAGCCGGCGTGAACAGGGATGATAGGTGCTGTAGTCCCCCCCCCTCCCGAGACGATCACACGTTCCCAACGGGGAGCCCCTTCCTTGTTTAACGAAAGCCCAAATCAAATTGGATTATTGCTTAACGCATTGTAAGCCGCCCTGAGTCTCCGGAGAAGGGCGGCATATAAATTAAAAAAAATTTTTTTTAAAAAAAGGCTCTTAATTCGGATCATGTGACCACAGGAGAGGCGGCAATGGGTTCTAAGTGTGAAAAATGGTCCTGAGTCACTTTTTTCAGTGCCGTTGTAACTTTGAACCGTCATTAAGCGAACTGTCGTAAATGGAGGACTACCTATATTTTCTTTTCCCCATTAGCCCTTTAGGATAAGCGGGTCCATCATTTGGGTTGGATTTGACCATTAATGCAAAAAATCTCTGAAATTCAAGTGCAGCTTCAAACTGTCTGTCTCTCTCTCTTTCTCTTTCTCTCTTTCTGTCTCTCTCAATCTCTCTTTCTCTCTTTTTCTCTCTCAGTCTCTCTCTTTCAGTGTCTCACTGTCTGTCTTTCTCGTTCTCTCTCTCTCTCTGTGTGTGTCTCTTTCTGTCTCTCTCACTCTCTTTCTCTTTCTCAATCTCTCTCTCTTTTTCTCTCCCAGTCTCTCTTTCTGTCTCTGTCTCGCTGTCTGTCTCTCTCAATCTCTTTTTCTCTTTTTCTCTTTCAATCTCTCTCTGTCTCTGACTCGCTGTCTGTCTTTCTCAATCTCTCTCTCTCTCTCTGTCTTTCTCTTTCTCTCTCTTTTAATCTCTCTTTCTGTCTCTATCTCGCTGTCTGTCTTTCTCAATCTCTCTCTGTGTGTCTCTCTCTTTCTGTCTCTCTCTCTCTCTTTCTCTCTGTCTCTCTCACTCTCTTTCTGTCTCTCAATCCCTCTTTCTCTCTTTTTCTCTCTCAATCTCTCTTTCTGTCTCTCTCGCTGTCTGTCTTTCTCAATTTCTCTCTGTGTCTCTCTCTTTCTCTCTCTCAATCTCTCTTTCTGTCTCTCGCTGTCTGTCTTTCTCTCTCTCTCTCTCTGTCTCTCTCTTTCTCTCAATCTCTCTCTTTTTCTCTCTCAATCTCTCTTTCTGTCTGTCTCACTGTCTGTCTTTCTCAATTTCTCTCTCTGTGTGTCTCTTTCTCTCTCTCAATCTCTCTTTTTCTGTCTCTATCTCGCTGTCTGTCTTTCTCAATCTCTCTCTCTGTCTCTCCCTTTCTGTCTCTCTCACTCTCTCTTTCTCTCTTTCTGTCTCTCTCAATCTCTCTCTTTCTGTCTCTGTCTCTCTTTCTCTCTGTGTGTGTCTCTCTCTTTCTGTCTCTCTCAATATCTCTCGTTCTCTCTTTCAATCTCTCTCTTTCTGTCTCTCTCAATATCTCTCGTTCTCTCTTTCAATCTCCCTCTTTCTGTCTCGCTGTCTGTCTGTCTCTCTCAATCTCTCTTTCTCTCTTTGTCTCTCTCTCTTTCTGTCTCTCTGTGTTTTTCTCTCTCTCTGTCTCTGTCTCCCTCTCAATCTCTCTCTCTCTCTCACACACACACACACATACACACACACAGAGATGTGTCCTCCTCTGCCCCCCCCCAGATTATAGCTGCATTTGAAGCACCAAAATAAGCAGGGGGAGGAAGGGGGGATTTAACCCAAATTGTCCAGACGGCAGAATCGTCTTCCTACTGCACAGCTGGTGCGATACAACACTCTGGATTATGTGCGTTTAGGAGTGCGCAACGCAGCTGTTGCCTTTTTGTCTCTGCAACAAACAATGGATTATTTCTTTTTTTTTGGAGGGGCGGTTGCACCACGGCCCCTGCACCCCCAGGCTGGCTGCCCCCCCTTTCCTTTCCAGCCACCACAAAGCCCATGTGCAGCTTCCCTCCCCCCCCCTTTTTTTTTCCTTAAAAAAAATCTCCCACGAGAGAACAGGGCTCTGAGGAAGATAACCATGATTAAAACCAGGTTTAGAGTGGGGTTTAGGCCCACATCCTGGCTTGTGGGGCCACCCGCCTCTTCCCCAGCTTGTAAAGCATGGGGAGGGGCTCTGAGGAGGAGGGGCGAGGGAGGAATCTCCCTCCCCCCCACTCAAAAGGAAGGAAGAGGTTTGGCCACTACCAAGCCCATGTGCCCCGACGGAGCGTTTTACAACCTTTTAAAACTTTCCTTCCCACCTTTGTTAAGCGAACCACTGAGGGTCGTTAAGTGAATCCCTGCAATTGTTAAATTAGTAACACGGTCATTAAACGAATCCGGCTTCCCCGTTGACTTTGCTTCTCAGAAGGTCGCAAAAGTGGGATCACGTGGCGCCCCCCCCCGGGAGACGCTGCGACCGTCATAAATGTGAGTCGGTTGCCAAGCGTCTGAATGTGGATCATGTGACTGGGGAGGGGGAGGAAGAAATGCTGCAAGGGTCGTAAGTGTGAAAAACCGTCGTAAGTCGCTTTTTCCCCGCGCCGTTGTAACTTCGAACGGTCGCTAAATGAACTTTTGTAAGTCTGCTGTAGCCCAAGGTAGTCCTCGGCTTACGACCATCCATTTAATGACCGTTCGAGGCGACCGCAAGAAAGCAACCGATGAACCGGTCCTCGCACCTACAACCATTAAGCGTCCCTGCAGTCACACACAATCGCGATCTGGACACTCGGCAACCGACTCACATTTACGACGACTGCCACACCCGGGGGGGGGCGGTGTGTGTCGCATGATCGCCCCTTTCCAAGTCTTCCTAACCGGCTTCCGACAAGGGGCGGGGGGAAGAGCCAGATTCGCTTAGCGACCGTTTGGTTCACTTAACAACGGCCCAAAATAAAATGTCAAAACTCAGGCGCCACACTCTTAAGCGCCGCGTTGATTAACGACCGTGGAGGTGCCGGTTCCAACTGTGGTCATAAGTCAAGGACTATTGGTACCGACTAACCCGATGCGGAGAGCGAGAGGTGTCAGCTTGGCACAGGGATGGCGAACCTTTTTGCCATCGCGTGCCAAAAGTGGGGAGAGCACGGGGGGTCGCGTGCGTGTAACTCCCCTGCTTTTGGCATGCGATGGCACGGTGGGCCCAGTAGGTCCGTTTTTCGCTCTCCCCAGGCTCCAGAGCCTTTCTAGGAGCCTGGGGAGGGTGAAAAAAACCTCCCCCCCCGGACGGGCTGTTTCTGGCCTCTGGAGGGCCTCTGGGGGTTGGGGAAGGCTGTTTTCACCCTCCCCAGGCTCCCAGAAAGGCTCTGGAGCCTGGGGAGAGCAAAAAATGGGCCTCCCCCCCCCGAGGCCCTCCGGAGGCCCGAAACAACCAGCTTCCTGACTTTCGGTGGGCCCAGAAGGCCCAAAACTCAGCTGGCTGGCGTGCACATGTGTGATGGAGCAGACGTCGCGTGCTCACTGATATGGCTCCGTGTGTCACCTGTGGCACGCGTGCCAAAGGTTCGCCCTCATGGGCCTAGCACATCTGGAGGCCAGACAGCAGGAAGGCTGTCCCGGATTCTTGTCAAACCTGCCTTCGGCACATGCTCAGAGGCTCCCCAGAGGCCGGGAAAAACTCTCCCAGCTGCTCTTCTCTTTGCATCTCGATGTGGTTTGGCGCCAACATCTCTAGACACAACATGGACCCACAACAGCTGAGGACAAAGCACCCACAACTTCCTGCGTTCCTGCAAACCCCGAAACCTGGTTGCGGGTTAACCACGGTTAGTTTGGTGCAGGAAAGTATTTTGCACATTCTCAAAAGCCGTCCCCACACAAGCCATTTGCACAACTCCCCCCCCAAAAAAACCAGACTCCAATTTCCTAAGCGATTGTGGTCCTAATTTTGCACGCTTGCAGTCAATGTTACCCTTTCGAAACATAAAACGTAATATTTTTTAATCAGAATCGTTGCATCATTTCGAATCGTTAAGCCGCCCGGAATCGTTGAAATGAGACGGGCGGCTGTGGAAAAAGGAAAAAATCAGAAATTTTAACAACCTTGTAGAAATTGATAAATTGTGTGCCTGCTTTGCGGGAGGCACAATTATTAATTTTGAAATATTTTTTTATCCGTATTCAACTAGAGCAGGCAATTGTATATGTATATAGAATTTAGAATAACAGAGCTCGAAGGGACCTTGGAGGTCTTCTAGTCCAACCCCCTGCTTAGGCAGGAAGGAAAAAACCCTACACCACTTCAGACAAATGGTTACCCAACATCTTCTTAAAAACCTCCCACGTTGGAGCATTCGCAACTTCCGGAGGCAAGTAGTTCCACGGATGAATTGATATGTTTTTCTTTTTATGTATATTTTTTCCCTCTGTGTCGTCTTACCTAGTTTTCTATTTACTTTTTTTTTTTTTTTGAGTTTGTATTTTAATGTTTTAAATAAAAATAAAAGACTCGGGGAGGTGGGGAGAAAAGAAAGAAAATAAAAAGAAATAAAAGAAATTGCCACCATGGATCCCGAAAACAGAGAACATCTGGCGCTCGGTCCTAGATGCTCCAAACATCTGGGCTCTTGACGTAGAAAAACAGATGTTCCTTCTACCAACCTCCCAAGCTTGATCTGTTCCTTTCTGGGATTCTTAGAAGTCATCCTGGCTTAACCTTCAGGAACATTTTTTTAAGCTGCTGGGGTTATAAAACCTTAACAAAATCCACAACGGACTGAGAATCAGCGTCGCCCACGAGATGATAGTTGACGGATGAGCTGAAACTAAATTAATCCAGTAAAAAGAGCAAACGGGGAACATCTTTTGACTCAAGCGTCCTCAACAAGCTACCTGGACCTAATCCACATATCAAAGGATAAGGTCTGTAAACACAGAGTTAATTCAATCAGGTCTCCCGCGGAACTGCGTGTTCACAAAGATAAACATCATAGACGAGCTGACACTAGATTAATCAAATAAAAAGAGCAAACGGGGAAAATCTTTAGAATAGAATAGAATAGAATAGAATAGAATAGAATAGAGTAGAGTAGAGTAGAGTAGAGTAGAGTAGAGTAGAGTAGAGTAGAGTAGAGTAGAGTAGAGTAGAGTAGAGTAGAATAGAATGGAATGGAATGGAATGGAATGGAGAATAGAATGGGACGGGACGGGACGGGACGGGACGGGACGGGACGGGACGGGACGGAACGGAACAGAACAGAACAGAACAGAACAGAACAGAATAACAGAGTTGGAAGGGACCTTGGAGGTCTTCTAGTCCAACCCCCTGTTTAGGCAGGAAACCCTACACCACTTCAGACAAACGGTTATCCAATCTCTTCTTAAAAATTCCAGTGTTGGAGCATTTAAAACTTATGGAGGCAAATTGTTCCACTGATTAATTGTTCTCACTGTCAGGAAATTTCTCCTTAGTTTGTTTCAAACTTTCTGAAACCCCCAAACAAGTTACCCAGGCCTAATCCACATATCAAAGGATAAGGTCTGTCAACACAAACGGAGTTCATTCAATTAGGTCTCCCGCAGAACTGCATGTTTGCAAGAATAAACGCCATAGGTGACCTACACACACACACACACAAACCCCTCAAATGTCACCCTAGAATCAGCCCGTAGACCCTTCCCCAAACTCCCCTATTTAACTACGTCGCTGTGCCCCATTTCTCTGCAGCTGCCCCTCCTCGCCTTTAGCAACGAATATTTCTTTCTTTCTTTTTTTTCCTTACGACTGTCTGGATCTCATTTTTTATTTCTTCTTGCGCAACCCGAGTCGGAACCCCAAATTATTCTTCGGACACCCTAAAAATCGACCGTCTCCCTTCCAGGCAGGGATCTCGGCCAGCAAGTGCCAAGTGCAGCTGGCACGAAAATGGGTGAACTTTCAAAGTGCCATCCGGTTGGCACAGGTGCAGATCCCGGGGGCTGTTTTCGAGGTTCGGACACCCACCCTAAATTCTACGGCCAGGAGGCGTCTGTCGAACCCTACGGTCCCCGAGGAGATCTGTGGCACCTGGTGGATCTCCCCCCCCCCCAAAGAACTGTTATGGGTTTCCTTTCCCAGATGGCGAACGAAAGAATGGCAATGGGATCTATCGGATCGGTGCATCCGGGGAGGATTGTTTGCAGAGAAAATTTGGCTTTTTGTCTGCAAACAGCTGAGAGCCAAGGATCCCCCCCCCCCTCTCTCTCTCTCTCTCTCTGTGTGTGTGTGTGTGTGTGTGTGTGTGTGTGTGTGTGTGTGTGTATGTAAAGTCATTGATTGATCTAGGCTTCCTGCAAAACAAAACAAAACGAAATCCCTGTTTTTCTCCCAAAGGGGACTGTTTTCTTTCTGCAAAAACAGAACTTCAAACTCATCGGGAAGAACAGAGGGTCCTTTAACCGGGGGTGGGGGGGCGCGGAGGGGAGGGGGGCTTGGATTAGAATATGAGACACTTTTCGGCGCAGGTGGTCCTTGACTTGCCACCATTCGTTTAGTGACCGTTTAAAGTTTCTGTCCTGTCCTATCATATTTAATTCCAATTTCTCTCCTCTCCTCTTTTTTATTCCAATTTCTATTCTATTCTATTCTATTCTATTCTATTCTATTCTATTCTATTCTATTCTATTCTATTCTATTCCTTATTCTATTCTATTCTAATTATTCTCTTCTCTTCCATATTGTATTATTCTATTCTATTCTATTCTATTCTATTCTATTCTATTCTATTCTATTCCTTATTCTATTCTATTCTAATTATTCTCTTCTCTTCCATATTGTATTATTCTATTCTATTCTATTCTATTCTATTCTATTCTATTCTATTCTATTCCTTATTCTATTCTATTCTAATTATTCTCTTCTCTTCCATATTGTATTATTCTATTCTATTCTATTCTATTCTATTCTATTCTATTCTATTCTATTCCTTATTCTATTCTATTCTAATTATTCTCTTCTCTTCCATATTGTATTATTCTATTCTATTCTATTCTATTCTATTCTATTCTATTCTATTCTATTCTATTCTATTCTATTCTATTCTATTCTATTCTATTCCTTATTCTATTCTATTCTAATTATTCTCTTCTCTTCCATATTGTATTATTCTATTCTATTCTATTCTATTCTATTCTAATTCTTCTTCTCTTTTTACATTCTATTTTCAAATTCTCTTCTCTTCTCTTCTATCCTAACCTTTTTTATTCCAATTTCTATTCTATTTTATTCTCTCTCCTCTCCTCTCCTCTCCTCTATTATCTTCTTCTATACTATCTTCTTCTATTCTATTCTATATTTTATTCCGATTTATATTCTGTTCTCTTCTCTATTCCATTCCGTTCCGTTCCATTCCACTCCACATAGGGAAGCCCCAGCCAAACCTGAGCCTCTCTTCTCTGATCCTCCAGTCCTTCCAGCAGGCTGCAATTCCATAGGTGAAGCAGTAGCAGCCTGCAGCAGCCCCTCCCTACGCGGAGAAAAGTTTTCTTCCCTTCAGCCTCTCTACCCCATGACTCTTCCAACCAGCCTTTTTACTCCAGCCAGCTGTTCGCAAGTTAGGAGAAGAGGAAATAGTACACGGAGGCCAACAACACCCCCCCTCCGTCCCCCCCAAGCGACCGAGTGCCAAGCAGGCAGCTGCAAAAACGAAAAATGTCAAAACTGGGCAGGGAGACAGCAGAGGCTCCTTCCATCGCACAGAGGTTGCAAAGCCTCCGAAATCTGGATTTTGGCTGCTCTCCTGTGATGGAGCTCTCACAACTTCTGGTGGCAAGGAGTTCCACAGGTTAATAGTTCTCACTGTCAGAAAAGTTCTTCTTAATGCCAGGCTGGATCTCCCTCTGATCAGCTTCAACAAATGCCTGCCTGCCTGCCTTTTCTTTTTCTTTCTTTTTCTTTCTTTCTTTCTTTCTTTCTTTCTTTTCTTTCTTTCTTTCTTTCTTTTTTCTTTCTTTTTTCTTTCTTCTTTCTTTCTTTCTTTCTTTCTTTCTTTCTTTCTATCATCTATCTATCTATTTATCTATTTATTATTCATTATTATTATTATTTTATTTCCTTCCTTCCTTCCTTTTCTTCCTTCCTCCCCTCTTTCTCTCCCTTTTTCCTGTTCTTTTTTCTTTCTTTCTCTCTCTCTTCCTTTTTATTTCCATCCTTCCATTCCTGCCTTCCTCCCCCCTTTCCCTTTTTTCTTTCTTTCTTTCTCTATTTTCTTTCTTTATTTTCATTCTTTCTCACCTTTTCTTTCTATTTATCTCGTCTTACCCTTTCTTTTTCTCTCTTTCTTTCTTTCTTTCTCCCCCTTTCCTTTCCTTCCCCCCTTTCCTTCCTTCTTTCTTATTTATACCTCATTTTTATTATTTTGATGAATAACTCAAGGCGTCAAAGATACCAAATACTCCTCCTCTTTTCCCCACAACAACCCCATGAGGTAGGTTGGACTGAGAGAGAAGAACATGCCTAAGGTGGAACTAGAAGTCACAATCTCCTGGTGATTGGCCCATCCAAAAATCACCCAGCCAAAATTTTGGGGCTAAGGCGTGTCGAGAACTCTCTCAGTGATTGGCCAAAAATCACCCAGTCAGCTTGGTGGGACTAGAATTCACTGTCGCCTGGTGATTGACCCAAAGTCACCTAATCAGCTTTCATGCCCAACCCAGGTAAATTATATGTTAATGTTTGCATTACTTTGTTTTTTATTCTTTTAAATTTTGTCTGCTGCTCAGAATCATTTGGGCAGCCAAACAAATTAATTAAGCAAAGAAATAAATAGTACGCTTTGTTCCAAAGATTGCTAGGTGCCTTGAGTGGCCCATTTCATGCCCGAACATGTTGCTCCTTCCGGCGTTCCCGAGAGATGCTCTCCATCTGCGCTTTGGTGGATTTGAAAAAAGATAATTTTTTTTTCTTTCTTCTAAAAGATGCTCCCACCTCAGGTCGTTACTCATCACTTATTAGTCTTCTACCATAAATAACGGAGGAGGAAGGGACCTCAGAGGTCTTCTAGTCCAACCCCCTTTCCAGGCAGGAGATCTGGTACGACAGGAGACAAGTGGTTGTCCTGTCTCTTCTTAAAGACCTCCAGTAATGGAGCACCCACAACTTCTGGTGGCAAGCAGTTCCACTGGGTAATTGTCCTCACTGTTAGGGAGTTTCTCCTTAATTCCAGGTTGCTCCTCTCCTTGGTTAGTTTCCATCCGTTGCTTCTTGTCCTGCCTTTTGATGCTTTGGAGAATAATTTGACCCCCTCTTCCTTGTGGCAGCCCCTAAAATATCGGAAGACTGCTATCATGTTCCCCCCTAGTCCTTCTTCTCATCAAACTACACATACCCAATTCCAGCAACCGTTCTTCAGATACTTTAACCTTAACAGAATAACAGTATAACAGTTGGAAGGGACCTTAAGAGATCTTCTAGTCCAACCCCCTACTCAAGAAGAGACCCTGTAGTACCATTTCAGACAATTGCCTGCCCAGTCTCTTCTTAAAAACCTCCAGTGATGAAGCACCCACAACTTCTGGTGGCAAGCTGTTCCACTGGTTAATTGTCCTCACTGTTAGGAAGTTTCTCCTTATTTCTAGGTTGAATCTCTCCTTGATCAGTTTCCATCCATTGTTCCTTGTCTGGCCTTCGGGTGCCTTGGAAAATAGCTCGACCCCCTTCCTCCTCTCTGGGGCAGCCCCTCAAATATTGGAAGATGCTCTCCTGTCTCCCCTGGTCCTTCTCTTCACTAGACCAGCCATGTCTTCTGTCCATCTATGGTTCATTCAGATGTCTTTCTTTCTTTCTTTTCTTTCTTTCTCTCCCTCTCTCTCTCTCTCTCTCTCTCTCTCTCTCTTTCTTTCCCTCCCTTCCACCTTCCTTCCCTCCCTCCCTCCCTCTCTCCTTCCTTCCTTCCTTCCTTCCTTTTGCTTTGGAAAATAGCTTGACCCCCTTCCTCCTCTCTGGGGCAGCCCCTCAAATATTGGAAGATGCTCTCCTGTCTCCCCTGGTCCTTCTCTTCACTAGACTAGCCATGTCTTCTGTCCATCTATGGTTCATTCAGATGTCTTTCTTTCTTTCTTTCTTTCTTTCTTTCTTTCTTTCTTTCTTTCTTTCTTTCTTTCTTTCTTTCTTTCTCTCTCTCTCTCTCTCCATCCCTCCCTTCTACCTTCCTTCCCTCCCTCCCTCCTTCCTTCCTTCCTTCCTTTTGCTTTGGAAAATAGCTTGGCCCCCTTCCTCCTCTCTATGGCAGCCCCTCAAATATTGGAAGATGCTCTCCTGTCTCCCCTGGTCCTTCTCTTCACTAGACCAGCCATGTCTTCTGTCCATCTATGGTTCATTCAGATGTCTTTCTTTCTTTCTTTCTTTCTTTCTTTCTTTCTCTCTCTCTCTCTCTCTCTCTCTCTCTCTTTTTTTTTTTTCTCTCTCTCTCTCTCTCTCTCTTTCCCTCCCTTCCACCTTCCTTTCCTCCCTCCCTCCCTCTCTCCTTCCTTCCTTCCTTCCTTTTGCTTTGGAGAATAGCTTGACCCCCTTCCTCCTCTCTGTGGCAGCCCCTCCAATATTGGAAGATGCTCTCCTGTCTCCCCTGGTCCTTCTCTTCACTAGACCAGCCATGTCTTCTGTCCATCTATGGTTCATTCAGATGTCTTTCTTTCTTTTCTTTCTTTCTTTCTTTCTTTCTTTCTTTCTTTCTTTCTCTCTCTCTCTTTCTTTCCCTCCCTTCCACCTTCCTTTCCTCCCTCCCTCCCTCCCTCCTTCCTTCCTTCCTTTTGCTTTGGAAAATAGCTTGACCCCCTTCCTCCTCTCTATGGCAGCCCCTCAAATACTGGCAGATGCTCTCCTGTCTCCCCTGGTCCTTCTCTTCACTAGACTAGCCATGCCTGGTTCTTGCAACCGTTCATCGTATGTTTGAGCCTCCAGTCCCCTCATCCTCCTGGTTGCTCTTCTCTGCACTCTTTCTTGGGTGTCAACCCAATTGAGAAGGGGAAGACTCTGAAGAAGTCTTAAAAAGCCGAGCGGGTCAATTAAATCACGCTTTTGGATTCGCCCCCTTTAAAAACGAAAGCACTGGATTAAAAGTCCTTTCGTTATTAGCAGATGCTAATTTGCAAAAAATGCCCCCGTTGTGGAGATCGTTCCGGAACTATTTTCGAATTTAGCACAGATGGGACTGTCTGGATCTTTTGGCCAGCAAAGAGGGGATGACGTGGGCACTGAAGCCAAGGACAGTCACAGACTCTAAAAATCTAAAATTAAATATCTGGAAACCGCTTCTGGACTTTGTGCTCGAGGTGGGGGGGGGGGAATGAAACTTTGATTTTGAGTTTTACCAATTAATAGGTTTATTGTTATAGAAATGGCTGGTTTATATACTATTATGTGAAAGTAAAAAGTTGAGGTTTGATGTTATTATGTTATTCTACTGTACCCAAAGGGAGTCGGAAGTCAATGCCTATTCTTTCTTTCTTTCCTTCATTTTCTTTCTTTCTTTCTTTCTTTCGCTCTCTTTTCCTGTCTTTCTGTTTCTGTTTCTTTTTCTTTCTGTTTCTTTTTCTTTCTCTCTCACTCTCTCTCTTTTCCTTCTCTCTCTTTCTTTCTTTCTGTTTCTTTGTTTCTTTCTGCTTCTGTTTCTTTCTGTTTCTTTCTTTCTTTCTTTCCTTTTCTTTCTTCTCTCTCTCTTTTTCTATCTTTCTGTTTCTTTTTCTTTCTTTTCTTTTCTTTCTTTCTCTCTTTTTCTGTCTTTCTGTTTCTGTTTCTTTCTGTTTCTTTTTCTTTCTCTCTCTCTCTCTTTTTTTCTCTCTTTTTCTGTCTTTCTGTTTCTTTCTTTGTTTCTTTCCATTTCTGTTTGTTTGTTTCTTTCTTTCTGTTTCTGTTTCTTTCTTTTTTCTTTCTTTCTCTCTCTCTTTTTCTGTCTTTGTTTCTTTGTTTCTTTCTGTTTCTTTTTCTTTCTGTTTCTTTTTTTTCTCTTTCTCTCTCTCTCTCTTTTCTTTCTCTCTCTCTTTTTCTGTCTTTCTGTTTCTTTCTTTGTTTCTTTCTGTTTCTATTTCTATTTCTGTTTCTGCTTCTTTTTCTTTCTGTTTCTTTTTCTCTTTCTCTCTCTCTCTCTCTTTCTCTTCCATACCTTTCCCTTCCCTTTTCCCTCCCCTATTTTCCTACTATTTTCTTTTGCACTTTGGCATTATATATGATAAGCTGATAAAAATAACAAATGTAGAAGTCTAAAATGAAATAGGGAGGGAGGAAAACAACTCCAGAATGGTTCTTCAGAATTTCCGCTTCATATTTTAACAAAAAGAAGAGCATAGAATAACAGAGTTGGGGGGTCTTCTAATCCAGCCCCCTTCCTTAGGCAGGGAGGTCCTGTGCTTGCTGGTTAATTTATTTGTTCGTTTGTACAATTTATTGGCTTTATCACAGGGTAACTCTGGGTGGCTTACAAACCTAAAAAAATTAAAAACAACCCAAAAGCAAAAAGACATACATAAAACACAGGCAGTTCTTGAGTTACAACTGTTTGTTAAGTGACTTCAAAGTTACAACACCGAAAGAAGTGACTGATGACCGTTTTTCACACTTACGACCGTTGCAACATTCCCGCAGTCACGTGATCAAAATTCAGACGCTTAGGAACTGACTCGTATTTATGACGATTATATTGTCCCGGGTTCACGTGATTCCCTTTTGCGACCTTCCGACAAACGAAAGCCAGATTCACTTAACAACCGGGTTACTAACTTCTGCAGTGATTCACTTAAAAACGGTGGAAGGAAAGGTCGTAAAACGGGGGTAAGACTCACTTAATGACTCTTGCTTAGCAACGGAAATTTTGAGTTCAATTGCGGTCATAAGTCGAGGACTACCTGCATCCCTAAGCAAAGACAGCGAGGATTGTGTGAATGCAATTTCTTTGCACATAAAGGTTCGTGCATCTCTGGGTGGGAAAAGCATTAAGGAATAAAAAAAAAAAACCACCATTTTTTTTATGGGCTCCCAAAAATCATATGTCTTCCCCAGCCAGGTGTTTGCTGGTAGTCCTCAACTTACAACCATTCATTTAGCAACTGTTTGAATTTACAATGGCACTGAAAAAAAAAAAGCAGCTTATAACCTGTCCTCGCACTTACGACCGTCGTAAGACCCTCACAGCCACACAATAAAAATTCAGACGCTTGGCAACTGGCATGTATTTATGACGGTTTCAGCAACCCGTGGCCGCCATTTGCAAATTTGTGGAGGCCAGCTTTCCCAGCTGGCTTCCACAAGCAAAGTCAGATTCACTTAACAACCTCATGATTCGTTTAACAACCATTGTGATTCACTTAACAACCTCATGATTCGTTTAACAACCTCGTGATTCACTTAACAACCTCGTGATTTGTTTAACAACCTCGTGATTCACTTAACAGCCATGGCAAAGAGATAATAATACCAGCTATGACTCACTTAAAAAACTGCCTTGCTTATGAATGGAAATTCTGGTCTCAACTAAGGTCACCATTAGAGGACTATCCTGGACTCCAAGGCCCATCATCCTCCCCTGACCCGGTTCGAAATCCAGCCTTGGAGACCCCACTTTTGAAAGCAAAACGCCCGAATTCATCTAGATTTCAACTTCGGCTCTAATCAGAAAGCACCATCTTGAAGCGCAGAGATGAAATTACAGCAGGGAAGGAAAGGAAGAGCGCTATTAATTACCATCCATAAGATTAATTACCGCCCTAAGATCTGACGCCTCCACTTTTGCCGGTTTTAGCCAGATGAATTCCCCCTCCTCCTCGTCCTCCCCCCCCGCCCCCCAGGGTGTGCGGCAAAGGATGAATTTTAAGGAGGAAGGCATGGCAACGGTAGAGAAGATCGGAAAGATTTCCACAGACCAGGAAGATCATGTAAGATCAGGCAAGGTAGGTAAAGGACCAGAGCGAAAGGGATATAAGAGAGCGACCTTCTGATTGTGAATTTGGAAAGAGCCGCCAATCTTGAAGAATTACAGGTAAGTCCCCCTTCGTTTAGTGCAGTGTTTCTCAACCTTGGAAGCTTGAAGGTGGGTGGACTTCAACTCCCAGAATCCCCCAGCCAGCGCTGCTGGCTGGGGGATTCTGGGAGTTGAAGTCCACCCACCTTCAAGCTTCCAAGGTTGAGAAACATTGGTTTAGTGGCTGTTCAAAGTTACAACAGCACAGAAAAAAGTTGACTTGTGGATGTTTTTCACACTTACGACCACACGACTCTGTGACACTGGCAAGGACAGATTGTAAACCGCTTTTTGCAACCCTATCGCAAGTTGGAATGGCCATTAAAAGTTTGAAAGGGTCATTAAAGTTTAAAGGACTATCTGCATACATATACCTTATATATCAGTGTTTGTCAACCTTACCAACTTGAAGACGTGTGGACTTCAACTCCCAGAATTCCCCAGCCAGCATGAGTTGAAACCCACACACAGGCCGTCCTCGACTTACAACAGTTCACTTAGGGACCATTCAAAGTTACAACGGCATTGAAAAAGGTGACTTATGACTGTTTTTCACACTTACAACCAGTGGTGGGATTCAGCCAGTTCGCACCTATTCGGTAGAACCGGTTATTAACTTTCTAAGTAGTTCGGAGAACCGGTTCTTGGAATAAATCTTATTTTTTCCCCACTTTACAGGGCTAATCCTGTAAGGAAGGCAGGAAGGAAACATTCTGCTGGTGTTTCTAGCCTAATCTTTATTGCCCTGCTTACAGAAACTGCCTCTCTGGTTAACCCTTATTACGTTGTAACAGTAAGGTGAAGCGCCCATCGATGTGAGTGACATTGAGTTGGCCACACCCACACGGTCACATGACCACCAAGCCACGCCTACCAGCTGGTCATTAGGGTAGAAAACTGGTTGTTAAATTATTTGAATCCCACCACTGCTTAAAACCATCCCGGTGGCCACGTGATCAAAATTCAAACCCTTGGAAACTGACTCACATTTATTGATTGATTGATTGATTGATTGATTGATTGATTGATTGATTGATTGGTTCGATTTATATGCCGCCCTTCTCCGGAGACTCAGGGCTGCTTACAATGCGTTAAGCAATAGCCTTCATACTTTTGTATATACCTGCTTAGTAGGGCTTTCGCCCCCCCCCCAAAAGTGGTGTTCTTTTTTATACAAAGTCAGCTTATTGCCCCCACAATCCGGGTCCTCATTTTACCTGCCTCGGAAGGATGGAAGGCTGAGTCAACCTTGAGCCTGCTGAGATTTGAACTCGCCGTAATTGCAGGCAGCTGGTGCTACTTAACAGTACTTTAGTCTGCTGCGCCACCAAGACTCTTATTTATGACGGTTGCAGGGTCCTGGAGTCACGTGATCCCATCTTGCGACCTTCTGACCGGCAAAGTCAATGGGAAAACCGGATTCGCTTAACGACCGTGTTACTAATTGAACCACTGCTGTGATTCCCCTTCACAATTGTGGCAACGGAGGTCGTAAAACGGAGCAAAGTTCACTTAACAAATGTTTCACTTAGGAACAAAAATTCGTGTCCGTTAAGTCCAGGATTACCTGTGCATATAGAAACATTAATAAAACCGCAATCTCCTTTACCGAATGGCGCGTGCAAATCTCCACAGACGTGGACGAGCTGCCTACGAACACGCAAACGCTCTCTGGCACACGAACTCACAACTCCCCCTCCCCTTCGCTCCGTCCCGTTGAAAGGAAAAAAAGCCAGCAAATATTCTGTTTAGTGACTTGAATAAAGACACACATACACCCCAAAAAAAAAAAATGCTGAGCGAAATTGAGGAAGAAGGAAAGAGAGAGAGAGACGCACGAGAGACGGAACGGCGGGATCGATTCGGAAGAGACGCTCGGCAGAGCCCCTAAAATTGCTTACACGAGGGGAAAAAAAAGTGCAAGCGATTGTGTCACTGCTCTGCACGGTCTTCCGGTGGTGAAGCCCGACTGAAAGTCAGCCAAGTCCTTGTAAATTTGCAAGCCCGTGAAACTCGGTCTCCCCTCTAAAACACCGGAAGGATCTATTTTTAAAAACCCGGATCTATTTCTTTAACTCCCCCCTTTGCAGGGAGCGCACGAGACGGGAAGCCTTCTTTGGTCCTCGACTTACGACCATCCGTTTAGTGACCAACGTCAGAACGTCGCTGAAGGAAGCGACTTAGGACCCCTTTTCACACTGACGACCCTTGCAGCATCTCCCGTGGTCACGTGATTAAAATTCGGACGCTCGGTAACTGACTCGTATTTATGACGGTCGCAGTGTCTTGGGGTCCCGTGATCCCCTTTCGCGAACTTCATCATCATCAGCTTCGTTTAACGACCCCGTAATCGCTTGCAGGGTGGAGTCTGGGCAACTGAATGGAGCAAGCAGTGTGTTTTAATGGCCGGATGCTTTTCCTGTCGCCAATGAGGAGTTTTTGTTCAGCAAATATATTCTCAGTGTGTGAGAAAATATCCCGTTTTGCGACCCTCTGACCAGCAAAATCCGTGGGGAAGCCAGATTCACTTAACAACCGTGTTAACAACTCAACAGCTGCAGCGATTCCCTTAACAACGGTGGCAGGAAAGGTTGCAAAATGGGACGACTCGCTTAACAACTGCCTGCTCTGCTAGCAACGGAAATTTTGGGCTCAACTGTGGTCATTAAGGTGAGGAGGATTACTAAATGTGCACTGCTGTTTGTTATCCACACCGCACTCACAATTCGGGCGTTGCGCAGACAAGATCTCAGCAAGCCGTTTTACGACCTGTTTTGCCACCGTTGTTAAGTGAATCCCCGGGATTCGCTTACAAATAAGTAACACCCTTGTTAAGCGAATCTGGCTTCCACATGGACTTTGCTGATCAGAAGTTTGCAAAAGGAGATGACAAGATTCCTGGATACTTCAACTGTTGTAAATATGAGGTGAGAGGCTGGTGTGGGAAGTGGGGGGTCCCAGCCTTGGTGCCCCCCCCCAAAAAAATCTCCAAACCAGCATCCCCCCAACCCCCCAATCCTTTCTCCATGGTTATCTTTTGAAAGCACAACCACCTCCGTCAAGGTGGAAGGGGAAGGAAGCAAAAATGCCAAGAGAGGAAAGTTAATTCTCCAGCTGGGTCCGGGTTCAAGGCAGGGGCTTCGACACCCCCCCCCACTCCCACCCACCCTCAAAATAAAGCAAGATCCTTCTTTAAAACCAGCGAGGAGGCTGTAGCCAAAAGCAGCGTCTGCCCCTTTTTTCTTGCTCAAAAATCTTCCTCTTCAGAACGATGCTCACCGGCTACCTCCAGTCTGAGTCTTCCCAGGTGCCCAAGCCCCCCCACACACACACACACCCCAAAAAACCCAAGGACCCCCACTCTATTTTGAACTGGGAAACGGGCATGAACCACTATCAAAAGACCTTTAAAAAGGAATTTGCTGTTTAAAAAGCAAGCGAATTCTCCAACTCACGATTATGCTATAATCCGATCCACTGGGCAGCTTTGAGCTCACACAAGATACACAAGACACAAACACACTGTTGTGCCTGCCAAAAGTTTGTTCCTTTTGCTTAAGAGAGTTTCAATGGCACCCAAAGTTTTGGGCTAGTTATTAAGGCCCTTTTAAGCCTCGGGATCCGCATTTGGTGAAGGATGCGTTCCCAAACCTGTTTGTTGACCATGTGCAGAGTGCAAATTCCTTCCTCATTAAGATAGGTAGATGAGAGGTGAGAGAGAGATGATAGAGAGAGAGAGAGAGAGAGAGGGAGAGAGAGAGAGAGCAAGAGCGATAGTGATAGAGATGGAGAGAGAGAGAGAGAGAGAGAGAGATGAGAGAGAAAGATAAATAGAAAGAGAGAGATGAGAGAGAAAGAGAGAAAGAGAGAGCAATAGAGAGACAAAAGAGAGAGATAAGAAAGCGATAGAGAGAATGAGAGATGAGAGAGAATGAGAGAGAGAGAGATGAGAGAGTGAGAGCAATAGAGAGATAAGAGAAAGCGATAGAGAGAGAAAAGAGTGAGTGAGTGCGAGAGAGAGACATGAGAAAGATAGATGAGAGAAAGAGAGAGTGAGAGTGAGAGATAGAAAGAGAGATGAGAGAAAGAGAGCGATAGAAAGAGAAAGTGTGATAGAAAGAGAAAGAGAGAGAAAGAGATGAGAGAGAAAGATAAATAAATAGAGAGAAAGAGAGAGCAAGAGAGAGAGAGAGAGTTAGAGATGAGAGAAAGAGTGAGAGAGAGAGATGAGAGAAAGAGCGATAGAAAGAGAAAGTGTGGTAGAGAGAAAGAGAAAGAGAGAGAAAGAGAAAGAGAGATGAGAGAGAAAGATAAATAAATAGAGAGAAAGAGAGAGAAAGAGAGAGAGAGAGATGAGAGAAAGAGAGAGTGAGAAAGAGAGATAGAAAGAGAGATGAAAGAGAGCGATAGAAAGAGAAAGTGATAGAGAGAAAGAGATGAGAGAGAAAGATAAATAAATAGAGAGAGAAAAAGAGAGAGCAAGAGAGAGAGAGGGAGGGATAGGCAGTCCTTGATTTACGACCCCAGTTGAACCCAAAATTGCTGTAGCTAAAAGTGAGACATTTGTGGTGAGTTTTGTTCCATTTAAAGACCTTTCTTGCCACTGTTCTCCCTGCCGTTGCTCAGTTAGTAACACGGTTGTAAAGTGAACCTGGCTTCTCAAAAGGTCGCACAAAAGGAGATCACGTGACCCCCCCCCCCAGGGACACTGCAACGGTCATAAGTATGAGTCCGTTGGCAAGCGTCCAAATTTTGACCACGTGACCACGGGGGACGCTGCCACGGTCATAAGTGTGAAAACATGGTCGTAAGTCACTTTTTTTCAGCGCCTTTGTGACTTCGGTCACTAAACGAACTGTCGTAGGTCGAGCACTCCCTGAGATATATTTAATTTAATATATTTATGGACACCACCTAAGCCGCCCGGCAGCTGTCCATCAATCCCAGATTATGCAAGAGAGATCATTCGCTTCTCTCTTTAAGACCACTGGCTCTTCAACCTTTAGTAGTTGCAATGATTTGAGGATTATAGAGGGGGGGTCTCCCTAAATCACAACCTTTGTCCCCCAGTTTTCTCCTCCCTTCCGACTGCAAAATCCCCCCTGCTCATCCCCGGGGGGAAAACCCCTTAGTCTAAAAAAAAATCCCCCCAAATCCTGCAAGAGCCAGAAATCTCTCCCCACCCTCCACCCCCCCCCAAAAAAACCCATTTTTCTAACACCATCTCGGTTGGGGGCTGCCGAGCAAACAGATTTTCCTGCGCAGGGAGAAAACCACAACAGCTGCCGCGGGACCAAAACTGCAGCAGGGAAGTTTGGATCTTGGCAAAGCTGTTCGCGGGGAGGGGGGAGAATGGGGAGGGGAGCAGAGTAATTCCCTCGGGATCCGCTGGAAGAAATCATAATCTGTTGTTGGCGGAGCGCGGACAGACGCCCGAAGTCGAAGCAAGTTAACAAAGCAAATCTTTGCCTTGGAAAGCTTGTTCCCCCCCACAAACACGGTTTGTGCGTGTGTGTTTGTGTGTTTGTGAGTGTGCAAGAGACACAGCCACTGGCTACGCAAACCTGGATTCAGGGTGTCGTGCGAACCCAACCTTTGGTGCAAGGTCAAGTCGGCTTTAACCCCACTTCTCTCTCCAAATTCTTCTCTCTCTCTCTCTCTCTCTCTCTCTCACTATCTATCTATCTATCTATCTATCTATCTATCTATCTATCTATCTATCTCTTTATCTCTCTCTCCCTCTCTTTATCTCTCTTTATCTATCACTCTCTCTATCTATCACTCTCTCTCTCTATCACTCTTCTCTCTATCTCTCTTTATCTATCTATCACTCTCTCTCTCTCTCCCTCTTTATCTATCACTTTCTCTCTCTCTCTCTCTCATCTCTCTCTTTATCACTCTCTCTCTCTTTATCAATCACTCTTCTCTCTATCTCTCTTTATCTATCACTCTCTCTCTTTATCTATCTATCATCTATCGATCTATCTATCGATCTCTTTATCTCTCTCTCTCTCCCTCTTTATCTATCTATCACTCTTCTATCTCTCTTTATCTATCTATCATCTCTCTCTCTCTCTTTATCTATCTATCACTCTCTCTCTGTTTATCTCTTTATATCTATCTATCTATCTATCTATCTATCTATCTATCTATCTATCTATCTATCTATCTATCAATCTATCTATCTATCATTTATACATTTTTTTTCTTTTAACATACCTAACGTGCTTAGTAAACAGTGTATTGCCTGGGTCTGTTTACTTACGCATAATAATAGCGACAATAAAACTATTTACTTCTACCTAGCTATGATCTTTCATCTTCTCATTTCCACCTCTGTCATCTCACCGTCGATCCAACCAATCCCAATTTTTTCTCTCCGAATTCTTATTCTCGGCGCACTTACTCCGCAAGGAGCAAGAGCATCCCTTCCTACCTCTGCCCCCCCCAACCCTCCCCACCCCAGGGAATAAGAAGACAGCCCCCCCTCCCCACAACCCCACTGCACCTTTTGCCGAAGTAGCTTGCTGCGTACTCTGCCCCACAGCCTGGCGCCGGTGTTGGGGGCTCGCTTGCCCGCGGGGGCTTCTTCCAGGCTATCCAAAGAGCAGTGGTCCACATTTTCGCGGGACAGGTTCGTCGGCTGCACCAAAACCTCCGTCATCTCGTGGCGCTAGGTGAGTTCTCCCTACTTTGGGGGGGGGAGAGGGGTGCCCCAAAAACGCCGGAGGGCACCGATTCCAAGTGGCAAACCTCTGGGGTACTAGGAGGAGGAGGGAGCAGAGTCCATCTCAAAGGGGAAGGGTCTGTTTAGAAGACTCTCAGTTCAGCACTCGGGTCTCTGGAAGGAGCTCATCATCCCTGGACGGATGAGATGCGCGCTCTGCTTAATGCGCTCTCTCTCTCTCTGCGGGAACAGCCTGGAGAAATCTTTGCCTCGGTTCCTCCCTCTGGTCTCCAGCCCTCCCTCCCCTCCCCTCTCCCCCACCGGCTTAACCCCTCCCGCACCGACTCGGTTTCCCCCAAACAAATCGGCTGGAAACAGACTTTCTCCAAGGATTAATAGAGACAGTTAGGTTAACTCGTCGGTTGCCAAAACAGGCAAGCCGAGTTTGGAGAAAAAGGGCAAAAAAGAGAACGGAGCCAAGATTATCCAGCTGTTTCTTTTTTGTTTTGTTTTTTTCCATTACTGTCTGAGTCGGGGCTTGAAAAGCGGCAGAAGGCAAAGGATGCGGACCTCAGAATCGGGGTACAGGTATTCCTCGACTTACGGCGCTTCGTTTAGTGACCGTTCAAAGCTACAGCAGCACTGAAAAAAAGTAGTTTATGGCCAGTTTCTACCTTGCAGCATCCCTGTGGTTACAAAAAGAAGCAAGGAGCATCCTGCCACACTTCCTACTGTGCTTGTGCAAGCGGTTCTCGGCTTACGACAGTTCACTTAGTGACTATTCGAAGTTATAACGGCGCTGGAAAAAAAAGGGACCTATGACCATGGTTCACTCTTACGACCATTACGCCTAATCAAAATTCAGACACTTGGCAACTGACTCCTATTTATGACAGTTGTACGGGGTCATGTGATCCCCTTTTACGACCTTCAGACCGGCGAAGTCAGAGGGGAAGCCAGATTCACTTAACAACCGTGTCACTAACTGAACAACCGCAGAAACAACCGCACGACTGCGACAGGGAAGGTGTTAAAAGTGGGCCAAATTCACTTAACAAATGTTTCCCGTTAGCCACAGAAATTTGGGGCTCGATTATCGTCGTAAGTCGAGGACTGCCTGTACAAGGGATAGGAGGCCACCAAGAAGCCCTAGAAAGGGCAGAACAATCCGGGTGAAGCAGGGAAATCAAAGCTTTCTGTTCTTCAGTTCTCTTTGTCAGCTGTTCATAGCAAATTATTTACAGAACAGAAGAGAGCAATAGAGTTGGAAGGGACCCTCGAGGTCTTCTAGTCCCACCCCCTGTTCAATCAGCAGACCTAATCTAAATCATTCCAGACTGTCCAGTCTCTTCTTCAAAACCTCCAGCAATGGAGCACCCACAATTTTGTTATTCCCTGGGGGTTTCGCACACTGCTGCCCTTACCATTATCTTGGACTTGAAAATGACACCAGAGGTCATCTAGACGTACCCAACCGCCCCTTGCTTGGGACCGGGACCCTTGAAGTATTTTTGAGAGACGGATATTCGGCTTCTTTTTTGAAGGTGTCTATTAAAAAAGAACCTACTAGCAGAGGGCTCCAAACACTCTTCAGGTCGTCCTCACTTAACGACTGCCTCATTTAGTGACCACTCACAGTTATGATAGTGATGGAAAAGACCCTTTGCGACCAAACCTTGCCTTGATAGGTAGTCCTCGACGTACAATCATTCGTTAAGCAAGTTTCGAAGGCACGGAAAAAACTGACTCGTAACCAGTCCTCATACTTACGACTGTCACAGTATCGCCATGGTTCACGTGATCAAAATTCAGGCACTTGATGACCAACCAGCATTTGACAAGTGAAGTTGGTGAGGAAAGGCCAGATTCACTTAATGACTGCATGATTCACTTAACAACGGTGGCAAACATGCCTCTAAAATGGGGCACGATTCACTTAGCAATAGAAATTCTGTTCACAATTTTGCTTATAAGTTGAGACTAATCTTTCCAGGTCTCCGAAGCAAAGGAAAGCCAATATCAGATTGTAAGCACGGTCTTGCTTTTCGCTTAGCAACCGCTTCACTTAACGACCGAGTTGCCAGTCCCAATGATGGTCACTAAACGAGGACAACCTGCACAATTCCACTCCCAGAAAAGGAGGGAGACTTTTACGGATGACTAACACAACGGATTTAAAATTGGGGGCACTGCACTCTGTACGCGGCAAGAGACACTCTTTACCCACCCGTGTCGAGGAGTAACAATTCATCTACGGAATACAGTTAGTCCTCGATTAACGACCATCACTGACCCCAAAATGTCTGTTGCTAAATGGGACACTTGTTAAATGAGTGTTACGATCTTTCTTGCCACCGTTGTTAAGTGAATCACTGTGGTTGAATCACGGTCGTTAAGCAAATCCGGCTTCCCCATGGACTTTGCTGGCCAGAAGGTCGCAAAAGGGGATCATGTGTCCTCGGGACACAGCAACGGTCGTAAGTATGAGTCAGTTGCCAAACGTCTGGATTTTGATCATGTGACTGTGGGGATGCTACACAAGTCGTAAGTGTAAAAAACGGCCGTAACTCACTTTTTTCAGTGCCGTTGCCACTTTGAACGGTCACTAAATGAACCGTTGTAAATCGAGGACTAGTTGTGTATGCCAGCCAGCAAGAAGGGAGGCCGGCATCCCCGGAAGTCCCAGTTCAGTGAAATTAAAAATGAAAGAAAACAAGAAAAATTCCTTTCCTTTTATTTTGGAAAAAAAAAACCCTCAGCTTTTCAACGCAGAATCTGGATTTTTTTCTCCTTCTGGCTGGATTCTTTCTCCTCCTTCCCCAACCTGGCCCTTCCTGATAGGATCTACTACATCTCCCATCATCCTCAAACAAGTGGCAGGAGCTAAGGGGAGCCAGAAGGAAGAGAGAGACAGAGAGAGAATGAGAGAAAGAGAGAGAATGAGAGAGAGAATGAGAGAGAGAATGAGAGAGAGAGAATGACAGGAGAGATAACGAGAGAGAAAGAGAATGAGAGAGAGAGGAGAGAGAGAATGAGAGAGAGAAAATGAGAAAGAGAAAGAGAGAGGAAAGAGAAAGAGAGAATGAGAGGAGAGAGAGAGAATGAGAGGAGAGAGAAGGAGAGAGAAGGAGATTGAGAGAGAGAGGAGAGAGAGAGAGAAAGAATGAGAGAGCAGAGAGAGAATGAGAGAGAGAGAATGACAGGAGAGATAATGAGAGAGAAAGAGAATGAGAGAGAGAGGAGAGAGAGAATGAGAGAGAAGAGAGAAAATGAGAGAGAGAAGAGAGAGAGAGAGAGAATGAGAGAGAGAGAATGACAGGAGAGATAATGAGAGAGAAAGCGAATGAGAGAGAGAGGAGAGAGAGAAAGAGAGAGAATGAAAGAAAGAATGAGAGAGAGGAAAGAGAGAATGAGAGAGAGAATGAGAGAGAGAAAGAATGAGAGAGAAAGAGAGAGAAAGAGAATGAGAGAGAGAGGAGAGAGAGAAAGAGAGAGAATGAAAGAAAGAATGAGAGAGAGGAAAGAGAGAATGAGAGAGAGAATGAGAGAGAGAAAGAATGAGAATGAGAGAGAGAGAGCAGAGAGAGAATGAGAGAGACAGAATGAGAGGAGAGAGAAGGAGATTGAGAGAGAGAGGAGAGAGAGAGAGAAAGAATGAGAGAGAAGAGAGAGAATGAGAGAGAGAGAATGAGAGAATGGGGGGGAGAGACGGGTGACAGGTTCCAATTTCACAAGGTCTGCAAACAGGCAAATGCCTTCCCTTTGGGGAGGGGGGCTTCCCATCCTCCCTCGTGCCTGCCCGCTTCAAGACCCCAAGGGCCAGAGGTATGGAAGGGGGGAGGGGGGCGTTGGAGTCTGTGCAAGTGCCGGACCAGAATTCCCCGGGGGTGGGGGGGAAGTGGGAAATGATGCAATGAGCAAGCAAGCAAGCCAAGCCGCGCGCACAATTAAAAGCACCAGAAAGGGGGGGGGGAATCCTGCATGCTAAAACTGAGAGGGGCCATGTTTATATTCCAATATTCCAAATAGAAAAATTCCTTTTTAGTCTTCCGAATCTGTGGGGCATTTCGCAGAGTCAGCTCTGCATTCAAGTGCCCGGCTCTATAGGGAGTCCTCGCCTTACGACCACAATTCAGCTCATATTTTTTTTTCTTGCTAAGCGAGACGGTCGCTAAGTGAATTCTGCCTCGTATTACGAGCTTTCTTGCCACTGCTGTCCGGGGAGTCACTGTACTTGTTCAGTTAGTAACAGGGTTGTGAAGTGGATCTGGCTTCCGCAGAACGGCATGGAAAAAAGCGAGTTACGACCGTTTTTCACACTTATGACCACTGCAGCATCCCCAGGATCAAAATTCAGACGCTTGGGGACTGACTCGTATTTATGATGGTTGTAGTGTCCTGGGGGGGGGTGTCACGTGTCCCCTTTTTACGACCTTCTGACCAGCAAAGTCAATGGGGGAGCCAGATTCACTTAACGACCATGTGACTCCCTTAACAACGGCAAGGATTCACTTATCAACTGCGGCAAGAAAGCTGGTAAGATGGGGCAAAAACTCACTTAACAACCGTCTCGCTTGGCAACGGAAATGTTGTGCTCCGTTGGGGTGGCTGGCTAGGGAATTCTGGGACTTGAAGTCCACCGGTTGTACCTGTGCTCCAAAGTCAATACAGGCAGTCCCCGACTTACAACAGTTCATTTAGTGACCATTCGAAGTTACAATGGCACTGGGACCAATTTTCACACAGGATCCCCGCGGTCCTGTGATCAAAATTTGGCCACTTGGTAACTGACTCATACTTACAACGGTGACAGAGTCCCCGGGGGGGGGTCATGTGATCCCCTTTGTGACCTTCTCACACGCAAAGTCAATGGGGAAGCGGGATTCACTTAACGACCATGTGACTCACTTTACAACTGCAGCGATGCCCTTAAGAATTTGTGGCAAGAAAAGTCGTAAAATGGGGGCACTTAACCAATGTCTCGCTCAGCAACGGAATTTTGGGGCTCCATTTTTTTGGGGGGGGAGGAGGGGGGCTGGCTGAGGAATCCTGGGAGTTGAAGTCCATCGGCCGTACCTTTGTTCCAAAATCAATACAGGTAGTCCTCCACTTACAACAGTCCCTTTAGTGACCGTTCGAAGTTACAACGGCCCTGAAAAAAGGGACTTGGGGCCATTTTTCACTCTTACGACCATCGTAGCATGTAGCGTGTAAAATGGTGGCTGGCTGAGGAATTCTGGGAGTTGAAGTCCACCAGGAGACGTCACTGCCCATCCCTCTTCTTTTTTTTCTTTTTTTTAAATTTTATTTATTTCTTTACAACAAAATATTTATTCACACACAGATCGCGACGGGAGCTTTACAGAATATATTAACTTCCGTCAAGATATACAAATGAAAAATAAAATCTACACTAACCTTATCCTTTTTTTATTCTATTATTCAAGCAAGTATACCATTGGTCCCAGCATTGAAAATATACAGAGTCCTTTTGATCTCTCAAAATTTTTGTTAACCTGTCAGCTTCCGCATATTCGATAATTTTTCCCAGGATCAAATCTTCAGCCGGTAAGTCTTTCCCCTTCCAATGTTGAGCAAAACATATTCTTGCATATATCTTGTGATATATGTAATCGGACACCATATATTCGTGCCTATCTTATCTGGCCTAATATTTAATAGATAGTATTCTGGTTTCAATTGTAATTTACATCCCGTGATTTCTAATATCCACCTCCGTATAAATCTCCAAAATTCGATTGCCTTAGGGCAGGTCCACCATACATGATAGTAAGTACCTATCTCCCCACACTTCCAACAATTTGAGGAAAGTCCTGGAAACATTTTGGCTAATTGAGCAGGGGGGAGATGCCATCTATACACCGTCTTATACAAGTTTTCTTTGTAAGTGGTTGCCATCAGAAATTTCAATTGTTTCGTCCAAATTTCTTCCCATTTTATCAATTCAATTGAGTAACCAATATTTCTCCCCCTGGCAATCATTGAGTCTTTAACACCCCTCTTCTAAAGTCAATACAAGCAGAACAACGAGATGTGTCTCAAACATCTGTCTGGTTTTCTTCCGTCAACTGATGGCAGATGTTGTCCAGATCCAGGGGGAGACAAAATTCTGGATTATCTCCAGATTATTCGGGGGTCCCCGAAGGACCCTGAGATTTTCAGCAAACAAACAAGAGTTTTGCACCCACCTGCCCTTCCCCTAATCCTGCTCACTTCTCCAACTATTCGGATGCTGGTTGTTATTCCACATTACAACAACCCAACAGGAACCGACAATTCCCAGGAGTCCTGCCCGCCCCCAAAATTCACATGCCTGGAATATCCATGTTCCTCCCGTCCGCCAGAGTGACTCATGCGCGAGGATCAAAGCCGTGTTTCCAGTAAATAGAGCTACCAACTTTCTACTACTGTACTCGTTCTTCGTTCTCCAGACTCGCTTGAAGTTTTCGAGTTACACATTCGGAGTGGGGAGGAACTGGCGCGATGCCTACTGGAAGGAAAATTGTCTTCCTGTTGCATTTTTGCGCCAACGCACAAGACCCCAGATTTCGCTCTTGTTCCAAACCCTCTCCTTTTTTTTTTTCCTGGATCGGCAGTTTGAATTTTTCTGAATTTGCCGCCGCATTTTTCTGAATCTGCAGCTGAATTTTCTGAATTCGCCACTGTGTTTTTCTGAATGTGCAGCCGGATTTTTTTATTTTTTATTTTTTAATTTACAGCTGGATTTTTCTGAATTTGAGGTCGGATTTTCTGAATTTGCCGCTTGCATTTTCCGAACCTGCAATTTCAGTTTCTAAATCTGCAGCTGGATTTTCCGAATTTACAGCTGGATTTTTCTGAATTTGAGGTCGGATTTTCCGAATTTGCCGCTTGCATTTTCCGAACCTGCGATTGCATTTCCTAAATCTGCACCTGGATTTTCTGAATTTGCCACTGCATTTGTCTGAATTTGCCTCTGTATATTTTGAATTTACAGCCGATGAATTTGCGGTTGAATTTTTTGAAATTTGCAATGGGATATTCTGAATCTGCCGTTCGTATTTTCTGAACTTGGGGTTCAGTTTCACTGAGATTGCAGTTGAATTCGCTGAATTTGCCATTGAGTTTTCAGAATTTGCAGTTTGAATTTTCAGAATTTGCGGTTTGAATTTCCTGAGTTTGCAGCTGAATTTTTCTGAACTTGCAGTTTTGAATTTCCTGAATTTGCATCATGGGGAAAAGGAGTCTGTTGAAGCAGACTTCTGCACAAAAATGCAGGTATTTGAGAAAGTAATGAACAAGTCTGTTTTATTATGTAATACTCACCCCAGGCTATAATAATAGAAATAATTCAGAACTAATTCATCATGCAAAATCTGTTTTGAATAGGCTGCAGGGAGGACAATCTTGAAGAAAAACATCAAGATTTAACAGCACACAACCCTCCTGACATGTGACACACACTTTTTCCACATAGGGCTGTAGGATTTTACATCGACGATTCGGCAAACACTGCACAAAAGAATGGCGCAAAGCTGACATCAAAACACGACAATCAAAACTCCAAATTTCAATAATCTGGATTATTTCTATTTTGGAAAATTTTGCAAAAAAACGAGACCTTAATAGCACCATCACTGATCCACAGACGGCTGAACTCACATACCTGAAAAGATTTCAGGCTGTCTATGAAAGTCTCAACTAGCATAGCAAGTTTTCACAGGTCGTCCTCGTTCAGTGACTGCTTCGTTTAGCAACTGCTCGCAGTTACAATGGGGGATGAAAAAGTAACTTTGCAAGCAGTCCTTGCATTTATGACCTTCGCAGGCCCGTAAAGGAAAGAAAAACTGAAGTCAGACTGTAAGCACAGTCGGAGTTTCACTTAGTGACTGCTTTGCTTAATGACGGTGTTGCCGGTGCTAATTTGGGTCGCTAAACAAGGACTATATCAAAGGCATTACAATAGTTAATAGATAAAATATTCAAAGTGGCCATGTTTGAAAACCGCTGCTTAAAGATGAGCGGTTGTCTGATATCTCTAGATTCCATTACAGGTAGTCCTCGGTTTACGACGGCAATCGAGCCCAAAATTTCTGCTGCTAAAGGAGAAGGTTGTTAAGTGAGTACAATGACAATAAAGTTATTATTATTATTATTTTCCTCATTTTGTGACCTTTCTTGCCACAGCTGTTAAGTGAATCACTGGAGTAGTGAAGTTAGTAAAACGGTTTTTAAGTGAATCCGCCTTCCTCATTGACTCTGCTCGTCAGAAGGTCGCAAAAGAGGATAACATGACTCCAGGACGCTGCAACTGTCATATATATGAGTCAGTTGACCAGCATCTGGATTTTGATCACGTGACACTGGGGATGTTGCAACGGTTGTAAGCTGGAAAACGGTCATAAGTCATTTTTTTCAGTGTCATCGTAACTTTGAATGGTCACTAAAAGAACTGTTGTTAAGGCGAGGAATATATATATATATATATATCCTTACATGAGTTCTTTTAGTGACCGATCAAAGTTACGACGACACTGAAAAAGGTATAAATCAGTGTTTCTCAACCTTGGAAGCTTGAAGATGGGTGGACTTCAACTCCCAGAATCCCCTAGCCAGCAGCGCTGGCTAGGGGATTCTGGGAGTTGAAGTCCACCCATCTTCAAGCTACCAAGGTTGAGAAACACTGGTATAAATGAACAATATATTTCTTTATTACATTTGAAATATAATATATATTTCACTGAAAATATATATAAATATATATGTCATTATTTTCATTAAACACCCAGAGCCCCTTTCCCTCCTAAACATCAATTAACGAAATAGAAACAGAGTATTTGAAACCCTTTTCCTCATTTTCCTTCTCCCTCTGATTCACCCGGGTACCATCTTCCTCTCCTCTCCCCTCCCAGGATCTTCCTCGCCCAATCGGAGCAAAGCTCAGCAGTTGTCTTAGCAACCGTTGCTACAGCAACCCGGGATAAAGTTGATCGGAGGATGCTGCCAGGGGCTTTCTTAGGGAGGCCGTACTCATCCACCTGTCCTGCCTTGCGAATGGAGCTTCGGAAGTCACAAAGGAGGAATAACAAAGTAACAGAGTTGGAAGGGACCTTGGAGGTCATCTAGTCCAACCCCCTGCCCAAGCAAGAGATTCTGTGTCATTTTAGACGAATGGATGTCCACTCTACCCTTTCAGACAAGTGACTGTCCAGTCTCTTCTTAAAAACCTCCGGTGTTGGAACATTCACAACTTCTGGTGGCAAGCTGTTCCGCTGGTTAATTGTCCTCACTGTCAGGAAAACTCTGCACACTGGATCTCGGTACCGAATTCAGTGGGTCTCAATTTCCTTCTTCACCCCAAAACCATTCCTGACAATTGCACGCTCTAGTGCAGTGATGGTGAACCTTTTTCCCGTCGTGCGCCAAAAACAGGTGCGCAGGGGAGTTCGCGGGTGCCCGTGCCCACACCTGTAATTCCATGTGCCCCCCCGTACATGCGCGTGTGACCCCCCTGCATTCCCCCGCCCCCCTTGCTTTTGGCACATGATGGCATCTTGGACCCAGTAGGCCCGTTTTTCACCCTCCCCAGGATCCAGAGGCTTTCTGCAGTGTTTCACTTAACAACCAATGGCAAGAAAGGTTGTAAAATGTACTCTTCAATCTTTTTTTTCTCTCCAAAGCACCTGAGGGCAGGAGAAGAAGCAACGGGTGGAAACTAATCAAGGAGAGAAGCAACTTGGAACTAAGGAGGAATTTCCTGACAGTGAGAACAATTAATCAGTGGAGCGACTTGCCTCCAGAAGTTGTGAATGCCCCAACACTGGAAGCTTTTAAGAAGAGATTGGACAGCCATTAGTCTGAAATGATGTAGGATTTCCTGCCTAGGGAGGGGGTTGGACTAGAAGACCTCCAAGGTCCCTTCCAACTCTGTTATTCTATTCTATTCTATTCTAATTCTATTCTATATTGTAATTCTATTCTATTCTCTATTCTAATTCTATTCTATTCTATTCTATTCTAATTCTATTCTAATTCTATTTTATTCTCTATTCTAATTCTATTCTATTCTATTCTATTCTATTCTAATTCTATTCTGTTCTATTCTATTCTCTATTCTAATTCTATTCTATTCTATTCTCTATTCTAATTCTATTCTATTCTCTATTCTAATTCTATTCTATTCTATTCTACTCTATATTCTATTCTATTCTATTCTATATTCTAATTCTATTCTATTCTATTCTCTATTCTAATTCTATTCTCTATTCTAACTCTATTCTATTCTGTATTCTAATTCTATTCTATTCTGTATTCTAATTCTATTCTATTCTATTCTCTATTCTAATTCTATTCTATTCTATTCTATATTCTAATTCTATTCTATTCTCTATTCTAATTCTATTCTATTCTATTCTATTCTATTCTATATTCTATTCTATTCTCTATTCTAATTCTATTCTCTATTCTAATTCTATTCTATTCTGTATTCTAATTCTGTATTCTAATTCTAATTCTATTCTATTCTATTCTATTCTATTCTATTCTATTCTATTCTATTCTATTCTATTCTATTCTATTCTATTCTATCTACCCTGTTCTTCATTCCAATATTCTATTCTATTCTATTCTATTCTGTTCTGTTCTGTTCTGTTCTGTTCTGTTCTGTTCTGTTCTGTTCTGTTCTGTTCTATTCTAATTCTAATTCTAATTCTAATTCTAATTCTATTCTATTCTATATCTTCATAAACAACTTAGATGAGGGAGTAGAAGAGGAACTCATCAAATTCGCAGATGACACTAAGCTGACAGGAATCACCAACACCCCAGAAGACAAGCTCAGGATAAAAAAGATCTTGACAGACTGGAACAATGGGCCCTATCCAACAACATAAAAGTAAATATGGCGAAAACCTAAGCTTTACATCTGGGCAAGGAAAAACCAAAGGCACAAGTAGAGATTAGGCGAAACCTGGCTCAAAAACAGTAACTGGGAGATGGACTTTGGAGTCCTAGTGGATGACCACTTTACCAGGAGCCCGAAGTGTGTGACAGCAGCCAAAAAAGCTAATACGATCCTGGTGTGAAGTTTCCGAAAGATGCCCTAATTAATTCATGAGCCATGAGCCGAACTTCAAAAGAAATACAGTCGTTTATTAGGAGCACCATTTCGGCAATATTCGGATGCAGTTAGAACTAATCCCAGGTAGATTTACGTTCCCCTCTGACCCTGTCTCTCCCCTCCTCCCTGGCCATGCCATAAATCACATTCTCCAATTCACCACTTTGGCTGGCTGTGAAACCCAACACCCTCCGACTGATGGCGGTCAAGGAAGAATGTATGGAATGCAGCTTCAGTTAGGGAAATCAATCAGCTCTATCAGTTCTCCCTCCCTCCTGCTCATGGCAACTTGAAAGCTTTGCAAGTTGACACCTGGGTTGTCTAAACAGAGGGATAGAATCAAAATCAGGTGAAGTATTAGCACCGCTTTATAAATCCTTAGCAAGGGCACATCTGGAATATTCCATCCAGTTTTGGTCTTTACAAAACATCTTTACAAAAAAAGATGTTGAGACTTTGGAAAAAGTGCAGAGAAGGGAAACTAAGATGATTAAAGAGTAAAACATATGAAGAATGGCTGCAGGATTTGGGTTTGGCTACTCTGGAGAAAAGAAGAATTAGGGGGGACATGATAGCAATAGTCCAGTATTTGAGGGGCTGCCACAAAGAAGAGTTGGGGGTCAACTTATTTTCCAAAGCACCAGAAGGCAGGACAAGAAGCAATTGGTGGAAAATAACGAAGGAGAGAAGCTATCTGGAATGAAGGAGAAACTTCCTGACAGTGAGGACAATTAACCAGTGGAACAGCTTGCCACCAGAAGTTGTGGGTGCTCCATCACTGGAGGTTATTATGAAGAGACTGGACAGCCACTTGTGTCAGCACTTCAAACTACATTCGTTATGCTGACATAAGGAGGAGAAGAGGGGGCAGCTGGCAAGAGGACGCTTGACTTTTCACCTACTTATTTTCCCTGAAGATAATATCCCCTAGGAGATGAGATGGGAGGGGGGACATTCCTGGGAGCTGAAGTAGTAGATATGGGGAGAGTGATTTGGGAAGATGGCCAATGAGATGCAGAGAATTGGGGAACGGAAAGGGAAAGTTTGGGGGTCAGGAAGTCAGTGTTGGCTTCGACATAATCGGGGACAGATTGTCGTGCTTAATAAATGAAAAATTTCATCAAAGACTATCTGTTTGGAAAATGCAATTTATTTAAGACGACATCGAAACCTGACACTTGTCTGAAATGGTGTATGGTCTCTCCTGTTTGAGCAGGGGGCTGGACTAGAAGACCTCCAAGGTCCCTCCCAGCTCTGTTCGGATTCACATAACAGATGTCACGCTTAGCTCAATTTTGGTTGTAAATTGAGGATTACCTATGCCTGTTTAGGTATAATTATAATATTTATAATTCGGGGCATGCCAGTGTAGCAAACTTACTTCCCTAAACGGCGAATAAATTTGCTTGCACTGGAATATATAATATAATTATTATTATTTTTCTGAATCCAAGGGCATTTTCTTTCTTTCTTCCTGGGAACAGCCTCATCTCGGGCAGACTCCGACGCAGCCGATAAATGTGCAGATGGAGAAGAGAACAGCGAGACAGGAAAAAGCACGCCTCCGGGGGGATTTACTGTCTTGGCACAAAGGAACTGGCGGTGCCGCAGCCTGGCATCGGGGAGACAGCTTCAGAAGCCTCCTGCTGGCACCCCAACCCCCCCAAACCCCCCCCCCCGAGAGGAGGGGAGGACAAATTTGAACCCTGGCGCATGTCGGGTTCCGTGCCTCCTACGGGAATTTGCAATAATGACGGCGCTACATTATAAGCAGCCCGAAAACTTTGGGAAGATCTGCAAGGCTCCAGAGAGCATTGCAGGTAGTCCTCGACTTACGACAGTTCGTTTAGTGACCAACGTCACTGAAAAAAGGGGCACTTAGGACCGTTTTTCACACTTACGACCGTTGCAGCATTCCCCTGCAGTCACGTGATCGAAATTCGGATGCTGGCAACTGACTCATATTTATGACGGTCGCAGCGGCCCCGGGGGGGGGGTCACGTGATCCCCTTTTGCGACCTTCCGAGCCAGCAAAGTCTACAGGGAAGCCGGGTTCATTTAACGACCGTGTTCCTAACTGAACTTGCTTAACAACCGTGGCAAGCAAGAAAGGGCATAAAATGAGGCCAAACTCCTTTTGACGAATGACCCGCTTGGGAACAGACATTTTGGGCTGCCTTGTGGTCGTATGTCGAGGACTACGGAGAGGAGAGAAATTAACAATTTCTGGGAATTGTAGCCTCTTTTTTTTTTTTATTGTTGTTGTTGAATTTTGCGGCAGTTCAGATCGTAGAAAGAGGAATAAAACTGGAAAGGGGCAAAGATATTTTTGGCTCTCAGGAATTTTTGTCTCTCAAGGAACAAGAAGACCCACAACTGCCATCTGTCAAAAATGGTGTAGGGTCGACTTGGGTGGGGGGTCGGACTAGATGACCCACAAGGTCCCTTCCAACTCTGTTAATCTTGTTATTCTTCTGTTATTCAGAAGTTGTGGGAGCTTCATCCCTGGAGGCTTTCAAGAAGAGACTGGACTGTCAGAAATGGTGTAGGGCAGCGATGGCTAACTTTTTTGCCGTCGCGTGCCAAAAGCAGGGGGAGCGTGGGGGGGGTTGCACACACGCGTGGCCACACCCATAATTCAATGTTCCCCGCCCCCCACCACACATGCGCACATGACTCCCCCCCCACTCCCCCTCGTTAGGCCTGTTTTTCGCCCTCCCGAAGCTCCAGAACCTTTCTTGGCGCCTGGGGAGGGCAAAAACAGCCTTCCCTAACCCTGCAGAGGCCAGAAACGGCCCGTTTGCTGACTTCTGGTGGGACCGGAAGGCCTGAAAACCAGCTGGTCGGCGCACGCATGCGCCCTGGAGCTGAGCTAGGGCAACGCTTGCGTGCCCACTATTATGGCTCCGCGTGCCATCGCGTGCCATAGATTCGCCATCACGGGTGTAGGGTCTCCTGCTTCGACGGCGAGGGAGTGGGGGTTCGACTAGATGACCTACAAGGTCCCTTCCAACTCTGTAAATCTGTCAGCTCAATGAAAAGTCTGAAGGAGCCCGGCAGTCCCCTTTTCTCACACGTTTTAATAAAAGGTGCAATTTTTTTTTTTAAAAACGAAATGGTTTTGGATCTGACGAAGTGAGCTTTAAGCCCACAAGACTTTCCGCCTTGGAATAAAATTTCGTAAGACAGAAAAGGGGCTGCCAGGCTCCGCTTCATGTTCGCAAAAACCCTCCGGATCCCTCGTTCCAAATGAACCCAAACAATCATAAGGAAATCTTATTTAAAAGCCAGTCTAGACACTGTGCATCTCTCCAAAATTTCTGTTTTTGAATGAAAGGTGTCAGTCAGAATAAGGGGTACCGGACTCCGAGTATTCTGAACGAAATACTCAGAGTCCATTTCCATCCTAGCACTGATGACGTTAGCTAGTTGGGTCATAAAATGTTTGCAAGAAAGCCATCGAAAGCTCAGAGAACACCAAGGATCCCACAGTCCTCCTCCTTCTCCTTCCTCTTCCTCACAAATGCTACTTCCTTCTAGCATTGATGATGTTACCTAGTTGGGTCACGAAACGTCCACAAGAAAGCCATCAAGCTCAACGAGCACCAAAGACCCCACAATTATTCTCCTCCTCCTCCTCCACTTCCTTCTCGGACTCCCCACTTCCTTCTAGCA